>NC_056748.1:247511432-248111432 GCF_019279795.1 Protopterus annectens
AAGCATGAAGAATGTGGTACGTAGCTATGTTAAGTCTGTTACTCTCTATGAATGTGAAGACCTCAGTATTACTTGTAATGAGTAGCTGGGGTTTACTGTGGAGCTCTACTCCCTGGGCCCTGCTGAGAATGGACAAGCATCCAGTCGGATTGTCATGGTCAACAAATGTAAACTAAATACATGAAGTAGCGCAGGGGTATGCAGGAACAAGCGGGTTTAAGCCTATTTGGGCAGAGGTAAGCAATGCCCACACTGGTTAAGCAATGTAGAAACTCAGTGTAAGATGCCGCAACCATAGGTCAGCAATGCTGAGCCTCGGGCAAACCAACGCATACCCGCCTACAATTGCTCTACAGTGCCTTAGTCACTCTGTAGCCAACAGCTCTCGTCATGCCCATTAACAAAATAATCTGCACTCCCAGGTTGCAACCCCCCCGACCCTGCACACTATAGTCTAAGTGAGTTACCACTAAGCCATGGAAGATACACATTCAGCTGCTGTGATCACAAACATATCATCCAGCACAGTCATTCAACAGGATAGAAATGTATGTAAGTATGTAAATTAATACCAGCAAACATGTGTACATTGCTCAGCCACAGTATTTCGAGCAGTTTATGTGTATCAAAGAACAGTGCCTGTCCAATCATACTGTGAGAACAGTAGTCTTGCATAATACCGAAGAGAATAATGAAAAACGGTGCATGTCGTGGGGGCATGTGAGCGTGCTTCATGCACAGAATGTCACACCTGGGGCGTCAGTTCCGCTGAACCAGGAGATGAGGCTGGCCAGCTGTGTGAGCAAACCACTGCTTCTCAAACCCCTGGCAGGATGCTACCAGTGGGAGAAACAGTGTAGACCAGCTAAGTCTACTCTTGACACAGCAACAGGTCCGTCCCTGGCAGGATGAAACAAAAGTTGTAGGTCCCATTGATGTCTCCACCAGTATCAGAGGAGAATCAAGGGAAGGCTCATACGTAGATGGGCTAAACGGATGAAGAGCCTTCAGAAGCTTGGGTCATGACAGTATACTGGAGGAGTACTGAGACGTGCAGAGAGGGAAATGTGTGGAGGTGTGGGATGACTTGGCTAGCAACTGGAGAATGGATTGATGCTGTGTACATGGAGCTTGGGGGCTGGGGGAAGGGAACAAGGTTAAGACATTATGGTAGAAATATGCAAATGAAGCAGAACAGCAGTGGTGTAGTGGGCAGAGCATCTGCCTAACGAGCACACATTCCTGGTTCGAGTCCCACTGCAGCACATTCTATTTTCCATGTGAAATCTGTATATGAACATCGTTTTGTAGTATAACCTACTAAATAACATTTAAATGTGAACTGGAGTACTGCATTAAATGTGCATGTGAAATGTCAGTGTCATAATGAATAAGGCACTAGTAAGCATGTGTAAGTACAAATAAGCAGTAGTAAGCATGTTTAAGTGTGTTTGCGCAGGGTTAAGCATTGCCTACACAGATTAAGCAAAGTAGAAGCTACCTGAGTGGAAGAAGCTACACCCGGAGGTTAGCATTGCTTAGCTCCACACACACCCGCTTACAATTGCTCAAAAGTCCCTTAATCACTCTGTATCTAATGGCCGGTGTTCTGCCCAGCAACAAAATATACAGCCTCTGCAAGTCCCGAACCCAAGACCCTGCGCACCATACACAAAGTGATTTACCAGTAAGCCATGGCAGATGTACATAACTCTGTTGTTTTCACAAACATATCATCCAGCACAATCAGTCAACAGTACAGGAAATTTAATAATATCATACCACACACCCTATCAACCACACACCCTCTTAATGCAAGAATTCCGGACAAAGTGTGCCAAAATGTTGATACAAATAGGGATGTTTGTCAAATACTGCTCTAATACACTTAAAACATTGCTAGTTACACAGTTATATGTACTAAAACACATATTTTGAAGGAGATGAAGTCTGAAACATAAAAGTGTCGGCACAAGTGACTGACTTCAATCCTAAGATCATCCATGTCAATTGCCAAGAGAATGAGGTACAGGCCAAAAATATAAGCCGAACATGCATGGACATATGGACAGACATATACCTGTACATGTAGGCAGATAGACAGCTATATATATATATATATAGATATATATATATATATATATATATATATATATATATAAATAATGTATGACTCACAAATAATCATACAACATTAATTGTATATATGTGTGTGTATATATATATATATATATATATATATATATATATATATATATATATATATATATATATGGGGTTTCACATATATAATTATGCAGATATACATATATTTATTTTTATTTATTTATTTTATTTTACATTTGTTGGCCGGGAGGATCCGACTGGATAAATGTCCATTTTCAGCGGAGGCCCGGGGAGAAAAGCTCCAGTTTTAGTAAAAATAACACGTCATAAAAAGGTAAGCATAAAACATACATCTTTATATCACATATACAGAGACAAGGTACACATCATGACATTTTTAGAAAAATACAATGTTATGGCTTCACATTTTGGAGGTACTTAGGCACACAAATATATAGTATTTGTCAATGGTAGCAAGATATAATAGTTGTCGTAACAGAATTTTCAACCTGAATTTCTGAGGATTAGGTCAAGTTAGCATTTAGAGAGTGATGGAAGAAATATTGGGGGAACAGCAGTTGTAGGGGGTCAACCTAGGGGGAGGCAGGGGCATTGCCTATTGGTAAGTAGGTGTTCTTTTAGTAAATGTTTAAACTTATTGACAGAATTTGCTGAGCTAATATTGGGGGGTAGTGAGTTCCAGATTCTACCTATGTAGTTAGGAAATAGGGAGTCTCCTGCTGAGTTGTTGATTTGGTGATTTTGATTAAGGTCCTATCACTAGAGTGTAGTTGTCTTGGGTTTTTGTGTATTATCTGTAAATTAGATAGTGTTGGTATTCTCTCAGGAGTTTTTTTAGCAAAAACTAGTTGGTGGAAAGTAATGAGATTTTGAAATTCCAACCATCTGAGTTAGTATAGTGAGTGGCAATGATGGGAACGGTAAGGGGCATCTGAGGCAAATTTGGCATTTTGATTATAACATATGTCTAGTTTTGTAATTTTTGTTTTGGATAGGTTGGTGAAGATGGGAGCAGCATACAGAAGTGTGGATAGTAGTAGAGTTTGAGCCATGGTGGTTTTAGTCTGTTGATTTAGGTATGTTTTATTTTTGTACAGGCTGCCTATTTTTCTGTGTATGCTTTTGATGGTTAGATTTATGTGTAGGTCAAACTTCAGTCTGTTGTCAATTGTAACACCTAGTAGTTTTGTGTGGGAATCTGGAGAGATAATGGTACCATCACTAGAAGTAATATTGAAAGAGTCAGTGTCTACATTGGATTTATTTGTTTTGAAGATTAGTAGATGTTCTTCATTCACATTGCTGCAGTCCTAACCATTGGGTAGTCCGCTGTCCAGTCGGCCCGAATACCAGAGTATATGGCTGACGTCGGTCAGGGCGCATTAGACTGACGTCAGCACGTCAGGGTACTAATGCGCATGACCGACGTCATATCCTCAGTCTTTTTTGCCGCATGGTCCGATGCAGAAGCAGTTTTGCGAGTGCAGGTTGGCGTTCTGAAATTTTCTGAAGTCGGAGTTTCAGACCGAATCAGAGTTGGCTAAGTACCCGTTGGGAACATTTTGGTTTTTCTTGCCTCAGTATTTAACCGGATGTCAGAAAAAGTGAATAACTGTATTTCTTGTGGGAAACAGATACCTCATAGGGATTACCATACCTTGTGTATACCTTGTTTAGGGCCTGAGCACGACGTTGTTGGATGCCGCTCTTGTGCTAGGTTTAACAAACGCACTATTAAGAGAAGGTTAGACTGTGCCAGGTTAGTGTTTGGGAAGCGTTGCAATTATAAAATGCCGTCGGATGCTCCGGCGCCGCTTCTCAAAAGCGCAAGGACAAAACAGCGAAGCCTAGGGTTGATGAACCGGCAGTCCCAGACGGCGGTTCTTTAGAAGGCTCAGTGGAGCCAGAGGTTTTGCCAGGAGTTTCTTTGGAGTCTCAGGCAGAGACTTTACTGTTACAGGATGTGCCTTCTCAGGAGGTAGGCCAGGCTGAGGGGGCTTCTCAGGTAACTGTTCTTCCCTCTCTTCCCAAGGTAGTTAGAGCCTCTCCTTCTGTTTCCAGAGCTTCTTTGAGAGGTAGACCAAGTTTAGCTTCAGTGGGGGCTTCTCCTAGCACTTCAGGTTCTGTGCCTAAGAAACATATGCTTAAAATGGCAGAAGATTTGATTACTATGATTAGAGGTTCTATGCCCCCTCCTGATAAGAGGCCTAGAGTGGAACCTGAGTTTGATAGTTTTGAACAGTGTTCAGAGGCTTCTGAGTCTTCTGCGGAAGATTTGCAGGAGTATCCTCCTTATTCTGATTCTGATGTGGATGATTCCACTCCTACAGCTTCTCCTCCTGAGGATTTCTCTTTTCAGAGACTCTGCATTCCATGAGGGAGCACTTTAAATGGGAAGGCCAGGATTACTCTGATTCCAGGAAAAGGCTTAGGGAATTCTTGTTTTACCCCAGCATAGGCCTTTAGCTATACCTCCTGTGTTGAATGTGGTGGAAGATGTTTTGCAGAGGCTTCCTGAACCCTGATTCTTTGCCTCCTGCTCCTGTTAAACCTGATAGGTACTATAGGGTGCCTGAAGCTCATAAGTATCTTTTAAGAGTCCTCGGGCAGACCCGAAACTGTTTCTCAGGGACCTAAAGGTGTTAAGGCCTCTGTGGTTAAAACCCTGTTCCCACTGATAAAGAGGCAAGGGCTTTGGATAGATGGGGAAAGAAAGTGTATACTTCTTCCACTTTAGCCATGAGGGCGTTGAATTGTCAGTTTCACATGCTAAAATATCAAAATTATCTCCTTTCACAACTGAAATCTAAGGTGGATGCTTTGGCGGAAGGTATTGAGTGTAAAGAGTTGCTGGATTTAGTTCATGTGTCTGAACAAGTGGGTAAGCATTCTTTGCAATGTGGTTTTGATGCTGTACAGGCCTCCTCGAGGGTGGCTGCCACTAGTTCTGTTCTTCGCAGGCATGCCTGGTTGAGGGATCAGAATTTAGCTGAGCATGTTAAGACAAGGATTTTGGATGCTCCTTTACAGTCTGATGTGTTGTTTGGTTCGCCTGTGGAAGCAGTTCTGAAGAAAATGGAGGACAAAGCTAAGTCTATGCAAACTGTTAAAGATTTTTTGCAGGTGCAGCCACCGAAGTTTAGTAGAAATTGGCCTACTAAGGGATGGACATATCCTGCTTATGATTCCCAGTCTAGGGGTAGGTCTAGACGTGGTAGGGGCAGAGCTCAAGGTTCTTTTAGGCCTAGAACAGGGAGTTCACCTGCTCAGACTTCTGGTGAGGGCAGGGGTCAGTCCTTTCGTAAACAGACCCAATGACCTGCCTTTTCAGCTGCCAGTGGATTCTCGTCTGGCAGCTCCTTTGGGAGGAAGACTGTCTCTTTTCAAAGAAAATTGGGATTTAATTACTCAAGACAGATGGGTGTTGGATATCATTCACCACGGTTACAGGTTTTATTTCCATACATTGCCCCTTTCAAAGGCATGCCAGACGTTCCTCCTCCACAAAGGAAAGAGGCTCACAAGCAAATTTCTCTGTTACTCCAAATAGGGGCCATTCAGCCAGTCCCTGTATCAGAAAGGGGCCTAGGATTTTATTCTCGCCTGTTCCTAGTACCAAAGAAGGGGAACACATGGAGACCAATTTTGGATTTATCTATCCTCAACACTTATCTGGACATTCCCAAGTTCAAGATGTTGACGTTACAACAGCTTTTACCTCTGCTGGGCAAAGATCACTGGATGGTAACTTTAGATCTCAAGGAAGCTTACCTTCATGTTCCTATAAGACTAAGTTGCAGGAAGTATCTGCGTTTTCGAGCTGGAAATTCTCATTATCAGTTCTCTGCATTGCCCTTTGGCTTATCTACTGCGCCCAGAGTATTCACAAAGGTTTTGGCTCCAGTGATAGCTTACTTCAGGCTAAAAGGAATTCAGATCTATCCTTACTTGGACGACTGCCTGATTCTGGCTCAAGAAAAGGAAGACCTTCTACAACATCTGGAATATGTTATAGCAGTGCTAAGATGCCTAGGGTATTCTGTGAACGAAATAAAGTCCAGTCTAGTACCCTCTCAAGACATGTGCTTTCTGGGTGTGAGACTGAATACAGCAGCCCAGATGGCCTTTTAACACCGGACAAACAAATGAGTCTATCCCTTTACTTTCATCAACTATCTCATCAGTCCGTGCTGACTGCAAGGACAGTCCTTCAAGCATTAGGGTTCATGGCATCTTGTATTCTGGTGCTTCCCAATGCCAAACTGCATATGAGGAAGCTGCAATGGTATCTCAAAAATGTATGGACACAGCACTGCCAGGATTTGGACACTGTCATTCAAATAATACCTTGCCTTCAAAAGGAATTTTTGTGGTGGGCTCAGGAATGTCACCTAAACAAGGGACTCTCTGTGACCCGGCCAGAGGCGAGTCAGATTTTAACGACAGATGCCTCGGACATTGCTTGGGGAGCTCATCTAAATGGAAAGTGGATACAAGACAAGTGGCCTGCCAGACTGCAGCATCTACATATCAACATGAAGGAGATGTTAGCAGTCCAGTTTGCATTAATGGCTTTCAAGGAGTTACTTCTTCCAGGGCAGGTGTTGATTCTAACAGACAACACAACTGTCATGTGGTACATCAACAAACAAGGGGGAACACATTCTTACCCATTGTGCAGGCAAGCAATGATTTTATGGGAGACTGCGCTCAGCTTGCACCTAACTCTTCAGGCAAGGTTTCTGCCGGGAGCACAGAACTCCTTAGCAGATGTGTTAAGCAGACAAATCATGGATCCCCACGAGTGGAAACTGGATCTTCATGTATTTCAAAGGTTGACAGTGTCCTGGGGAACTCCAGACATAGATCTGTTCGCTTCTCCATTAAACCACCAGCTGCCAAAGTTTTGCACAAAGAGGTTACATCACACAGCTTGGAAAGTGGATGCTCTTTCTTTCAGTTGGAAAAATCTTCATGTGTATGCGTTTCCACCTCTGCCTCTTCTTCCAAAGGTGCTTCTAAAGGTCAGACAAGACAAGCCAAGGATGATTTTAATAGCTCCAGATTGGCCTCGGCAGCACTGGTACCCATTACTGAGGAGTCTAGTAAAGAAGCCTCCATGGCCTTTACCCTTGATTCCACACCTTTTGTCTCAGAGAGAAGGCCACCTGCTCAATGTCAAGCTTCGCTCTCTTCATCTAACAGCATGGCATATTCTGTTTTGAGAGACAGCCGGTCTCAACTTCCTCAACAAGTTTTAAATGTGATTATGGAAGCTAGAAGACCTAGTACAAGGAAAGTGTATGCAGAGAAATGGAAGAGATTTTTATTTTGGAGTGCAGCAAGGAATTTGGAGATTTCTGAGCCTAATTTGAGTGTGGCTCTTCAATATCTTACTGAGTTATTGGACAAAGGTTTGTCCATCTCTTCCATTAAGATTCATGCTGCAGCAATTTCAGCTCACTATGATTGTGACCCACCATTGTTTTCGCATCCTTTGTTCAAGCAGTTTCTCAGAGGGGCAAAGAATTTAAGACCCCCACGTAGAGCTCCTACTCCTGCTTGGGATCTCAATTTTGTGTTGGAAAAACTTACTCTACAACCTTTTGAGCCTGCGGGTGCTGCTGATTTGAAATATTTGTCATGGAAGACTGCTTTTTTGTTGGCTATTACTTCTGCAAGAAGGGTTTCTGAGTTGCAGGCCCTTATGGCAGTAGAGCCCTTTCTGATTTTCCATAAGGATAGGGTATCATTACGTACTAATCCTTCCTTTATGCCTAAGGTGGTTTCTAGTGTGGCTTTAAACCAAACTATTCATTTGCCTACTTTCTATGCAGATCCCCAAAATAAAGGGGAAAAGATTTTGCACACTTTAGATGTACATAGGCAGTTGCGTTATTATTTAAGCAGGACTAAGGATTTCAGGCAGTCTCAGCAGTTGTTTGTTTCTTTTGCTTTGAGTTCTCAGGGCAAGCCTGTGTCTAAGCAAACTATTTCTAAGTGGATTGGGTTTTGCATTTCATTTTGTTATTCCCATCATGGCAAGGAGATTCCAGCTGGGATTAGGCCTCATTCCACTAGGGCTACTGCCACTTCAACAGCATTTCTAAGGGGTGTGGCAACTAAGGATATTTTGGAGGCAGCTACTTGGAGTTCAGTGCATACTTTCGCTAAGCATTACCACCTTCCTCTTTACTCTAAATCTAGGGCTGGTTTTGCCACAGCTATTTTGCAAGGCATGTTGACAGCTCCTGCTTCCTTATGATTTGCCAGCCTCCCTTACCTCTGCTTTGGGATTCTACCCAATGGTTAGGACTGCAGCAATGTGGAATGAAGAACATAGTACAGTTTTGTACCTACCATAAATGTAGATGTTCGAGGATCCACATTGCTGCAGTCCAATTTACCCTCCCGCCTTCCCCTCTGTGTTTAGGGGTGGTGGTGTGAGTTGCTATATATTATTGTACATGTGTCTATATATATTTTGTATATAAGTTTGGTGCAGGGCTTTTTGGTGTTTTGGTTTGGGCCTTGTCTTTTTAGGGTCTTCTGACATCTGGGGCAAGAAAAGACTGAGGATATGACGTCGGTCATGCGCATTAGTACCCTGACGTGCTGACGTCAGTCTAATGCGCCCTGACCGACGTCAGCCATATACTCTGGTATTCGGGCCGACTGGACAGCGGACTACCCAATGGTTAGGACTGCAGCAATGTGGATCCTCGAACATCTACATTTATGGTAGGTACAAAACTGTACTTTTGGTCTTTTTTGGGTTCAGTAACAAGTTTTTGCTGAGAAACCAGGCTTCAGTGTTATTGAAGACCTGTTGGGTTGTGGAAAGGAGTGTGAGGGGGTTGGTGGCTGAGCAGACTAAGGTTGAGTCGTCAGCATATTGTATTACAGTTGCGTCTTGGGTGATCTTATTCAGATCATTGATGAATATGGAAAATAATAGAGGGCCTAAGATTGATCCTTGTGGGACTCCAGTTGTATTAGGGAGCATTGTCGAAAGTTTGTTATCCCATCTGACTGCTTGCTGTCTACCTATTAGGTAATTTTGAAACCAGGCCAGTGAGGTAGTGGCTAGACCAAGGACGGAGAGGGACTCAAGAAGTTTGGGATGGTTGACCATGTCAAATGCTTTTGATAAGTCAAGACATATGGCTGATGATAGTTTCCCTAGGTTTTGGTTCTGGTTTATTAGGTTAGTGAAGGAGAGGATGACAGTTGTACTATGGGCTGGTCTAAATCCATGCTGGGTAGGTGTGAGAAGTTGTTTTTTTAGTAGCTAATGCATAAGTTGGTGTTGAATGCATTTTTCTAATAATTTGGAAAGTGGGGATAATATGGCAATGGGACAATAGTTGGTAAGGTCTGTACAGGTACCGCCTTTGTGTAGTGGGGTGACATATGCTATTTTCCATACTGTTGGTATTTTGCTTTCCATGATTGATCTATTCAGGAGGATAGATATTGGATAGGCTAATTTGTTGGCAGCTATTTGTAGGTATTCGACTGGAATATTGTCGGCAGCTAGGCTAGTTGGTTTGAGTTTACCTAGTAGTCTTTTTATATAATCTGTGGGAATAGGTTCAGATTGGAAGGTGGTATTGGAATTGGTAGAAATTTGGGGTTGCTAGTAGTATGTGTTGTGGGTTGTTGGTTAACTAATTTTGAAATGGTTTCTCTGAAAAATCTATTAAAGGCTTCTGGGATTTCAATGCTAATCTTTACAGTGGTTTTTGCTGGTGTACTTGGTCTACTGGGGTGGAGTAATGTCTTTAGTCCTGCCCAGAGTTTTTGGGGGTTGTTGTGGTGTCTACTTTGCAAATTTAGGAACTAATTCCTTTTGTCTAATAGGATTTGTTTTTTTTTTTGTTTTGTTTCTGAGTTTTTGTAATTCTTGTTTGGTTGCTATGGTTTTATTGGCTCTCCACTGATGCCAGGCTCTATTTCTTTGGGATATCATGGTTTTAGTGGTCCTAGTGATCCAAGGGGCTATTTTAACTTTTTGTTTGCTTATGCGTGGTAGGGTGTGGGTGTTTTAGATGTTTAAAAAGGTAATGTTAAATATCTCAACCGCTTTGTCTAGTGGGAGGGTCTTCAGAAGATTCCAATTTTGGTATTGCAGTTCTAGTTTGAATTTTGTTATGTCAAAGTTTCTTTTGTTTCTAATGGTCCGGGTCGGTGGTCAGAGTTGGTGTGGAATTTGAGTTTTAGTAGGAAGGTGGGCTGGTGGTCGCTGAGGTTATCTGGTAGGACACCTGCCAGATAGGAAGTATTGGCATTGTTTATTAGGGTCCAGTCTAGAAGGCTTTCTTTGTTTTTATTATACCCTAGTCTTGTACTGGTTTTAATGATTTGGAAGAAATTATACAGATTTATAGAGTTGGAGGGTGTGGAGCTCGAGCATTTATGCCAGTCTATGCTAAAGTCCCCTAGGATAATTGTTTCTTGGGGTAGGTTTTAATTTGTCCAATGTAAAAGGGCTTCTAGGGTAGGGATGTTGTTAACTGGTGGTATGTATCCTATTATAATGTTTATACATTTTTTTTGTCGGTTAGTTCAAGTTTGGCTAGTAGTAATTCTGAGGGCATTAGGGGGAGTATTGGAGGGTCAATACTAGTAACCTTTAGGTTGTTTTATAAAGTAATGCTACCCCACCTCCTTTTTTGGAAAGTCTATCATTACACAGTGCATTATAGCCTGGGGGAAGGAATTTGCTGTTGCAAGTGATGGGTTTTAACCACGTTTCGGTTAGGGATAGCAGGTTTGGGGAGAAGGTGTCTATTAGAGTATGTAGTAAATGTATTTTATTATTAATGCTATGTATATTTAAATTAATGAAGAGTAGGCTATTCTTTGGTCTGGAGAGTAAGTTTAAGTTGTTGGATGAAGGTGGGGAGGAGTGGGAGTGAGTGCAGGGGTTTGGGCCTGGATTAGGGTGTATGTCACCTGCTAGTCTTAGTTGGTGACTGATATGGTAGAGAAGTTTTGATAGTTTGGAAAGTATATGTATGTACTTGTGTGAGGAAAGAGATTGTGTGGTTGTTTTGATAAGTGTTTTGTATGCTACAGGGATTGGGTAGTGGTGGTAATTACTTGAGGGTGTATGTAGGCTATTGTGTTTTGTGTGGGTGAAGTAGGTGGATGTATTTTTTGATGGGGTGGTGATGGTGTAGGGAAGAATGGTGTGATAAGAGGTGTGGTGATAGGTTAGAGCTAGTATTGTAAGGATGATGGTATTGATTGCATTCATGCTGCGTGGTTGTATTGGAATGTGAGTGAGAATCTGTGGGAGGAGTGAGTTAATTAGTGGGAGGTGTGTGTAGGATTGAATTTGGTTAGGATTGGTTGTTGATGTTTATTGGATTGTTGTTGTGATTGGTGCGGGGGGTGGTAGGGGGAGTGTATAGGTATAAATCTAGAGATAGTGTGGGTGTGTGGGAATTAGGGGTATGGTAGGGGAGTGGAGTGAGCCCGCAGGGCGAGTGGAGCGGGGAAGAGCAAGAGAGAGGCTGGCTGGCAGAAAACAATCAGCCAGCTGTAGTTGGAAAGTGGGAGCTTAAGTGACTCTGTGGGGGGATTAGGAGAAAAGCTAGGTAAGGGTGAGAAAATCAGAGGGCAACAGTAGTTGTTTCAGGTTATGAGAGAGTAGGGGGTACAAGGAGGGAGATAAACATAGAATGGTTAAGCTGGTGTGAAATTAAGGGGAAAGGATGGTAAGCATAGGGATGAAGGAGTGATTAGGGAAGGTCCCTGAAGGCTGGGCAGTAGTGCAGGCTTGGTGTTGATTTAGAGAGTGGAGCAAAGCATAAACGGAGGGTTCACAGTGCAGGGGAGAGGATTAGCTGCTGGCGTCTCTGCTAGGGAGCGTACTCTAATTACTTACTTAAGTAAGGTAAGGCAGGATTAAAAGTCTGTTACAGTTAAACTTTATATACACATACTTTGGTTTTCTATTTGTGGTCAAATGTCTGGGAGTAGCTCTCATTGGGGTCCTTTACTGGACCTAGGGTGCAGGTGTAATTAGATGTCCAGCAGGGCAGGCCCGAGTAGACAAAAGGCTAAGGGGATAGAGAAAGAGAGAGACTTATAATTACTGGAAAGCAATATGGAGTTAGTGTTAACAGCAGTGTAGAAAAAAAAAACAATAGCATCCACAGTAAGAGGTAGGTAACATTTGGGGACAGTTTCAATCAGGTATATCAGGCAGTATCAGTAATACATAGCAGTCGTTCCTGATTCATTGCATAGCTATTTACCACTAACGCTATTACACATTCCAGTAAAGTACATTTCTCGGATGTAGCCTGTGATTGTGCAAGTGGGACTAATGAAAAACACATATTAAACATAGCAAAAGTGTCAAATTAAAGGGAAATTGTACATGTCCTTCCACCTTTCTGATTATAGTAGTTTCGCATTACAAAACAGTTTAAATCAGAGAGGGCACATAAAACATAATTTAAAATGCCAAAATTCTGTAACCCACCCTCTCGTTGGCAGCGCTACTGTGACAAAGCTATCTGGTATAGTTTTAGTGAGTTAAGTCAAGAACCAGGCTATGTTAATTAAACATAAATGGTACATATATAAAAAAAACACATATTAGCCATAGGGTTTGTGTATACCTATAAAAGATACATGAATATGTTCGTCCGCCTTTCTTGTTGTACAAGCTGTTCTGCATTGCCAGTGCAAACAAATCAGAGTGCGCACAGCTTCTAACAATGCCATGAATCTGTAACCTGTGCACCATTGGAGTAAGTACTGCAGCTAATTGATCAGTTACAGTTTGGTTATGATGCTAGGGAGCAGGTTATGTTATGTAAAAGTCAGTCTGAATATTCAGCTTAGTCACTAACAGAAACGTTGGTAAGCATTATACAACATCCAGTTTATACGCTAGCAAAAGGAGCATTGCAACATCAGCTATTATTTCAACTTACTTTGTAGTGAGAATGCTTGGGCAGGGACGCACAGCAGCCGTGGGGCAATTGCAAGAGATAAAGATGGCGCCCAGAGGGGCTAGGTGCTTATGATGCATCCAAAGCGGAAATTAGGTAGGGGGGAGGAGTGATAGGAAGATGAGTGCAAGTAGGGGCCAGAACAGAGCGGGAAAAAAAAATGAGAGAGAGACTGGCTGGCAAAAAAACAATCAGCCAGCTGTAGTTGGAAAGTGGGAGCTTGAGTGACTTTGTGGGGGGATTAGGAGGAAAGCTAGATAAGGGTGAGAAAATCAGAGGGCAACAGTAGTTGTTTCAGGTTATGAGAGAGTAGGGGGGGTACAAGGAGGGAGATAAACATAGAATGGTTAAGCTGGTGTGAAATTAAGGGGAAATGATGGTAAGCATAGGGATGAAGGAGTGATTAGGGAAGGTCCCTGAAGGCTGGTTAGTAGTGCAGGCTTGGTGTTGGTTTAGAGAGTGGAGCAAAGTATAAACGGAGGGTTCACAGTGCAGGGAGAGGATTAGCTGCTGGCGTCTCTGTTAAGGAGCATACTCTAATTATTTAACTAAGGTAAGGCAGGATTAAAAGTCTGTTACAGTTAAACTTTATATGCACATACTTTGGTTTTCTATTTGTGGTCAAATGTCTGGGAGTAGCTCTCGTTGGAGTCCTTTACTGGACCTGGGGTGCAGGTGTAATTAGATGTCCAGCAGGGCAGGCCAGAGTAGACAAAAGGTTTGGTTTTCTATTTGTGGTCAAATGTCTGGGAGTAGCTCTCGCTAGAGTCCTTTACTGGACCTGGGGTGCAGGTGTAATTAGATGTCCAGCATGGCAGGCCCGAGTAGACAAAAAGTTTGTAGTGAGAATGCTAGGGCAGGGATGCACAGCAGCCGTGGGGCAGTTGCAAGAGATAAAGCCATCTATATACATATACAGATGGAAATGTGTATAGCATTATACATATACATTAAACCGATATACATCTATATAAAGATAGAAATGTGTATAGCATTTCCACATGGGAACAAAATCCTGAACCACTCATTACAACATAACAGACCATAAGCACTGTTAATGGGGATGGGGGCTTAAATGAGGGACACCTGGTAATTAGTGCTATGTTACCCCCCCCCCCAGCCCTAACGGATATGCTGTGCAATCCAATATCCAGCACATGCAGTACTTGACTTCAGAACCCACCACAACACAGCTACAATGCTTTAACAGTAATCCAATTCACCTGTACATGTCAGGGCAATATCTGTAACATATCATGCTGAAAAGTCATTCTACCGTAGGGAATGTACAGTGTGGAAGGGGTACACATTAAAACTGTACAGATATGCACACACATCTATACATTGACAAATATGTTCAGATATAGATATATATATATATATATATATATATTTAATATGAGATATATATAGGTACATACACATATACACAGACAAAAGGTATTAGTAGTCATACATATGTAGAAGTAGTGTGGAAGTACTGTGTGCAAAGTGTATCCCTCAGCCACAAGCCCTGTAACTGGTACCTGTGACATGTGTAGTGTGGCAACCATTCCCACAAATGAATATTGAATTATATAGACTAGGGCGCACATTCATCCTGGTTTAAATGACAGGGTTCCGTTGAAACCAGTGTTACAAAAGAGGAAACACAGGCTGAAATGATATGTTTATATTATGTATTTGATGTACTCTTCTTGCATATAATTTGTATATGTACTCTTTATCATCTACTTAGTTTTTCCCGTCATAGTTTTAAAACTATGTTTTAAGTTTATTATTTATGAAATTGATGGAATATAACCTTCTGGGAAATATTTTTATATGAATATATTGTCTTAAGAATAAGATTAAAGTGAATGTATGCTTTTAAATGTCTTAAATTGCTAATTGTTTGATTGCTTAATTAGCCTGTATTACCAATGAATGGGCGTTTATATATTGCTGGTGTTTCATAGGGTCATTTATTGGTTTGATAAAGCAGTATGCGAAAGCGCTAACCGACTTTGGATCCATTAAACCTGATTTTATACATTACTGCCTCTTTACTTGTGGGATTGCAGCAGTGTGCTTGGTCTTAACAGACTTGGACTGCATTTTTTGGACTGTTTGGTATTCTGTCCTTCCAGTGTGAGATATCGTATTTTCTTTGTTTGGAGCCTTTACCAGTAGCTCATTATCTTCATATATTCATCTATACTGGCGTTTTTACTACTGGTGCTCCTATTTTTACCGGGTGCAGTAATCATCTTTTACGTTTGTGCTTATATCGTTAATGCATTGCTTCATACGATATGGCTAACACAACTACTAACGGAGGTGACGTCAACTTAGAGCTCCCATACAATCCTGGTTGTGAAATGAGGAAGCGGACTTTCATGGAGAGGCTACAATGCTGTCTTAGCAGTATCACTAATCCGCTGGAGGACTATGAGGTTTTGTATTCTAGCGGTGAGGAAATATTCCTTAATGAAGACTTTGAAAAGCTTAATTTGGCTCTGGACGCTATAGAATTCGAACTTTTGAAGTTAAAGCGTCTGCAATTACAGCGTTTCCATTTTGAGGTCTGTATAAAGAAGCGCGTTATACCCAGGGGTCTCAGAGTATTAAAGATGCCCACGACGGGAAATACTTACCCTGAGCTGCTGAGACGCTGGCAGCAGCTGAACTTGGAGGTGAGCATAAATTACATGAAGCTCCTCAATGACTTTTTTCTACCAGAAGAACAGATGCTTTGTGACTCTATAAAACGTAGGCAAAAAGATCTTTATACTGACTTTAATGTTGCTCTTGTGGACTCCAAATTGGAGCGAGTAATGGATAATGTTTGCTTATATGAAAAAAAGATTGTTAGAACAGAAAAAACATAAGCTTGTTAGAGACACTTATGATTTCTCTAATGACCAGGTTTTTACTTGGCCAAGACATAATGATAGTAATATTAATCATGCTAGACAGAACAGTTCTCGTATACATTCTCATGCTTTTAGTTCTGATATTAATCAGGCTGTTAATACATCAGCTGTTAACGTTAATAGGCCAGTAGATACTCTGGTCTGTATACAGGAGAATAATGTGGTCTTGCAATATAGCAGTGCAGTGCCACTAAATGCTTTAAACACCTCCAATGCAGAAGTAGCTACTTCAGCTTCTGATAGTAACTTGCAGGTTGTTCGTAGTAAAGTACGGGCTAACCAAGGCAGTAATAGAGAAGGGGAACTACCACGTCCTTTCCCCATAGCAGACTCTCGCCAGAAAGGCAGGGAGCGTTCCATGAGCAGGGGCAGGCAGAAGCGGAAGGCTGCCAACAACGATTTAAAAGAACCCACGATCAAGAAAATGTGGGAAAGACTAACTTAGTCTTTAATCTTTCTAACAGACCCCTTGATGAGGTTGACCTAGTCGTACTTAATAAAGGTTTATCCTTCATTCCTTCTACAGGTAGTTGTATTTCAGAATCTATTTTTGACTTGAAACTTTTTGCTAGAAATTTACAGTTGAAGGTTATGTTTGATAATCATGGAGCAACAAGCAAGGATTCCTGTTTTAGGAAACCCAGTCTTTTTGTACCTAACTTGCATCCGACCATTGAAGTTTTTAGTAAAGCTGTAGAGAAGGAGTTGTATTCTCTACATAACAATAGAGATAGACCCTTGACAAGTAATTTAAACTCTAGACAAAGGAAAGCATTGAGTGGATTGATACATGACAAGAATATCTCCATCAGGCCAGCTGACAAGGGGGGTCCGATAGTGATTTTTAATAGACTAGACTATGAGAAAAGAATGTTGGAGATGTTAAATGATAGCAACTATTATAAAATTATTACACATGAAGAAGTTGCTAATATCATTATTAGTGTCTATAATAACCTTTATGATATGTATAAACTAGGTATTATGGATTATCAGTTATTTAGTTTTTTGTTTTTAGATGAACCAACTACTCCTGTTATCAGAGGCCTACCCAAGATTCACAAGGATGAATCGAACCCACCCATGAGACCCATTGTTTCGGGGCGGGGTTGGGTTACTGAGAATATTTCATGTTATATAGAAAAAACTTTAAAACCTTATTTAAACAAACATAGTACTATACTAAAGGATTCTAAAGAATTTCTTTTAGATTTTTATCAGATTGTCAGTTCAATTGATAATACTCTGGATTTGATTTTGGTTACAATGGATGTAAAATCCTTATTTACCAACATTCCTAATGAGGTAGGTCTGAGGTTTTTTCACAAATATCTCTCTGGACATTCAGATCTGTACCCTACCAGACTAGACTTTATTTGTACCTTATTAGAAATGGTACTAGAGAGTAATATCTTTATGTTTAATGATATTTTTTTCTTACAAAAGAATGGCGTAGCTATGGGCACTCCATGTGCCAACAGCTACGCCAATCTGGTAATGGCATCTTGGGAGGAGGACATGTTGTTCACTTTAGATAGCTATAAAGAACATGTAATCTTCTACAAACGTTTCGTGGACGATCTTTTTTTCTTATGGCGTGGTAATGTAGAGGAACTGTTTGACTTCCATCAGGAAGTGAATAGATTAACTAATTTTCTTGATTTTACCCTGACGTACTCTGCTAATAGTATTTCTTTTTTAGATGTCAACATTTGGCGTTTGCCGAATGGTGACTTCAATACAGGGGTCCATCGCAAAAGTTGCTACAGGAACAGCCTGTTGAGTAGAGATAGCATGCACCCCCCTCATGTCTTCAGGAACATCTTGAAAGGGCAAGGCATGAGAATGTCCAGATTGAATTCTTGTCCCAGGCTCTTTGAACAGGAACTGATAAATTTGGGGGACATGCTTAATGAAAGGAATTATTGTCGTAGAGAGATAAATGAAGCATTTAATGAAATTAAGGAACTCAGATATGGACGAGCTACCCCCATATTTTCAGACACTGGCATCAATGAATATAGGGCCAGAACTAATGAGCCTGAATCTGTAAATACTGAAATAGTTAGGTATGTATTACATTATACGCAAGATATCCATTCTATAAAACATTCTGTTCAAAAGCACTGGGATATCCTTAGATTGGATAATACAGTTTCTAGATATATAGGTGAACAACCCAGTTTTGCGTATATAACCAAAAAGAATTTACATAGGTTGTTATGTTGTTCTGAATACACAAATGGGGAAGCCACAACTGAGTATGTTGGCACTGTACCTTGTAACAATTGTAATTTTTGTAGATTTATTTCTAATGATTCTAGTTTTATACACCCTAATACAGGAGAATTTTTTAGTATTAAGGTTAATGCGGATTGTGCAACTAGACATCTAGTCTATTTAGCTAAGTGCTCTATCTGCACTTCCTTTTACATTGGGAAAACGGATAGAATGTTTAAAGAGCGTATACGAGAACATCTTTACCAGATCCGTATTCAATCTAAAGTTAATGCTCTATCTAAACATGTTTTGAGTACAGATGTCAATGATTGTTCTACTTTTTCAGTCTTACAAGTAATAGAATCTAACCCTAGAGGAGGTGACATCAGGAATCTAACTGAGTCAGTGGAGGCTCAGTGGATTATAAAGACTAGGGCGCACATTCATCCTGGTTTAAATGACAGGGTTCCGTTGAAACCAGTGTTACAAAAGAGGAAGCACAGGCTGAAATTATATGTTTATATTATGTATTTGATGTACTCTTCTTGCATATAATTTGTATATGTACTCTTTATCATCTACTCAGTTTTTCCCATCACAGTTTTAAAACTATGTTTTAAGTTTATTATTTATGAAATTGCTGGGTCCACTGGCCTTGATGGGATATAACCTCCTGGGAAATAGATTTTTGTATGAATATATTGTCTTAAGAATAAGTTTAGAATGTAATAGTGAATGTATGTTTTTAAATGTTTTAATTGCTAATTGATTGATTGTTTAATTAGCTCGTATTACCAATGAATGGGAGTGCATATATTGCTGGTGTTTCATAGGGTTGTTTATTGGTTTGATAAAGCTGTATGCGAAAGCGCTAACCGACTTTGGATCCATTAAACCTGATTTTATACATTATTGCCTCTTTACTTGTGGGATTGCAGCAACGTGCTTGGTCTGAATAGACTTGGACTGCATTTTTGGACTGTTTGGTATTCTCAGTGTGAGATATCGTATTTTTCTTTGTTTGGAGCCTTTACCAGTAGCTCATTATCTTCATATATTCATCTAAACATATACCCACTCACAATTCAAAGGACATGACACGACACACAGATATGCATACACAGAAAACCTTTATTTGTGTACGATACAATAATGTATGCCATTACTTACAGCACATAGCATTTGAAATATTTAATCAGTGATGAATGCAAGGCCCACACAAAACAGTAGATGCAAGAAATGTGGATATATAACATACTATGCTGTCCAGGCCAAGGCCATCAATTAGTACAACAGTAGACAAAGAATTTGCCTTCAAGATAAGTAACAATCAACAATTACAGATGTAGTTCAGCAGCCTCCAATTACACCCTGTAGTCCAGCCCTAGGAGGAGCTGTATTAGTTGTAGTAATGTCAATGTATTTGTCACATGTATGGACCCTGACCAACAAATTTTTTGGGTGTCCACAATATGACTGGGATGATAGCAGGAATGCCAGCAGTAAATAATGATACGCCATTACCTAACAACCCCTAACTGTATCACAGCAGGACAAAGCATGCCATATATGTGGAGGACAGAGGCAGGAACACAGGGCCATGCTTGCAATATTGCTGTTACACACCCTGGAAATTGCTGGTGTTACAGGATTTGTTGCAACATACCCTTATGCAGGAATAAGACATCAGAAACACAAATGGATGTAGCTATGTACTGATAGCATGCAACAGACGGATTGCCGCTGATATATCTAGGACAAGACCTGTGTGGTGCACAGACAAAACCAAACAGACAATCCACTGGCCATAATGTGGATAGGCTCACAGTTGAGAGCTATGCAGACAGACTGCATTCCATCCTAAACTATTATGTACATGCAAACACTGCAAGACCAGCAATATACAATGCACATAACAACACTACTCATTCTGTCTGTAGGTCTGGAACCTAATACAAATGTGTAGTTGGCCTGTGTCTGCAAGTCCTGTTGTAAGAGGTATTGCAACCTGCTGTCTGTATGAGTCAGTAATTTATAGAACTGGGTTGCCATGACAGTGATTATCTGAAGTACTACACAGCAGGCTGCATGCGGTTAGCAACTGTTGCACACTGATTGGTGCAGAGACCATCACCTGATCATGTACATCACCTACAAAAACCATGCTGCAATCCATTCAAACCAGCTCAATCACTCTAGTGGAGAGAGACAGACACACACACACACACACACACACACACACACACACACACACACACACACACACACTGAAGAAAATGCTAACAACAGAAAGGTGTCACAGCCGTCAGAAAAAAAAAGGTATGTAAAACATAAATGTATGTGATTGAATGTAGTATGTGGTACAGATTAATAGGATATATGATGTGGAATGTTTTATATGTGCCATTTGTAGTTGTCCCTGTAATGATGTTCTGCTGAACAACTGCTCTGGACAATACTGTCTGTCCCTGTAGGCAGTGGGACATACCCATTGACTGTGCAGATCAGCAATGAATGACAAAGATGTAAGCCATAATATCTCTGTTTGGTATGTTAGTGTGGGCAATAGCTGGTGGTGGAAGTACTGCTGTCATGATAGACACATGGGTGTCAGAGCACACCACTTGCAGGACAGTCATGTTAATGTGTAATGTAGCATGCACAAATGCCATAGGTGTATAATAGGCTTACCAGCAATTTCTCACCATATATACCACCCTAATGTTAGTCTGTGTTCACATATGACACCTGTCTGTGTTGCAGCAAGGCAGAACAGTGCAGCTGTGAATGAAAGACCGTTACAGAATGTGGACCAGATGTCTGTATGCACCCCACATATAGATAAATATCTGTGTGATATATAATGAGATGTGTATGTCTACAGATACACAGACACTAATATAGATATAGGTATATCAACAACCTACAAGATATACCTACACATATATGTACAATATATATATATATATATATATATATATATATATATATATATATATATATATTTATTTATTTATTTATTTAGTGGCACTGACAATGGCATGCAGGTGAAATAGTCTGTAACAGGCCAGAAATGATAGTGTCCCCAGAGTGTAAATGGCTACAAACACACAGCACAAAGCGTGGCACAAACACATAGCACAAAGCTTGGTATAATACAACATATGTCCCAATGGTAGGTAAGCAGCCGACATACCAATTGCATTCTGTGAATAGTTTGTTGTAGCTGATATGGTGGGGGGAGACAAAGATGTGTATTAAGAACTATGGTAACCCTGCTGTATGTGTTACTCAGACTTGTTTCCATCTTTATGTCTTTCAGGGAAGATGGCCCACACCTGTTTGCATCTTACAGTGCTGCTGAAACAGAAGTCATCATTGAACATTTAGTACAGCACTATGAACTGCTGTTTGGCTGGACAACCCATGATCAGAAGGAGAGGACCACCCTGTGGAACAATCTAGTCCACAGGGTCAATGATGGACTGCAGAACCGCAGCTATGAGCAGCTCCAGCATCATTGCACTGACCTGCTTCGCCATGTACGTCAGCATGCAGCTGCCGTACGGGGGACCACCTCACAATGGGAAGGCAAGCCGCCCATCCACCTCTCACTCGTGTGGAGGAGCTTCTCAACAGCCTTGTTGCACCTGCCCGCCTGCAGCACCAACAAATGAGAGGGCGCATTGTGGAGGTGGGTGCCACCGACACACCTGCTGAGGAGCATGCAGGTAAGGCCTCAGGGCACATCAGTACACCACTCTTGTGTATGCATCCGCATCTGTACAGGTACATCATGCAAATCTGAGATGTCATATACATAGTCTGATGCTGTGTAGTAGTAATAAACAGTCGTGCATAAGCTGTAATATTGTGGGCTTCTACTGTTGATGTATTGTAATGCTGCACTCACCCTTTACGAATGCCACAGCTGTTGCCACTGACATCAACTTTCTCACACTCTTATGTAGGTCCGTCCAGGATACCACCATGGCAGCAGCCTGTAGACGGTGAGTATGTGAGTATGGTTCATGTTCATGCATGACAATACACTGGGCATGTAATGGCTATGGGATATTCCATGCACACATCTAAAACACCTACCCATACTGCATGCTGTACACGTTCATGTTTTGTTGCTGTGAAATGCACTGCATCACAGTAGAGACCATGCTGGGGTATCAGAAGCGTACAACAGACACATGCAAGATAACTAACATCCCGTCACTGTGCAATGTGTCCACATGGATGAGAAGTATGGCAGGACACATGGCCTACAGTAGGGACATGTGTGAAACAACACCTTCATGGCTGTATTTGCACACAATCAGATTAAGTAACTGTGGCAGATGTAACCCTGACCTCACAGCAATAGTGACAGCAGTGTGTGCACTCCCAGGGATCTGCACATAAGTAGACGTTGCAACCATACAGAGTTCTGGGGCATGTGTAGGGCAACCCCCCCCCCACAGCCATGGTAAGGTCTGGTGGTTGTCAGTGTAATAGTCTTGTACTGGTCATACATGCACTGCTGATGTTGTGATCTGTAAAGCAGACATCAGGTATTCACAAATTATATCTGTTTACATATCATCCCAGGTATGAGTTGCTCTAACACATAGGGCTGTGAGCATTAGAGCTGACATAACTGACACAGTACTACATATGCAACAATGGTTTGTACACCTGTGAGGTATGGTGCACAGTACAAGGCAGGGTGCAGAACAGGTCCACAGTAACACTTTGTACATGGGTGCAGTGTTAACAAGGGGAAGGGCCATCACCTACCAACACAGCCCATGCATCACACACATGTATACTTCCACTAGCATGAAGACACTATAGTTGTACTGCATGCTGTTGAGCACCATATGTAATGCATGCTGACAGAAGGGTAATGGGAGGACTGTGCGCACAAAAGTTGTGCGCCCCCACATGTAGGTGTGTGTGAGGGGTGTTGATTGTGATGTAAGTGCAATATGGTGGAGTGGAGTGTGGTCGATGCATGTCAGATGTGTGTGTGTGTTTATGTATGTCTGCTTGTGTGGGTGTCCATGTATGCACAGGCAATAGTGGGATTGATCACATGACAGTACTTCTCCTTGGGATTGTGCTGTACATGTACATGGAGTGACACATGAAACACCAGGATAACCTGTCTGATATGTGAACACAGGACAGCTGATAGCATAACAAGGTCTGTAGCATGGAACATGCATTGGGAGGGAAAGTACATGCCAGGTATACACATCATATAGCCAGGAGCAGATAGATAACCGGCTACGCACGTATGCAGCACTACTAATGCAATGGGGAATTACCAGAGCACATCAGTGAGTGTATCCAGGTATTACTGTTGTCTGCATGATGGGTTGATTGTGCAGCAGATATGGCATGAACTGAGCAAGACTGTAGTATGAGACTCTGGTGTGTGACATATGTACTGAATGTAGCAGCCCTAACCATATAGGGGCCATGTACACCATGACTGGACATACACAGGGTAATACTGGATGACAGCAGTGAGGCCATGTACAACCTACTCCACCAAAGTCAGGGAGGTGATGGAGTAACAGGTCATGTGTTGTGATCACAAGTGTAGACATGGAGAGGAATGATATGTTAATGGGTAGTATTGAGTGTATCTTAGCAAGTGCCATGCAGGATGGGGAACATATGTAACTGAATGTGGGACTGTCTGTAAACTCAGGGAAAGGGAGGTAGTAAGATGGACTGTCAGTGTGTGTGTGTGTGTGTGTGTGTGTGTGTGTGTGTGTGTGTGTCTGTATGTGTGTGTGTGTGTGTGTCTGTATGTGTGTGTGTGTGTAAATGTGTGTACTGTTATGCAATGCTGTACAGGTCTTTAAAGTGTGTGTTTGTTTCCCCCACAGGTGGCGAGGTGGGTCAGGGTCCCTCCTGCATGCAAACTGAGGTAGGTGTCCGTACAGACACTGATGATGATGATGGTACCATTGAGGTACAGGTGGGGTTGTCAGAGGCCAACATTGCACCATCATGTGTCATCACCCTCCTTGCCACTCCAAGCCCACATACAGTTACAGTGCCCCTACAAACCTCATCACAAGTGGCCATAGCAGAGGGACAGTTGGTTGGTGCCAGTGACCAGGAAAGTGTGGTGTCCATGCCAACTGTGTCGGTTCACAGTCAGAATAGCTGGATGTTCGGCAGGACACCACATCAGCAGATGTACCATGGTGCTCATGGGAGGGCTGCTAGTCATCATGCCCCTGGCAGAGGTGCCACAACTGGTACCACCAGGAGCATGTTTCAGGCCATAATGGAGGCACAGGCACATATGGAAATGTACAGCAGACAGGGCCTGAGGCTGCAGAGGGCTGCTTTCTCATCTGTAAGTGCCAACCTCCATGATCTTGCTGTTGCCCTCCGTGAACAGACCGAGGTCATGGATAGATGGTGGGGTGAGATGGTGGGCCTCCTTGACTGTGGTATGTCTGTGCTTGAACATGTGGTGGGACTGGTGTGATGGCCGCGTGGATGTAGGCCAGAAACACCAGCAGCTGGCAGTGTGGACGTGCCAGGATGCCAAGCCGCTCCCGTACTGGCAGTACCAGCCCCAGCACACCACTGGGGGGTGCTGTCCACACCACAGCAGGCCTTGTGCATATGGCCCTGGCCAGTCCCAGGCAGGACATGATTCCAGCGGACATCTGTCATCATCAGGGGAGAGTAGCACCTCAAGGTTTGTACCTGCACATGCCCATGGAAGCCCTGGAAGGCGCAGTCAGTGTGTCCATTGCCGGAGGCAATGAACTGCACACCCTGCCAGGTATGGTCTGCAGCTGTCCAACAACACCCATATAGGGGCAGCCACATGGCAGAACTGTGTGCATGCATACCCACACACTATGCAACCACACCTAGCGTGATCCCATACCGACACACACCACATCACCATGCCCCAATCAGTTAACCAAACCCCTCACCCACACACACGGTGACACATGTATGGACCACCCTCGGCCTCTGGCAAACCAGCAACATATCCTGTACATATGATGATACCCGTGCCACGTCCCTGTCATCCATAACATCGATGCAGGGACAGGCTAATATGGTTCTGATGCACATGGTGACTGTAACAGAGTGCTGTAATGTACTGCAGTGGAAGATGTTGTCAGGGGTAATGTGTAATGCATACATGTCAGGTAGTGTAGCCATACAACTATGATGCATTTCAGCTGTTAGTAACACTGATTATCTCCATAATGTTATCCATTTGTGTTGTAGGTGTACATGTGTCAGCAGGAAAATGGTCTGCAATCATATTCCACAAGGGTATGGCAATGTGGTGACATCATGGCCATGACATATCTGGTGTACAGTTGCACACGTCACAGGTTTGTATAACAGTTACTGCTCATGCCACATTGACAGGTGGCTTGCTGGTAAATGCATAATCTGTAGCCTTATGTCAACCCATCCACATACACACACATCCTTACTTGGCAACACTGTGACTAGACCCCTACCTAGGTATGCAGTGCTACTGAACTGTGTGACTTTCATTGCACACACGACACCACGTTTAGGGTGAGGTGTGTACCAGGTCACATGTTACATGCAGAACATCCACAGACATGTACAATATAGTAATGGGGGATTTAATGTTTGTATATGGAGAATACATTGTGTCATGCCATCATATACACATTGACTGACACATAACAGGCAAACATACATCTTAGAGACCTGGGTATATTGTTGCTAACTAACTAGTCCATGTGTCCAATGTGTTACAGGTAGGCTGCACACAACACATGTGTAACTGGGCTGTATCCTGTTATCAGTTACGTGTATGGGTGGTGGTGACAGCTTACACAGCACCCACATCCCCCAATGGATATTGTACACACTGGAACCCATCTTGATACTCTGACATACCCACTATCACACATTGCCTATGATGCCAATACAACCCATTGCATATCACAACAGTGGTACCACAGGGATATGCATGTAATGTGCATGCCACAGGCATAGATTGGTGTTGCATTGGGATGCCACACCTATGGGCAGTGACAACACTATCTGTACTATTGTGTGGCAATGTGTAGTTTAACAGGACTATGTGGCCTCAAAATGGTGTACCCTACAGATATGCAGGCATGCACTCATACACACGTGGCAGACCTCAATGGGATTCCCATGCCTATCGACCCATTTGTACAACACTGTTGTGCTGGTACTACAAGGCACATTTAGCCATTTGGGAGAGGAATGTAACAGGCTACATGTCATGTCCAATACACCAGCAGCCACATCTGACTATGGCAATGGGAGAGGAGATGGTTGTGAAGGCTGTCATGGAATTTCCAACTACAGGTGTACTAACACACAAACAATGCTATCCTCAGTAATGCACATGAACACATGTCAATACTGTGGTGCATTGCTGCAGGTGGTCATAGCTGTGAACATGGCTATTGTCCATGGAGAGACTGGATGTGTAGGGGGTGTGTGTACATTGGTATCATGCCACCTGCCATGTGCCAGCAGGCAATCTATCAACAGACACCACTTTAGTGACTGGCAAGGTGAGAGTGACATGCATCAGCCAATCCTCTAGGTACCTTCTGCACATGGCCACCGAGGTGATCCAGTTGACATGTATGCAACATGTATTACAATACATGGTTAGTGTCTGTGGTGGAGACCTGTACCCAAGCATGTTCAGCTGACTGTGGTAGTGCAGTGTAGGTACCCATGGCATGTGGACCATACAGGGTGATGTCTCCTATATGTGACAGGTAATACACAGCTGGCCACACATGTTGGTGTCAATCAAGCATAGGTTGTCTTTACGTATCCCAGCTGGAGACCTACCATCTGCACATCTGTAGAGGGACTGACAGACACCAGTTTGGTGAGTAGCTATGCAGTAGGATGAATGTGTCAACAGATGGATGTTTGACAACAATAAGTATGCCATTACTACATGTTGTAAGCCCTCACTAACATGTGCTGTACTGACGGTACTCTAAAGTTACATTCCACATGTCTGATTATTATCTAGTAGGGGATATATACGGTGACACAGCCCACATACCAGGAACATGACAGTGAGCCCTCAGAGTGCAGCTATGCCCACAGGTGTGCCCACGTTACACTGCATGCCTGTGTGACAGCACGTAGCCTTGGTTGCTACCCCTTCATGTCACACATTCACATGGATAACAGTGTTGTGCAGGTGTCATATACTTGTGTGTCCCAGACATGATACTTGGCACCCTTTGCTACTGTAATGACAGCACATAGACACATGTACTGTGCATGGCAGTACATATACATATTACAGATGTCATTTCCCAGGGTTTTACATAGCCTTGTATGTGACCCAGAGATAGCCTCTGTGTAGACAATATGCCACAGAGTATAGCTTAAGGATGTCTAGACTGTCAGCATAGGCCATCTGTTTGATACCTGTGATTCTTATAGTGAGGGATTTCTATTGCCTTCCCAGCTGTTGCAGCTGTCTTGTGAGGTACATACCAAACAAGGTGTTGTACTCTATACAGGGTATAATGAGGGATGAGTACAGTGGGACAATTACCCCCTTTTTTCTGGATATAAAGCCCTCAGTGATGAGGTGTGCCACATAGAAGGATTTCCTTACTGTTGTGGCTATGTGGTTAATGAAGGTGAGATCACAGTCCACCTGTGTCCCTATGTCAGCACACTTTCGGTGTTTAGTGGACTGCCACCTAAGTGGTAATTCATGGGTACATGATATGTCCAAAGGGGATAACTATACATTACTTGGCATTAAGCTTGAGCCTATGGCTCTGACACCAAGCATCTGTTTCTGTAAAGCCATGTTGTAGAATATCCACATCATTTGGCGATGCAATAATGGCTCCCAGTTTGCAGTCATCTGTGAACTTTGTTAGCCAGAGTTCCATAGTGTTGTCCTGTACTTTAGGGAAGTAGATGCCAAACAAGAGCTGTGCCAGGACCAACCCTGACGTACTCCAATTGTCTAGAGCAGGGATTGGACATGGCTATGTTTACAGTCAGGGTTCTGTCAGTAAGTCAGTTGGCAACCCAAAGAGTGACACAGGTGTTTATGGCTAGCTTCACATGTTTAACTATGTCTCTAGAGTGGGAAATGTTGTTGAAGGCCTTGGCCAAGTCCAGATAGGCTGTGTGCACCGCCTTACCCTCCTCCATAGCTCCGCAGACTGAATCAAAGTAGGCAAACAGGTTCAGGAGACAAGATTGGCCCTGCACAAGTCCAACCAGGGTGGGGTCCAGTGTTTGCTGGCTGCCAATGTCTTTGTTAAAAAGTTGCATGATAATGCATTCCATGCCCTTGCAGATCAGGCTCGTCAAGACTGATGGGATGGTAGTTCCTGGGATCCAAGGTGGATTCCCCCTTGTGGAGTGTGATAACTGTTGCTGTGCGCCACTCAGTGGGATAGAAGCCTGAGGTGAGGCTATGATTACACATGGCACTTAGGTGAGATGCAGGGTTATGTAGTAGTAGTTCATGTACTACACAGCCCGGGATGTCATCTGGTCCCATGGATGCTGTATTCCTAGCAGTGGAGTCAGCAGTTTCCACCTGTGTTGCCATGATTACTGGAATTTGGCAACCTTTTGTTACTGAGATGGGCCCTTTAGCGGGTGAGGGAGGCTGAATGTAGCACTAAATTGGTCTGCCCGGATATTGGAACACTCCTTTTAATCAGTATATTTAATGTCAATCTGTTGCAGCACAGAGCAGTTCTGAGCATTGCCGTATAGATCCTGGACATAACTATAGAATGCCTTGTGGTTGTCTTTGGAATCTATGGCAATTCTATTTATGTAACAAGCTGTGGTAGATTTCAAGGGATAGCAGCTTCTTACTGAGGCTGGTAAAGGAGCTGTTTGTGTTTTGGGATTATCCTTTTAACTGCAACAGTGTCTTCCTTCTGGGTGTTGGTCCAGATGACATACCTGTGGAAGCATGGAGGTGTTTAGGTGAAATAGCACTGGAGTTTTTAACTAGATTGTTAATGAAATCTTGGAAAGTGAGAGGATGCCTGAGGAATGGAGAAAAAGTGTTTTGGTACTGATTTTTAAGAATAAGGGTGATATGCAGAACTGTAGTAATTACAGAGGGATTAAATTGATCAGTCACAGCATGAAGTTATGGGAAAGAGTTGTGGAAGCTAGGTTAAGAAGGGAGGTGATGACTAGTGATCAGCAGTATGGTTTCATGCCAGGAAAGAGAACTACAGATGTGATGTTCGCTCTGAGACTGTTGATGGAGAAGTGCAGAGAAGGTCAGAAGGAGTTGCATCGTGTCTTTATGGACTTAGAGAAAGCATATGACAGGGTACCTAGAGAGGAGTTGTGGTATTGTATGAGGAAGTTGGGAGTGTCAGAGAAGTATGTAAGAGTGGTACAGGATATGTACGAGGGTAGCGTGACAGTGATCAGGTCTGTGGTGGGAGTGACAGATGCATTTCAGGAGGAGGTGGGATTACATCAAGGATCAGCTCTGAGCCCTTTCTTATTTGCAATGGTAATGGACAGGTTGACAGATGAGATCAGACAGGAGTCCCTCTGGACTATGATGTTTGCAAATGACATTGTGATCTGTAGTGAGAGTAGGGAACAGGTGGAGGAGACCCTGGAGAGGTGGAGATATGCTCTAGAGAAAAGAGGAATGAAGGTCAGGAGGACTAAGACAGAAGATATGTGTGTGAATGAGAGGGAGGATAGAGGAATGGTGAGGATGCAGGGAGTAGCGATAGCGAAGGTGGATGAGTTTAAATACTTGGGATCAACAGTTCAGAGTAATGGTGAGTGTGGAAGAGAGGTGAAGAAGAGAGTACAGGCAGGATGGAGTGGGTGAAGAAGAGTGTCAGGAGTGATTTGTAGCAGACGAGTACCAGTAAAAGTGAAAGGGAAGGTCTACAAGAGGGTAGTGAGACCAGCTATGTTATATGGGTTGGAGACAGTGGCATTGACAAAAAAGCCAGAGTCAGAGCTGGACATGGCAGAGTTAAAGATGTTAAGATTTGCACTGGCTGTGACAAGGGTGGACAGGATTAGGAATAAGTATATTAGAGGGTCAGCCCAGGTTGGAAGGTTTAGAGACAAAGCCAGAGAGGCAAGATTATGTTGGTTTGGACATGTGCTGAGGAGGGATGCAGAGTATATTGGGAAAAAGATGCTTAGGATGAAGCTGCCAGGTAACCGGAAAAGAGGAAGGCCTAAGATAAGGTTTATGGATGTGGTGAGAGAGGACATGCAGGTGGTTGGTGTGACAGTGCAGGATGCAGGGGACAGGAAGAAATGGAAACAGTTGATCCACTGTGGTGACACCTAACGGGAGCAGTCGAAAGAAGAAGAAGAAGTGTCTTCCTTCTGTTGTATAGATTGTTCATGGCAGTGCAGCACAAGATTGGCTTCCTTGTTTGGAGGACAGTGTTTTGGTTCTATGTGGGATGGCACAATTCATGCACGAGTGGATGTGCCCAAACAGTGCCTTAGTATAGGATTCACCAGTTTCACTTTCAGCTCACATTTCCATGGGTGTCATGAGGTTTGTCAGGATCCTTACTGGCGAGTGGGGGTGGGATGTGGATGTCATCGGTAATTACCATATGGTCAGACCTGACCTATGAGGGGTGACAACTGGTGTGGAGCATCTGACTCCCATATTGGTAATGACCAGGTCTAGGATATTGGAGACCTTGGTTGGACAATGGATTAGTTGATCCAGGGGTTTGGAATGTACAAGTTCCCGGAACCGTTGGTAAAGGGTGGTGGTACACAAGTTATTTTCCCAGTTAATGGCAGAGTATTTGGAATCACACAGTATTATGGTGTTTGGTTGTATATTAATATTGTCCAGTATGTTTCTAATGGTGTAGTGAGAACCTTGGCCCATGGAGGGGGATCAGTAGCCAGCTACAATTTGGATTGCAGTCTTACCTAGTGTTAGTTGCACCTGGTGATTCTCAGATGCATTGTGTTGGACACTAGGCTGGCGGTGTGAATGACCTTGGTGAATATGGACACTCCTCCACCTGTAGTGTTGTGGTCTTGGTTTGTTGCTCAACATGTGTGATAAGGGTTGTAGGTAGGTGTTACAGGTGCCCTCTCTGAAGCATTGTACCAGGTCCCAGTTACTGCACAGATATCAATGTTCCCCATGTGTAGGTGTGGAGGGTGCCTTTTTAGGTTTAGGCTTCTAGCATTGAGTCGCATTACTATCAGTTTTGCATGCTTGTATCTGTTACAGTGGTGGTTTTGTCATTTGAAACTTGCCTAGATAAGGCGCTATGGGGGTGCCAAGAGCTGTAGCCGGTAACCGGAATCCCAGGGGCAACACGTGCAGACCATCTCTGCCAGAGCATCGTGGTTTGTACATCATGTCAACCCAGGCAGACAGATACTGGATCCCCTTTCAGTGACATCAGATGCTTAGCCACTTGTTAAAGTCATTGCTGTGTACATGTATATGTGTGGTATTTATACATATATATGTACATATATATCCCCATATATGTATGTGGATATGCATATGGCCATATATGTATGTGGATATATATATATATATATATATATATATATATATATATATATATATACATCTACATAGATATGTAAATATATGTGCACACATATCTGTTTACTATATGTCCAGAACATGGAGTAGAGTCCTACCTCAACACCAATAGTTCTAACACTGTAGTGCAAGGGGATGTCATGGGTGTATTGCAGGTATATATGTAGACTCTTGCCACTGTCATAGGGGTGTCTTAACAGACATGTTGGGTGTGGGAGGTCACATCTGCTGTAGACATGTGCGCCACTGCCTATGGACAAACATCCTAGGGGCAGCATAGTACAGACCCACTGCTAGCACAGTAATGATCCTGTGGACTACAGCAGGGATATGACCACTATATGTGGACAATGTGGCACTCTGTGGTCAGTCCAGAAGTGTACACATGTCCTCTACAAGCGAGACATGTGGACCACGCCTCTCATTGTGGATGTTATTAGCCATGTACATGGGTATATCACAACAATACTGGGGTACATATGCCCACATAGTGTATGCACGCACACATGCCAGTCTGTCCAGACACATAATACCTGGTGCTGCTGAATTCACATGGCCACATACTACCCATTAGAGAATGACATACATCTGTACAGCATACCACTGCTTTGTCAGAAATACACAACAGTTATTCTGGCCTGGCAGCAGTATGTCCTGCAAATAACTGGACATAACAGCACACTAGGTATTTACAGTAGGCTGCTAGGCATGTCAGAAAGCACTGGGCAAACTATAGGCAGACTGCCACAACACTGGAATACATATTGTATGGGGGAATACACATGTACCTGCGATTATAGCTGGCTTGACACGCAAGTCACAGCACAGCAGACACCTGTGAGAAAATGCATACCCACATCCAATGTCAACGCAGCCACAGCCACATATGATACACAAGCTTAACACTGGAGTGGCATGTAACATCAGATAGAACAGGATGGAGAACAATGGCATCTACCACAATCTGTACAGAGCCCATGTTTCGTAAGTGCAATACAGATATAGTCGTCCATCATCCTAACCCAGGGTCTGCAACCTGCGGATCTGGAGCCACATGTGTCTCTTCAACCCTGTTGTAGTGGTCCTTGTACCTCTGAGTATTAATGGATACACACACACACACACACACACACACACACACACACACACACACACACACACACACACACACACAGACCCAGCAATCCCAATACAGGAACACAAGTATGGACATATGTTAGGTATTGTTCTTATACACTTAGTTATATTATATTTAGTATAACAATATATGAAACCGAATATGCTCTGCTATCTTCATTGTAGGAGTCAGACATCTGTTGTGCCTCCCGATGACATTAGTTTGGTGGGTGAGAGGTCAGGAATGGCTCTTTGGATAGTGAAGGCTGCAGTCCCCTGCCATACATACACATACCACAGTACTGTACACACAAACACAGAATGTCCAGGTAATGTCCTTGGAAACTGCCCCTACTGCACACATGTCCAGCAGTCTGTTATCTGATTGGCTTGTTATCAGGTATGCTGTCAATAACTAATGGTGTACAGACCATATGCACTATATATATGTGGGCTTCATTTGCACAACACATGTGTGCATCTCTGCAGTCTAGAGGTCAGTGTATGTAAAGTGTGCTATGCCTGTAAGGCAGTGTATGGTGGGTATGCACCATAAGTATCCCAGAGTGTTACAACATGTGAGGACCACCAGTAGTAAGCTGCCTTAGGGGGTGCAGATGTACATTACCATACATTTCACCTTGTGAAAATTGCTGGCCTACTGCTTACTGCCATCAGTTTGATTGTGATGATTACAGTTATGCATTGTTATGTGACAGATACCACCCACAGTGTCAACTCAGGTCTTTTCCCCCTAGGAATTGCATGCAGAGTGTATTTAGAGGCCACTGTGCTATTCATCTGCATAACATACTATGGATAGTATGTTATGGTGTGGCCACGTCAGTCTTTTCTTTTGGATTACCTGAAGGCCTTGGCATGGGCACCAACAGATGTGAAGTTTTCGGACTACTGTAATAATAGATATGTTTAAGTGTTGCATTACTCTGTATGTATGTCAAAGCATAATCAGCTATATGACATGGCATATACAACTGTAATAGTACGCAACTGAACCTTTCCTATGTATACCGACCTGTGTGTTGTGTTAGATCCATTGACTTCTCTGTAGGTATATGTGTCAGGAAACACTTGTCAGTGGTATGGGTGACTCATACAATGTCCATTGGATGAGGTTGCAACTGTAGGGATACTGGCTGTTCAGTACAGTGTGCACCCTTTTATGATGTATCTTCCTAGACATACCTCTGTTTGTGTATATGTGGTTACATATATATCTATACATATGTATGTATATATATATATATATATATATATATCTGCATATATGGGTATCTGCATACATGTGCCTGTGTATAGGTATCACGGGACTGTTCATTGCTTACACATTGTACATTCACTATGGTAGCCAGACTGTACTGCATGATATGTTATCAATACCTGCCTGACATTATACAGGTGGGATGGCTTACTGTTCACATCTTGTGGCCATGTATTGTCAGGTCCTGGTTATGGCATTTGCAACAGTTGGTACTGTATTGCAGGGGGGATATCAATACATGTTAAACATATGTTGCTTGAGCCCCCTCACCCCCATTAACGGTGCCTGTATTCATATATGTCTTTGTGTCTTTGTTATGTTCTCTATGACATCTATAGATATATACGTGTATACACACACACACACATATATATATATATATATATATATATATATATATATATATATATATATATATATATATATATATATATATATATATATATATATATATATATATATATATATATATATATATATATACATATATATGTAGACAGATTTGTATAACTGTAGGCATGGAGAGAGTGAGGCATATATATATATATATATATATATATATATATATATATATATATGTGTGTGTGTGTGTACACACACGCACACACACATATATATATGTATATATATATATATATATATATATATATATATATATATAGACACACATACATCTAGATGTTAAAGTACATTTTCTGTACTGTTGAATGATTGTGCTGGATGACATGTTTCTGATGCCGCCAGATGTATATCTGTCAGGGCTTAGTGGTAATTCACATTGCCTACAGTGTGTAGGGTCCTGGGTTCGAGCCTTGCAAAGACTGTTTATTTTGTTGCTGGGCAGAACACGGGCTGTTGGGTACAGAGTGATTAAGGCACTTTAAAGTAGTTCTAAGTGGGTGTGCATGGGTTTGCGCAGAGCTAAGCACTGCTAACTTCTGGTTACAGTGTCATACACTCAGTTGGCTTCTATATTGCTTAACCTGTGTAGGCAGTGATTACCCCATGCAAACCCACCTACAACTGCTCAAAAGTCACATCTGCTGTAGACATGTGCGCCACTGCCTATGGACAAACATCCTAGGGGCAGCATAGTACAGACCCACTGCTAGCACAGTAATGATCCTGTGGACTACAGCAGGGATATGACCACTATATGTGGACAATGTGGCACTCTGTGGTCAGTCCAGAAGTGTACACATGTCCTCTACAAGCGAGACATGTGGACCACGCCTCTCATTGTGGATGTTATTAGCCATGTACATGGGTATATCACAACAATACTGGGGTACATATGCCCACATAGTGTATGCACGCACACATGCCAGTCTGTCCAGACACATAATACCTGGTGCTGCTGAATTCACATGGCCACATACTACCCATTAGAGAATGACATACATCTGTACAGCATACCACTGCTTTGTCAGAAATACACAACAGTTATTCTGGCCTGGCAGCAGTATGTCCTGCAAATAACTGGACATAACAGCACACTAGGTATTTACAGTAGGCTGCTAGGCATGTCAGAAAGCACTGGGCAAACTATAGGCAGACTGCCACAACACTGGAATACATATTGTATGGGGGAATACACATGTACCTGCGATTATAGCTGGCTTGACACGCAAGTCACAGCACAGCAGACACCTGTGAGAAAATGCATACCCACATCCAATGTCAACGCAGCCACAGCCACATATGATACACAAGCTTAACACTGGAGTGGCATGTAACATCAGATAGAACAGGATGGAGAACAATGGCATCTACCACAATCTGTACAGAGCCCATGTTTCGTAAGTGCAATACAGATATAGTCGTCCATCATCCTAACCCAGGGGTCTGCAACCTGCGGATCTGGAGCCACATGTGTCTCTTCAACCCTGTTGTAGTGGTCCCTTGTACCTCTGAGTATTAATGGATACACACACACACACACACACACACACACACACACACACACACACACACACACACACACAGACCCAGCAATCCCAATACAGGAACACAAGTATGGACATATGTTAGGTATTGTTCTTATACACTTAGTTATATTATATTTAGTATAACAATATATGAAACCGAATATGCTCTGCTATCTTCATTGTAGGAGTCAGACATCTGTTGTGCCTCCCGATGACATTAGTTTGGTGGGTGAGAGGTCAGGAATGGCTCTTTGGATAGTGAAGGCTGCAGTCCCCTGCCATACATACACATACCACAGTACTGTACACACAAACACAGAATGTCCAGGTAATGTCCTTGGAAACTGCCCCTACTGCACACATGTCCAGCAGTCTGTTATCTGATTGGCTTGTTATCAGGTATGCTGTCAATAACTAATGGTGTACAGACCATATGCACTATATATATGTGGGCTTCATTTGCACAACACATGTGTGCATCTCTGCAGTCTAGAGGTCAGTGTATGTAAAAGTGTGCTATGCCCCTGTAAGGCAGTGTATGGTGGGTATGCACCATAAGTATCCCAGAGTGTTACAACATGTGAGGACCACCAGTAGTAAGCTGCCTTAGGGGGTGCAGATGTACATTACCATACATTTCACCTTGTGAAAATTGCTGGCCTACTGCTTACTGCCATCAGTTTGATTGTGATGATTACAGTTATGCATTGTTATGTGACAGATACCACCCACAGTGTCAACTCAGGTCTTTTCCCCCTAGGAATTGCATGCAGAGTGTATTTAGAGGCCACTGTGCTATTCATCTGCATAACATACTATGGGTAGTATGTTATAGTGTGGCCACGCCAGTCTTTCTTTTGGATTACCTGAAGGCCTTGGCATGGGCACCAACAGATGTGAAGTTTTCGGACTACTGTAATAATAGATATGTTTAAGTGTTGCATTACTCTGTATGTATGTCAAAGCATAATCAGCTATATGACATGGCATATACAACTGTAATAGTACGCAACTGAACCTTTCCTATGTATACCGACCTGTGTGTTGTGTTAGATCCATTGACTTCTCTGTAGGTATATGTGTCAGGAAACACTTGTCAGTGGTATGGGTGACTCATACAATGTCCATTGGATGAGGTTGCAACTGTAGGGATACTGGCTCTTCAGTACAGTGTGCACCCTTTATGATGTATCTTCCTAGACATACCTCTGTTTGTGTATATGTGGTTACATATATATCTATACATATGTATGTATATATATATATATATATATATATATATATCTGCATATATGGGTATCTGCATACATGTGCCTGTGTATAGGTATCACGGGACTGTTCATTGCTTACACATTGTACATTCACTATGGTAGCCAGACTGTACTGCATGATATGTTATCAATACCTGCCTGACATTATACAGGTGGGATGGCTTACTGTTCACATCTTGTGGCCATGTATTGTCAGGTCCTGGTTATGGCATTTGCAACAGTTGGTACTGTATTGCAGGGGATATCAATACATGTTAAACATATGTTGCTTGAGCCCCTCACCCCATTAACGTTGCCTGTATTCATACATGTCTTTGTGTCTTTGTTATGTTCTCTATGACATCTATAGATATATATCGGTATACACACACACACACACATATATATATATATATATATATATATATATATATATATATATAGACATATATATATATATATATATATATATATATATATATATATAGACATATATATATATATATATATATATATATATATATATATATACATATATATGTAGACAGATTTGTATAACTGTAGGCATGGAGAGAGTGAGGCATATATATATATATATATATATATATATATATATATATATATATATGTGTGTGTGTGTGTGTACACACAATAACACACACATATATATATATATATATATATATATATATATATATATATATATATATATGTGTGTACACACACACATACATCTAGATGTTAAAGTACATTTTCTGTACTGTTGAATGATTGTGCTGGATGACATGTTTCTGATGCCGTCAGATGTATGTATATCTGTCAGGGCTTAGTGGTAATTCACATTGCCTACAGTGTGTAGGGTCCTGGGTTCGAGCCTTGCAAAGACTGTTTATTTTGTTGCTGGGCAGAACACGGGCTGTTGGGTACAGAGTGATTAAGGCACTTTAAAGTAGTTCTAAGTGGGTGTGCATGGGTTTGCGCAGAGCTAAGCACTGCTAACTTCTGGTTACAGTGTCATACACTCAGTTGGCTTCTATATTGCTTAACCTGTGTAGGCAGTGATTACCCCATGCAAACCCACCTACAACTGCTCAAAAGTGCCTTAATCACATGGAATCCAACGAGCCGTGTTCTGCCCAGCAACAAAATAAACAGCTCCTGCAGGGTTCGAACCCAGCACACTGCACACCATAGACAAGGTGATGTATCACTAAGCCATGCCAGATACAAATAAATCTGATGTTTTCAGAAACATATCCAGTCCAGTCATGCAACAGTACAGAGAATGTATACTAACATCTAGATGTATGCCTGTGTAAATATATTAATATCTAAACAGATGCAACATATATATATATATATATATATATATATATATATATATATATATATATTTCTGAAACTATATATATATCAATATATATGAACATATATACATGCAGATGCCTACATTGACACATATGTGTCTACACCTATATGTCTACATATACACAGCAAGTTACATATGTGTACGCAGATATATATCTATGTAGGTATATACGGACATTGTTATATATATATGCTAGCATATATATATATATATATATATATATATATATATATATATATATATATATATATATGTATATATATATATATATATATATATATATATATATATATATATATATATATATATATATATATATATATATATATATATATATATATATATATATATATATATATATATATATATATATATATAATATATATATATATATATATATATATATATATATATATATATATATATATATATATATATATATATATATATATATACATATACATATATATACACACGCAGTTATATGTACAGTAAGATACATAAGTAGAAGGTACACACAATATGGAACAGTCACTATGCCTACTGTTAACTCCTGAATGACTGGACACTGTATGGGCCACCCATACAAATGACAATCGTTGCCTGCAACATATATCCACAGAGAGGTCATAGGAAAAACTCCACACAGATTTGCAGACATGGAAACCTTTAATCATGTACTATTACAGTTCTATATGCCATGTCATATAGCTGTTCAGACACTGACAACCATATAAACAGAGTAATGCAGCTGTGAAACAGTTACAGTAATACAATAGTCTGGAAAGGTTACAACTGTTGCTGTCCAGGCTAAGCCCTTCAAATTGTACAATAGTGAAGACAAACAGGGCCACAGGATACCAAACAATCAACAGTATATAATGCAGGTATATAGTTCAGCAGCCTCTATCTACACAATGTACAAACTCAGTAGGTTGTGAAGATGTCATGTGACCACATGTGTTGTAACTGCTACATTACAAGGCATAACTGACACCATCACGAGCACACTGACAAACTGAACAGTCTGTCTGGCAGGGGTCAGTAGGATTGCATTAACCAAATCCATGTCAGTAATGTAACTATAGGTGAAGTATATGGGACTGTACATCCAGATACCTAAAGGCAGCTCACCCCTGATACCCCCACATTTTGTAACAGCCTAGGTCATTTATGGTGCTCCCCCCTAGACTCAATACTACAGGGCCTATACCACTGTTACATACACTGGCATCTGGAGTGCATAAGAGCACATATGTATTGTGTAGGTGACACCCACACAAATATGGCCCTAGCCCCACCGTATATGTGGGGGATACAACAGCAGTGGACTGATGGCAGCAATGGCAGTGTGATATACTCACAGCCCACTACAGAACAACCATCGACAGCATGACATATGTGCAACTTTTAGTATGTAGGTGATGGACAGAGTCTGGAATACAGGCACATATGTGGACAACTGTTGCCATACACTAAGCAAGGTGCTGGTGTTACAGGATAGTCTGTAACATGCCCTTAGCCAGAGAATTGAGGTTAGAAACGGACATGGATGTAGCCATGTACTGATAGCACTCAACACACACACTGCCAGTGTAATATCTGACACAGGACCTGTGTGGTGGACAGACAAGACATGATAGGCATAGCTCTGGCCAGCAAGAGGATAGGCCCACAGTTGTGAGCTATGCAGACAGACTGCATTCCAAGGTAAACTAGTATGTACACACACACCCTGTAACACCAGTACTATACAAAGCATAACACAACTTTACTCGCAGTCTGTCTGTAGTTCCTGATCCTCCTACAAATATGTGGCAGCCCTGAGTGTGCCGGTTCTCCTGTAAGAGGTATTGCTACATGCTGTCAGCAGCACTGATGTCCACACACAGGACGGATGTCCATCACACAGGAAATGTAAAGGGTCCACGCCCACATGATGTGGGGATTTATAGTGGGTGGCTGCCATGACAGTGGTAATTGGGAGTAGTACACATGTGTAATCATATATACATATATGGCTATATGGATAAGTATATGTACATATATTTCCACCATATGTCCTGGACATGGAGTGTAGTCCAACCCCAGCCCCTGTAACCCCAATGTCGTAGTTGAAGGGGATGTCAGGTATGTATAGCAGGTATACTAGTAGACTATTGCTGCTGTCATTGGGATTGTCTTCACAGACATGGTGTATGTGGGAGGTCACATCTGTTTATAACATGTGTGCCATTGGCTACTGACAGACATCCTAAGGACATCATTGTACAGTACCGCTGCTAGCACGTAATGCCGCTGTGGACTGCAGCAGAGATATTGGCCAATATATGTGGAAAGTCTGACACACTTTGTACAGTCCAGAGGTATACACATAAGCCCTTAGTGCTAAACATGTGTACCATGCCTGACAATATGGATGCAGACAGCCATGTAGATGGTTAAAACACATAATGACTGGTATACATTTGCCACCATAGGTTATGCATTCACACAACCCTGTCTGGCCTGCCACATAATGACCACTGGTACAGGGGTGCCATGGCCACATACTGTCCACTAGATATTGACATACATCTGCACAGCATCCCACTGCTCTGACATACTTGCCTGTTAATGGGGGCCCGGCTGCGGTATATCTGGCAAGTATCTGCACATGAAATCTCACTGGGTAAGTACACTAAGCTGCTAGGCATGTAACAATGCACTGTGCAGGCTGCAGGATGACTGGCTCAACATTGGCCTACATCTCCTATGGGGGAATGCACATGTACCTGCATATAAAGCAGGCTCAACAGGCATGTCACAGCACAAGGTAAGATACACCTGTGTGAATGTGCATAACCACAACCAGTGTGAACACAGCCACAGCCACATATGGTTAGCTAGCATGATATTACAGTAAATGGACTATCTGTTCTACACCATCCTCTTATGTGCCACTCACAGACTGACCCTACATATACTGGGATGCTACACAGTTTGGTCTGATGGCTGTCTGTGGTATGGGACACTTGTGTATAGCCCCACAAGCATGTACTCTAATACAATACCATACAGTGGAGCAGCATGTAACATCAGATAGGAGGGGAACTAGACCAATGACATCTATCACAATCTGTACACAGGCTAAAGTACATATTAACAATACACACACTGTCGACATTCACCATAGGTACACAGACCACAGTACTGTACAAACATCCACAGAATGTCTAGGTTATGTCATGAAATATAACCCCTACTGTACATAACATGTGTAGCAGTTGGATATGTCACTGGCTTATTAGATATGATGACACTGATTATGGTGTACAGCACATATGCACCACTTCATGCACGACATATGTACAAAGGTTGACAGAGGTGTGGCTGGAAGCACATACACAGAGCCAATATTGGCATGTTGCTGTGATAACCGTATAAATTTACTGTTGTAACAGGGTTTATTGCAACATATGTCCAAGGAGGGATATGACGTCAGTGACCATCACGGCTTTCACCATCTACAGACTGCAAACCTCACACTACCTTCTGCAGTCCACAGATAGATACTCCGTGGGTGACACATGAAACCAAAGACACAACACTGCCAAGTCTGCAGATGACCCTTCCTCATAAACATGGAACTGACATGGCAGGTATTGAGACATGTACGACAGCCATATCCACACAAACACTGTTAAACCAACATTACTCCAAATGCAGTATAGCAGCACTTACAGTCTGTAGTTAGGTCCGGCACATCTCCCTCCTGTTTGTTGCCCTCTTTCCACAGTGTATGTTGTTAGAGGTAAACCCCAATCCATCTGAGATGCTGTTTGCCAAACAACAGATCTAGTTCCTGCTCACAGTGGTTGAAAAGGGCCAACACCACCATGATGTTCCTAGATATTGGAGTGTGTTTCCATGCAGTTGGCTATGGGAATGTTACCACAGCTGTTTCTTGTGCAATCAGCTAGGGGAGGGCTGCAATTCATGCAGAGGCCATCAGCTGATCATGAGCATCACTTAAAATATATATGCTGCCCCCTAAGCAAAGCAGGTGTATGTCTCCACATCCACCAGAGCGGGGGTGGGAGAGGCAGACAAAGGCAAAGACATGTCAAGGAGAGGTGGGAGAGTAAAACTGAAGCATGTTTGTGTCTCATACCTACCAGCACAGGGTATCAAACCCCTGACAACTATGTAGTGCTATCACGGTTTGATGCAATTATTGGATGTGCCACATAGGTTATCTGTTGTGGAGCACTCAGAACATATATGTGATGGTGAGTGACATCTGCAACAGGGATACGGTAGCTATACAGTAGGTGAGGTACATGTGCCTGTCAGCATAAGCAGGTGCCAGCGTCAACATAGCCACACTCTCACAGGGACACACACACATTGACACACTTGGCAGGGCCAGGAGTACAACTCATCAGTAGTGGGAGTGCCACATCACATCACTGTGCAGGTATCACATGCATCACATGGGTCATATGGGGGTTGTATGAGCATAGGGTATGGAGAGGTGTCTCACATCAGACAGCATGCTGTAGTATACCCATGGGCATTGTAGGGAGTGTGGATGTAAACATACGCACCATAAAACACACACACAAACACACAGGGTGCCAGTACTGACATGCATGGGTGCATGTCTGCATGGGTGTGTGGTGTTTGATTGTGCCAGATGGCTGTACAAGGCTAGGTGATGGGTGTACCTTGGCATCAGGCCACATAACAATGGTCTGCATTGTGGCTCAGGGCTGTAGTGTCTGCATTTGCCCACACAGGTGTTTATTGTATCTCCCCATCCAGTCACCTGGGTGACTATTGTGTGTGGCCAATGCTGTGCATCACTTGCCATGTATGTGTTCCATAGTCCATGACATGGATGTTGTCTGGGATGTGCACACCTCCCACATGCATGTACAGTGACATGTGGAACTGTACCTGGGATGTCTGGCCCATGTTGTGAACACAGATGGGCATAGGGTATGGGGAGGTGTCTGACATCAGACATCATGCTGCAGTATGCCCATTGGGGTTGTAGGGAGTGTGGATGTAAACATACGTACCATACAACACACACACACAAACACACAGGGTGCCAGTACTGACATGCATGGGTGCATGTCTGCATGAGTGTGTGGTGTTCGATTGTGCCAAACAGCTGTACAAGGCTAGGCGATGGGTGTACTTTGGCATCAGGCCACATAACGATGGTCTGCATTGTGGCTCAGGGCTGTAGTGTCTGCATTTGCCCACACAGGTGGGTATTGTATCCCCCCATCCAGTCACCTGGGTGACTATTGTGTGTGGCCAATGCTGTGAATCACTTGCCATGTATGTGTTTGTAGTCCATGACATGGACAGTGTCTGGGATGTGCACACCTCCCACATGCATGTACAGTGACATGTGGAACTGTACCTGGGATGTCTGGCCCATGTTGTGAACACAGATTATCATCAGAGGTGCCAGTCCTGCCCACCTGTGGTGGGAACTGTTAATGGCCAGCAGGTTTACCCTGCACCTACATTGAGAGCATGCTAACAGTATCCCTGGTGTCAGTGGCATCTGTCCATACAGGGCATGTTGTCAGGCATGGTATGTCCACTGTAGGTCATATGTGATGGCACCACAGGTGGTGCAGGTTTCCATTGGGGAACATGGGGGAGGTGCACTGTCTGCACGTAAATGCATATTGGACAGATGGACAGGGTGACATGCCCTCTGTAGCCCACTGCTATCACTCCATAGTTACTATCAGTGGCCAATATGCAGTGTACTACCCACATACTGGCTGTTGCCTAGGCGTGTGTGTGTGTGTGTGTATGAGACATAGGTTGAGAATGTGCTCTGGGTAATACTGGGGTTGCCAACTATGATTGCCTGGCCTTGATGTTACATGTATGGGTATGGTTTTGCACTCCAGCCTCTCAGCCATTTCACATCTGTTATCCCTGTACGGTGGACATTGTGATATATAGTAGGGCCACCAGATAATAAATATGCAAAATCCGCTCCACATTGGCCACAGGTGTCACACAGTCACAACCACCTCTACACAGGATACGAATTACAAACACACACACACATGCACACCTGTCATATCTGGGAGTAGAACCCCTACCTAACTAGTTTATTACACTACAGCACTACACAGTTATAGTACACGCCATGGACATTACTGGAGTACTCCTTTCCCAAAGGTATATTTCACAATGACTAACATCAGCAGGATTGCCAAAGTAGGGCAGTTGAAATTTATTGCAAGTGACTAGCCTAAAATGCATTACTCTCTACAGAGACAGTGAGACACACAGAAAACATCCACAACCAACGTGTGGGTATAGAACCCCTAACAGAGGTCTATATCACACTACAGCATGGAGCTCTTATAGGACGCACCAGGGGGATTACTGGAGAACTCCTTCCCCAAAGGTTTATTTCACAATGAATGACATCAGCAGGTTTGCCAAGGTTGGGCATTTGAAATGTACTGTGTGTGACTAGCCTAAAATGCATTGCTTCCTACACAGTGACACACACACAGAACATCCAGAACTGCCATGGGTGAGGATGGAACCCTACCATGGTTCTAATTCACACTACAGCAGTACGCAGTTACAGGATGCGCTACAGAGATTACTGGGCTACAGCCTTCCCAGAGGTGTATTTCTAGGTGAGTGACATCAGCAGCCTTGCCAATGTTGGGTATATGAATTGTAAGGAGTGTAAGTACCCTAAAAAGCAGTGCTCTCTACACATTCAGACATGCACACAAACACACACACACACACACACACACACACACACACACACACACACACACACATATACACACACACACACACACACACACACACACACACACACACACACACACACACACACACACACACACACACACACACACACACACACACAGTTGCCAAGTCTGGGGTTTGACCTCCTACCTAACTACTTTATCACACTACAGCAGTACACAGTTAGAGGATGCGCTATGGAGATTACTGGGCTACAGCCTTCCCAGAGGTGTATTTCTAGGTGGGTGACATCAGCAGCCTTGCCAAAATTGGGTATATGAATTGTAAGGGGTGTGAGTACCCTAAAAAGCATTGCTCTCTACACAGTCAGAGACAGACATGGACACAAACGCACACACAAACTCACACACACACACAGTTGTCAAGTCTGGGGTTTGACCTCCTACCTAACTACTTTATCACACTACAGCAGTACGTAGTTACAGTATGCGCTACAGAGATTACTGGGCTACAGCCTTCCCAGAGGTGTATTTCTAGGTGGGTGACATCAGCAGCCTTGCCAAAGGTGGGTATATGACTTGTAATGAGTGTGAATAGCCTAAAAGGCATTGCTCTCTACACAGTCAGAGACAGACAGACATGCACACAAACACACACACTCACACACACAGTTGCCAGGTCTGGGGTTAGAACTCCTACCTAACTAGTTTATCACACTACAGCAGTACGCAATTATGGGACACGCTACATAATTTATTGGGCTACAACTCTCCCAAAGGTGTATTTCACATTGGATGACTTCATCAGGCTTGTCACAGTAGCGCTATGGGGTGGGCAGTGTGTGCATGAGCCATAACCCATTCATCTAGGCGTGACACACCACATGCGGCCACACACGGGGTCATATGTCACAGGTATGTGTATACAGCTACTAGATGGCTTCTTCCTTGTACAGTCATGTTGCACAGCTGGCACATGCACCACATAGTCTGTGGTGCTGACAGGTACTGGTCACTAGTATCTGCAGTGAGTGACATCTGCACCTCATGTGTTTGGGGCCCTTTGGCTGTGTGCTGGGTGGGACAGGCCTGGATGGCTCCTTGTCACGGTCACCCTCTTCCACACATCTATACCCATCTACTTTTGGCTTATTATAGTGTGTTGTCCTTACATATATGTCTGTATTCCTATCCACTGTGTGTGCAAGGCATGAGTGGTGCATACTGACAAGCGTCTGCACTAAGAACTGCAACTGCTGGATATGTATGGTCCACTGGTGTTTGCAGACAGGACCTTCATGTGTTTGTGTGTGAGCATGCCCAGTATGACCTTTCAGTATGTTATTGACTGACATTGCCTTAATTTCTCTGTGTGTGAGCATGCCCAGTAAGGCCATCTGTATTGCATGTGTGGATTAAGTCCAGGTAGTTTGTACTGCAGTGCTGACCTTTGTGTTGTACACCGACAGGTAGCATGCTGTGTCTGCAGGGTATCCATTGATCATTTGGCATTGACTGTTGCTACATTTCTGCATAGCAGAGGTGGGGAACACCTCACTATTTCTAAGTTTCTACACAGGATTGGGGGGGCACACCTGTTACTATATTTCTATGTAGGGAGGGGGGAGGGCACACCTGACTATTTCTACATTTCTACACAGGAGTGGGGGGCACACCTGACTGTTACTATATGTCTACATAGGGTGGGGAGGCAAACCTGACTCTTGTACACATTTGCTAGGACTGTACTGGTATGTCAAGTACTCCATTTCAGTCTGTAGTCTTACCTATCGTGCTGGCTAGGGCATACCAGTGTACTACAGTTCTTAGCTTTTAATTACCTACATATTCATTTCTGACTTCCTAGCCTTCACAACTGACATCCCACTACCTGGCCTGCTGTAGTCTGTCTGTGTAGGCCTGGGGGGGTGGTTACCCATAGCCCTCATTCAGAGGCCATAGTACAGCACTTGTTTGTGTTTGTCTACACTTGTCCTGCTGGCTGTGACTGTTGTTGGGTATGTGACTCCCCCTCTAGACTGGCATGTGTGAGTCCCTTATCTTGTGGGTGTCCCAGTATTGAGGGCGGTGTTGCAGGGCTGCCTATGTCGGATGCACATAGTACACTCCATACACATGGTTAGGCACAGGTAGTGTAAATTTTGGCACCCCTTTTACTGTATGCGAGAGTCAGAGAGTGGTGTTGTTCCCTGGGTCCCTCCCATGTCAGTGTATGTGCTATGCATTGCCTCTTTGGCAGGGCCAGGGCATACTGGGCACACCTCCTTCTGACTACTGGGGTAGGCTCAGGTTGTTCCTCCTCCGAGTCACTCTGTGCAGGCCTTGGCAATGGTGGGGGCTGTGTGGCCCTGCCCCATGCTGTTCCTGCTGCAGCTGTTTCAGCAGGATCATATTGTGCAGCATGGCACATAAAAGGACGATTTGGGTACATGTAGTTGGTGAGTACTGCAAGGCTCCTCCGGATGTTTCCAGGCACCGGAACCATGACTTGAGAATCCCAAACACACACTCTATTATGATTCTTGTTTGTGCGTGTGCCTCATTATGGAGTTCTTGTTTGGGTGTGTGTGCATTTCTGATGGGTGTCATCAGCCACGGCTACAGTGTGTATCCAGCATCCCCCACTAGGTGACCGTGTGGGATGTCCCGATTGGCAAATTTCTAGTACAGCTGCGTCAGATGCCAGATGTGGGAATCGTGACAGCTTCCAGGGCTGCCAGCACACACGTTCAGTATTATGCCCTGGGCATCGCACACAACCTGGCAGTTGATGGAGGGGAAGCCTTTGAGGTTGATGTAGACCCTATCCCGCTCACCGGGTGGTGCTTTGATGCATATGTGTGTGCAGTCTATCACACCCACTACCTCAGAGTATTCTGCTTTTTGGTGGAAGAGATGCATATTGCTAGTCAATGCCTCATGAGTGATGGAGAAATATACTTGCTCACTGATATGTGCTGACATGGCATCCAGGAACTGGTGGAGTACCCTGGATGCTGATGCCTGTGAAATCCCCATCATATCCCCAGTTGGCCTTTGGAAGGTACCTGTAGCTAGTATTCTTAGGCCTACACATACCTTGGTGTCCACTGGGATGGGTTCCCCTCTGCTAGTTCTGTGTGTGAGGCGTGGCCAACACAGCTCGACAATTTGCTGTAGGAGGTCCCTGTCCATCCTATAGTGCTCCACTGTCTCCAGCTCATGTAGTCCTTGGTAGGTTACCCTGGGTCTGTACACTCTTCTCCGTCTCCTCACTGTGGATTGGTCTGCAGCATTCACATAATCACCACCCTCAGCCTCTTCCACAAGTTGTATGATAGCTATTGCAGCCCCTAACATTTTGCTGTTGTGAGTGTTAAAAGTTCCCCGCTTGTTTACACCAGTGGTGTAGAGTGTGGGAAAAAACAGAGGGGTAGGTGTTTGCATAGTTTATAGTAGTGTTCTGAGCTGGGCTGGACCGGTCTGCTGCCTGTGTAATTGGCTGGTTCCAATACATTTCACCTGGCAGCTAAGCTAGTACTCCTTGATTACCTTCCTACTGCTGTTTTCTCTTCCCATTGCCCTTCTGTTTCAGCCCGGGGGTGCGCCTTGCAATTGGAGTACTGAAATGTGCACAGTGCTGCTATTCCCTGGTTTAACTTCCTTTTTCTTCCTGTAAAATCCGGTGTGCGGCACACACACCAGCTTACACTTTGTCAAGAGTGCTAGGCAGGTTTATACACACCCTCTAGTTTAGCTGTGCTAAGCTAAGATTAAACCTGAGCCACATCCAGTCTGCTTACAGCATGCCTGACATGCCCACCCATGATGTCACCTACCTTCTAGTCTTGCACTCGGCTATTCATACTCTTACACTGTTGGGACCTGCCTCACATGCTGGGGAAAACTGGAATTCACTATCCTTCCCCTCAATTGCATAGGATTGTCTGCTAATGCATTTGCATAGGATTGTCTGCTAATGCATAGTTACATGTGTCACACTGAGCCACTCCCCTTAGCAACCACTATTCACTGGCCAGGTTGTCTTTTACCTGCTATTGACTTGCATGGCAGAATACTGATTTTAGTTAGAATGTTTGTTTTATGTTTATTTTCTTATTTTCCCACCGATCTTGTTTGGGCGCCACTGCCCTGTGCTTAAACAGCCGTGATCGGCAGAAATAAAATAAAAGTTGTATTTTTTACTTTTTGTATTGTTTGCAATGCCAATGGCCTTATACTTGGCCATTGGCATGCTTCCTCAATGATATGCAGCCTTTATTTGGAGCTGTCATGTCTCCGATTTGGAGTTTGCAGAACCGTACTCTGTTACTAACCGAGTACATTTCTGCAGCTTATGCTAGTCCTGCATGACCTGATTCCAGCTTCCTGGATAGCAGATTTACTCCATTTGCATGGTGTTCACCTGCAAATGGGGTAATTTGCATACGGGGGCTGGGAATGTGCAGGACTAGTGCAAGAGCGCTCGTGCATGTCAAACAGGCACGTATGTGGATCGCTAGGCCGCCATATTGCCAACATTACCTCTTACACTAGTCATGCACGCCGTGCAGGGCTTGCTGAATCCAGGGGAATGTTTCTCATATTTTTAGCATACATCATCTTAAAAAAGCCCATCAGTGAGTCATTATGAATAAGAAATGTTAAACAGGTGTTTAGAAACTTTGCCGCGGTGGTACGGCGGTAGCATTATTACCTCACAGCAAGAGGTTCTCCCGTTCGATTCTCGGCGTGGCTTGGGAGTGCCTTCTGTGTGGAGTCTGCATGTCCTCCCCGTGGTTGTGTAGCGTTCGAAAGACATGCATGCGTAAATGGGCATGCCTTCGTTGAATGTTGGGTGTCGAACTGGCACCTTGGAGTTTCATAAAAATCTACTGCTAATCATTAGCAGACCGGAGTTCCGCTGTGGCGAACCCTTACCAGGAAAAAGCCGAAAGACAAACAACAATTATAAGTTGACCAAACCGAATAACTCTACAATCATCTCTCCCTGTACATCACATTATCTTCCTGGTATACTATTGGGAGGAAGTTAGTTGCTATTTTCATATTTATTAATTTATAGGCCAGATGACTTTATATTTTTTCTGTTTTATTTACTGTGTATAAAGCTGTTCATAGGATCATAAGATCATACATGAGTACCAGGCTAAATCTCCTTGTGGGCCATTCCAAGCTCAGCCAGTTAACCCATGTGAGAATCAAACTCTACACATTGTGCCAGCAAGGTGAACACCTTAACCATTATGCCAACATCCCACCTTTGTAGACATTTTTATATTCTTTAACTATATACATATTTACTTAGTCTGATCTATTTCTATTTCTGTTTGTATACTATGTATTGCACTATTGCTATATTCCTAGGTTTTATATTTTAGCTAAAATCCCAGTGTAGAGTGACATATGATAGAACATTTATATTTACCCTTATATATTTGATACTCTTTAATCTGGTACTACTGTTAGAATGAATACCTAATTCCTTAAATGTTATGTCTAAACAAAGATTTGAAAAATCTTCCCTTTTAAGATTCAAACCTTCCATAATAAAATGTTGAGATATTAAGTTTTTTTATCATTGAAAAGAGACAACAGAGAAACACAAACCTAAATTTTGTATCAGAAGTGCCATTCTATAGGCTAGTAAATAAACTATAATTTTGATATATTGCAAGCATTCAGAACTATTTAATAACTGACAGTGGTTCAGAATGCAATTCACTGTCTTTTGCTTATTATCTAACTTGTATTCACTGGCATCTTAGCATATGATTCAAAATAGGATCATAGGAGGTTACTAGGCTAATGACCCTAGGGCCCTTTCAAGCCTAGCCAATGTTTATTTATTTATTGACAATTATTGACCAAGAAAGTCCACTGGGTCAAAAAAAAAAAGAAAAAAGAAAAACATTTTTCACTGGAGGCCTGGGAAGAAAAGCTCCAATTATAAATCAAGAAGTATGTAAGACGATATTATATATACATCAACCAAGATTTCATACAAGTTCACAAAGAGTACAATACATGAAGTGTAGAGTTTTAATACAATTCTAAAGCATTTATGATTTCTACATATTAGTAACATAGAGTACAGAGATATTTACATAGGGTTCAATTTTGTTTGTTTTTGGAGACAAAATGATCATGCATGTCCACACAGTGACCCCTTATGACTAGATTTGTTACTATGAGACACAAGTATAGAAAGATCATATTCACAGGAATAGAAGTATATTGTTATGATGGGAGATGTAACAATATGTTAACAAAAGCTTAAGGTGGCCTGTGGTTTTGTTAAGCATGAACATATAGGTTCATTTTTTTAAAGTGAGTTTAAAGTTTTTTAAGGATTCCAGTTGTGTGATAGTGGGGGGAAGGGTGTTCCATAGCTTAGATACACAGTGTGAGTACAAGCTTTGCTCGGCCCTATTATTAGGTTTGGAAACTTGTAGTTGTTTATTAGTGGATTGCAGGTTTCTGGTGGGGATGTAACATTGTAGAATGGAATGGAGAGAAGGGACCTTATGTTATATATTAGTTTATGGGCTAGTGTTAGCTGAGTATAATGAAGGAAATTGGAAAATTCAAGCCATTTCCATTCCCTGATGGCTTGACAGTGGTGAGTTTGATAAGATAGTCTAGCGGCAAATTTAGCAATTTTGCAATAACTTGATTGTAGCTTGTTGCTTAGAGATAAATGTAAGTCAGTAAAAATGGGAGAGCCATAGAGAAGGGATGGGAGAAGGAGGGCATTTGCCAATTTTATCTTTGTGGTTTTTATCCGTATATGATTTCTATATGTAGAGTTTAGCTAGTTTAAAGTGTGTTTTTGTTGTGTTTAGAATCATATCATATTGTGTTTATCATCAATAGTAATTCCTGGTAATTTTGCTAATTTTACTACCTCAGTTTTGGTCCTGTTATAGGATTAAATAGTAAAACCATGTGTAGGTGGCTTAGATGAAAGCAGTAGTAGTTTAGATTTCTTGGGATTTAAAATAAGTTGTACTTCATTTAGCCAGGCTTCTATGTTTATAAAGACCTTGTGTGTTATTTTTTGGAGGTCGGAGAAGTTATTTGAGAAGGATATAATAGTAGAATCATCAGCATATTGAATGACTGAGTTTTAAGCAAGAGGTAGCATGAAGATCATTTATGGATACATTAAACAGCAAAGGTCCCAAACGAGACTCCTGTGGGACACCTGTTTTATTTACTATGTATCCAGATTGGTTATTTTGCCATTTAACAGCTTGTTGTTTGTTTTTCAGGTAGCTGGAGAACCAGGTAAGGGTATGTTGGGTGCAGCCTAAGTTTGCGAGATGCTGGATTAGTTCAGTATGTGATACTGTATTAAATACTTTGGACAGGTCAAGTAAGAGTACAGATAGACCAGTATCCAAAGCCTTGTTCACTGTGTAAGTAAAATATAAGAGGGCTGTTATAGTACTGTGAGCAGGCCGAAGACCGTGTTGGGTTCCTTGAGGAAATTGACAAGTTAGAATTCGATACCAGTAACAATTTCCTCATGGTTGACGTGAAGGATTTGTATACTTGTATACCTCACGATACCAGTATCGAATGGGTTACTTTAGTGCTTAAGAAAAATGGAGCTACGAAAACTGAAATTTCTGTGGTCATTGAACTACTTGAAATAATTTTGTATAACAACTTTTTTTATGTTTGGTGAGAATTTCTATCTGCAAAAAGTTGGTATCGCCATGAGCTTCCCTTGTGGGGCTAGCATAGCTAATGCAGTCATGGCGTACTGGGAAACCGAGTACGTATTTAAGAATCTTGAGTTAATGGACCATATTGTGTTCTATACACGTTACTTGGATGACATCGTTATTCTGGTGAAAGGGGATTTTACAACTAGTAATATGATGTTGGATAAATTCAACAACTCCACTCATTTCCTAAGCTTCACTTTCTTATATAGCAATACAGCAATAGCATACTTAGACATTTTATTGTCAAAAAATAGTGAAGCGGGTAATTTTGTAGCCAACATCCATAGGAAAACTACATACTCGAATTCCTTTCTGCACTATACAAGTTGTCACCCAAGTCACCAGAAACGATCAGTGATTAAAGGCCAACTTGTCAGAGCAGCATGTATAGTGAGCCAGGATGACGATTTTAACAAGGAGTGTGAACTGCTGAAGAGTATGTTCACACATAGAGTGACCCCATAAAACTTCTCAATGAACTAGTTAGAGAAGTTACGGAAAAAAGATTGAATGGAACATATAAGCCTTTACTGACTATAAAACACCCCCAGTTGGATCAGGGCACCAACACAAAGATAGCACCAGAAGGACACATGGTATGCTACTCAGGCAAGTTTAAACACTCAGGTCCGAAGCTCATTTTAATGTTTAATACACTTAGTTATCAATGTATAGAAAGTATGAAGAAAAACTGGGCGTTACTTAAAAGCAACCCCACTCTTGGTACCAAGGTGGGAGACTACCCCAATGTAATATTCAGAAGGGGTAAGAACTTGAAGTCACTGCTAGAACAACCCGTCTTTAATCCAACGAGAACTGCTGGTATGTACAAATGCCAAAACTGCAATTATTGCAGATATATTACAGAGACCAATAGAGTTACAATACAGAATTTTCATTGTAAGGTAAGACACAGATTTAATTGTAACTCCAAAATGGTTGTGTACCTGGCAGTGTGTCAAAAATGCCCTGCGTTTTATGTTGGAAAAATGGAGCGTAAATTTCGTGAACGAATTTACGAACACCAATATGCAATAACTAAGAATAAATTGGACAACGCACTTGCCAAACACATTTCTAAATATACAGACAACAGCTTCAAATTCTTAGCAATTGACCAGGTAAGCAATGACAGAAGGGGTGCACCTACACCCTTACTGTTAGAAGAATTGGAACTAACTTGGCAAATAAGACTTAATGCCTACACTTTTCCAGGTCTGAATGAGTCGTGCTCAATAAGCAGTGTTCTTAAATTAATGAGTTTAAGAAGATGATGTCAAGGCAATATGAACACTACTTTAATACTAACAACCTTGGCACACCTTTAATGTATTATACAAACACATGTTTTATTAATATTATTTTTATTTTTTAGCTTTCATTATTTACTGTTTACTTTTTAAGTCTTCATTATTAGTATTTTTAATATTAAGATACTGTGTTGCTTTAGGTATTTATGGAAGGGCTTGTATTAATGCTTGAATACTGTTTTAGTTTAATTACTTTGTGCAACAGTGTTACATAACCTCTTTAATTGTCTTTCACGATTGGTTGATTACATTACCCTAATTGTATTTTAACAAGGGTTTTAATGTTTCCTGTATTTCTGAAGAAGTCTGCACACAGTGCAGACGAAAAGTGCTTTAAATAAATTGTCTACATGGTGAAGCTTGGTTATTTGATACCATTGACTACTGAGACAACTACTTTGTTTGGGTCCAAGCTAAAAGATACACTCGCCAGATGTGAACAGGACGGTAAGATCCTATCTGCCATGGGTGTCCATTTATCTTCTCCTCAACAGTTCTATTCTAGGAATCAGAAGAGTCGGAAAATGTGGCAAAAAAAAGTCTCAAGGTCCTTTCCGTGATCTCAGGCCGAGTTTTCCCCTAGATGCAGGAGGGAATTCTAATGAAAGATGCCTCTTTTAGGGCAGGGGAGGTCTGTGAAACCGGGGTTCCAGGGAATCTTTTTCTGGATAGCCCTATCAGCCCTCCTGAGGAGCAGCCCGATTGCTTTCCTCTGGAAGCAGTCGGAGTCATTTTTCCTTGTACCCTTCTGTCTGGCAAACCATAACCACAGATGCTTGGGTATAAAAGATCATCACCAGAGGATACCATATTCCCTTTTTATTCATTCCCCCCTTACCCAACATACCACCCAGTCAAAGGAAAGCCACAGCTATAGAGATATCAGAGCAGCTTCAAAAAAGAGTAATCCAAACAGTCCCCCCAGACCAGACAGGATCCGGCTTCTATTCAAGATTCTTTTTGGTGCCAAAAAAGATAGGGGACTGAAGACCAATTCTGGATCTCAGCACCCTAAACAAATTCATAAAGACAGAAAAATTCCAGACAGTCACGGTTCAGTCTATACTTCCACTTTTGGAAAAAGATGATTGGATGTGCTCCATAGATCTTCAAGACACGTACTACCACATAAAGGTGGAAAGCTGCTCAAGAAGATATCTTCGCTTCTGGGTGGGAGCCAGTCATTACCAGTTTCGTGTACTGCCCTTCAGACTCTCTACAGCCCCCAGAGTGTTCACAAAGTGCATGGCAATAGTCACAGCTCACCTGCGGCTTCAAGGATTCCAGGTGTTTCCCTACCTAGACGACTGGCTCATTACTGCCCCAACAAGACTTCTACTGGATCAGGCCTTGACTTACACCCTAAACACTGCACAGCAGCTCAGAATATCAATGAACTGGAAGAAGTCAAACCTTACTCTGAGTCACTCATTAGAGTGATTCTGGACACAATGACTTGTACAACCTCTCTACCAGATCACAGAATTCAGAGGATCAAAGAACAGGTTCAGGCAATACTTTCACAAAATCTAGCCTCAGCTCAATCCATTCTTCAACTGCTGTGATCAATGGCAGCCTCCATCACCATAGTCCCTCTAGCAAGGCTACACATGAGGCTTCTTCAATGGCTGCTTCTTACTCAGTGGTACCCATCATAGCACCCCTTATCTTTTCCGATTCGAATAACCAAGATTTGCAAACAGGACTTGCTCTGGTGGATGTCAAACAACCCTCACCAGTGGTCTCACCCCTTCAACCCTCATTAGCCAACACCACAGTGACCACGGATGTCTCCCTGATGGGGTGGGAGGGAGCTGTTTCAGGGAAAGACAGTCCAAGGCACTTGGTCACAGACAGAGGCCCATCTGCATATCAATTTCCTAGAACTGAGGGCGGTGCTACTAGCGTTGCAAGCATTCCAATCGATCCTTCCATCAGGGACTATTGCAATTCAGTCAGACAACATGGCAGTAATCTGGTACATCAACAAACAAGGGGGAACCAGATCATACCAACTCTGTCGAGAGGCCATGAGAATATGGCAATGGGCAATAGCCTCCAACCGTTTTCTGATAGCGATGCACATTCCCAGGAGCTCCAATGTGATAGCGGACAAGTTGAGCAGATGCATTCTACAGCCTCATGAGTGGTCTCTCAATCCTCTAGTGGCAGCGAAGATTTTCGACTGCTGGGGCCAGCCTTGCTGCAACCTATTTGTGACCCCATCCAATCACAAGTGCAGCAACTACTTTGCCCTGATACCCCTCGGGGACAGTCACCGAAAGATGCTCTAGTCAACGATTGGCCCTCGGGTCTGCTATATACCTATCCTCTGATACCCCTCATTCCCCTGTTCCTCAAGAAAGCACATCAGTTGAAGAGCAAAGTGATCCTCATTGCTCCATATTGGCCTCGACAAGTTTAGTTTCCCTTCCTGTGGCCTCATCTGCTAGATCGACCATGGATTCTCAATCCAACTCCAGAGTTGATCTCTCACCCACAGAATATGATTCATCCAAACCTATCCAGCCTGAAGCTGACAGCTTGGTTTGTTGACTTCCAATGATTGCCAGGTAGCATGACCTATCTTCCCCTGTACATGACATCCTGATTGCCTCTCATAGATCATCCACCAGACTACTCTACCGCAGCAAATGGAAGAGGTTTTCTCTCTGGCTACAAGATAAATAAATGGACACTTTTACAGCCCCTGTTTCTATTGTGCTAGAATATCTTTCAGACCTTTTTAAATCAGAGGGTAGCTGCCTCCACAGTTCATGTTCACTGGGCTGTGATTTCTAATTTTCATAATGGCTTCAAGGGCTCTTCCTTAAATCACACAGACTTTGTAAGACCTTTCTAAAGGGCATAACTCAACTAAAGCCTCCATTCAGAGAACATGTTCAACCTTGGGACCTGGGCTTAGTCCTTCAAGGGTTGACAACTTCTCCTTTTGAGCCTGCATCTACCTGTGGTCTAAAGTATCTGGCATGGAAAACATTGTTCTTAGTTGCTATTACTTCTGCCAGATGTATTTCTGAATTACAGGCCTTGTCTATCAAACCCCCCCCCCACCTCATTTTTCACAAGGACAGAGTTTCATTAAGGACCAATCTGACCTTCTTCCCCAAGGTCGTTTCTGAGTTATCTATCAATCAGACTACTAATTTGCCAGTGTTCTTCCCTAATCATTCTAACAGAGGGGAATATTGCCTGCATACCTTGGATGTACATAGACAAATTTGTTTTTACCTAGACAGGGCTAAATTTAATGGAAAATCTGACCAGCTGTTTTTGACCTTTTCGAAAGCCAGATTAGGTTGTCCAGTTTCTAAAGTTACTTTAGCCATTTGGTTGAGAAATTGTATTTCTTTCATTTATGGCAAGAATGGTATCCCTTTACCTGGCAGAGTAAAGGCCCATTTTACAAGATCAGTGTCAACTTCTGCAGCCTTCCATGCTAGAACATCTTTGAATGACATTTGTGCATCCGCAACCTGGGCCAGGCCTCATACTTTCATTGCTCATTACAAACTGGACTTGGCCTCCAGAGGCAGAGCTTCTTTTGGTTCTATGGTGCTCCGGAATGTCCTTCCATAGGGCCACCCAGGGAACAAGATAGCTTGGGGACTCTGTCCCAAGAGTAAGGAATAAACGAAGATTAACAACATCAGATAAAGAAGTTTTGTCTTACCATAACATTCCATCTGAGTTGTTTCATCTTCATTTATTCATTATGGCCCACCTGCCTTCCCCCTCCAAATTTTTCTGGTGGATCTCATTTGTCCTTCTTTCCAGTTGTTAGGTCATGTCTGACCAGAGGTAGCCTTGGCTTCATTTTTCCAACTCGCAAACTAGATCTGAGCTAACAGGGAGAAGGGCATGATGGGTAAAATCTTAGCTCGAGAGGTTTGTGGCTGACGCGAGCTTGAAAAAAAGGCCAGCTCAGTTCCGAGGTTGGAACCGAATCGCAAGAGTAATGAATAAATGAAGATGAAACAACTCAGATGGAATGTTATGGTAAGACATAACTTTTTTTCACAGAACCTATTGGCTAACAGGTTAGCAATATCCACAGGCTCAGTATAGGTTAACTTTGAGCTCCTAAAAACAGAGGTGTCTAACTTCACAGCACCCATGCAAATGGAGAATAGTTGCATGACCGCCAAATCATACACCAATGCACTGTACAAACACGTACACAAATGCATGGATCTCGCCATACCCAATAGAACTAAGATGCTCTCCTCAAAAAAAAAAAAAAGAAGCCAATCTGGTAGTCCCCTGCCATAAACAAACTCTACAACTGAAGGAGGAAACTGATGCAAAATAAGGTGAAGTCCCAAGACTGGAGAAACTCCCTTATCTGCCTCAACAAAAGGTTGAGATCCCTCATCAAATCCTATAAAGCTAGCTATGAAAACAGAATTGCAGCAGATAGTAAAGACAACCACAAGGCCTTCTATAGTTATGTAAAGAATCTCCATAGCAATACCCAGATTTGCTCTGAGCTACTGCACAATGGTACCTCCTCCTAGCCAACAGATATTGCAAATATACTGACGGACAGATTGAGTGCTAACTTTATCCCTCTCCCCCCTCCCAAAGGACCAATCATGATACCAGGAGATTGCCAGGCACCCAGTATTACTGCTGCACAGGTTAAAACAGCACTGTCCAAGGACAAAAATTCAGCTTCTATGGGACCTGACAGTATCCTTGACTGTGTTCTATATGAACTACAGAGTGAACTGCCACCTCACCTATGTGCCCTGTTCAATCACAGCCTCACCTCAGGCTTTGTCCCTACTGAATGGCGCATTGCTAAAGTCATCCATCTCCATAAAGGAGGAGCAACTACAGACCCTGGGAACTATCGCCCCATTAGCCTGACGAGTCTGATATGCAAAGCTATGGAATGCATCATCATGGATCTAATAAACAAGGATATAGAGAATCTCCAAACTCTGGATCCTGCACAGTTTGGTTTTGTGAAGAGTAGATCATGCCTGCTCAATTTGGTTGACTTCTTTGAGTCAGTCACCAAAGCTGTGGATGAAGGTAAGGTGGTTCATACAGCCTACATTGATCTGGCTAAGGCCTTTGATACAATTCCCCACTCAGGAATCATAGAAAAAGTTACTAAGCTAGGCATCTACCCCTGTATCACTAGGTGGGTTGCAAACTGGCTCACAGATAGAACCCACAGTGTGAACGTAGCTGACTCCAAGTCAGACTGATGACCAGTCACAAGTGGAGTCACACAGGGTTCGGTCCTGGGTCCTCTCCTGTTTAGTATCTACTTCTCTGAAGTCCAGGCCAACACAAGGGGACTCTGGCTGACAAAGTTCACAGATGATTGCAAGTTGGGAGCTATTATTAACTCCCCAAGTGATTTTGACATCCTTTAGAAAGGCCTCAATAAGACCAATGACTGGTGTCAGAACCATGGCCTTAAGCTCAATGCCAAAAAATGTGTCTTCATCCCCTTTGGGAAAAAGCCAGTTCCTTTGAATTACCACATTGATGGTAGTCCACTGAACACAGAAGGCGTTATAAGAGATCTGGGAACACAGGTTGACAGCAACCTCTCTTTTGACTACCACATTGCCACTGTGGTCAGAAAGTCCTTCTATGTGGCACACCTTATTACTAAGGGTTTTGCATCCAGGAAAAAAGAGGTCATTGTCTCCCTCTACTCTTCCCTCATTAGACCAATCATCGAGTACAATGCCTCATTTTGCATGTACCTCACTAGACACCTGCAACAACTGGAGAGGCTGCAAAAGTACCTCACAAAGAGAATCCTAGGCCTTAACTCATTCCAGCCGAGTGACGTCTCCAGGCGTTTCTGCAGTTACACCCTACTGCTCCTCTAGGCGTCAAATACTGCCTGTTCATATTTGCATTAATAATTCCAAAACTATGTTACATACAAGGTATTGGAAAATTTTATCTTGAAGCATACATGATAGCAAACACAATTGTATTGATATATGACCTCTGTCAATGGGTATTTGTTAAAAATGTAAGGTGATAACTTCAATTTTTAAATACTGAAGCCATGCCCACTAGGGGTTAAAGGTATACACTCAAAAGAGCTCTACTGGACACTTGTCCTACATAGACAGACTCAAAAACTCCAACTATTCTCTGTCTCATATCGCCTACTTAGAGGCGATCTCTGCTTGACTTACAAAGCCATGTCTGGCCCAGCTCTGTTAGAAATGCTACATCTAAAGAAATCCCAATCCCCTCCGTACCACACGCTCCAGAGACCTCAGCCTCATTACCACAATCAACAGAACATGCTGGAGGGACAGGTTCATAACCCAGAGACTGCCCATGCTATGGAATAGACTTCTCATACATGTCAAGCAGAGCACCTCACTGGCCTTCAAGAGAAATCTTGATGAGTGGATGGGAAATAGAAAATTCATGCTGGGGATCACTCCAGTGGCTCTACTCGACAGAGGCACTAGGAACTAAGGTTGGGTGGCATGATGCCAGGGTAATCCTATGGGCTAGGCTTGTAAAGGCTCCAGGGCCATTAGCCTAGTACACACCTATGAACCTCTGTGGTAGCATTAACTACCAGTTCGGCACAAATCTGGGCCTTTCCTTTTAGGTTACGGATCTAACTAAAGAATGCCTTATAGTTGTCCTTAGTTGAGGAAGTTCATTTGGATTCATAGTTAGCTTTGAGGACTTCACAAGAAGTCTTATTTGCTTCTTTAAGCTGAGGAGGGAGTGTTTCCAGTTTAGGTCTCTCTCCCTCTTAATCTTAGACAGCAATTTATTCCTCTTATTGTAAAGTCTGTTAATGGCAGTTGTCCACCAGGCAGGTTTGCTATTCCTTGAGGTGCTTGTTTTGGTCCTATCAGGTATGGCTGAGTCAACACAGTTATATAGGTGTTTGTATAAAGCATTTATGTAGAACTCAGCATAGTTGCTAGTTCCATCTGAGAGGGAGGTGAAGTGAAGCTATTTGTACCATCCTGTAAGAGGTTATAGTATGCTTTGGAGAAGTGTTTTAGTTTAGTTGCTGCTTGATGGGGGAGTCAGGTGTGATAGTTTATCTGAATGAGACTGATTTGTGCTCAGATCTCAACAGGAAAGAACGCACAGTGGGGGTACTACAGTAGTCCCCCATATTGGTAAGCACCAGATCCAGAATGATGGCACCATTTGTGGGAGTATTAACCAGCTGGTGCAGGGCATTGGAGTTAATGAAGTCAAGGAACCTTTGGGCAAGTGAGTTGATGCACAAGTAATTTACCCAGTCAATGGATGGGTAGTTAAAGTTGCTCAAAACCATGGTGTTCAGATGTATTTTGATAGATTCAAGTAGATCCAAATAGGCAGAGTGAGTGTCCTGATTCATGGAGTGGGTCCTACCAACAGTTAATTGCAACTGACGTATCTCCAGGGAATCATGCTGCTTAACCAATCTGGAGGTGTTTTTATCTTTGATGAATATTGATAGGCCACCTCCTTTAGTTTTCACACCTTTAGTTTGTGGTCTGAACGTGTGGAAGGAGGTATAGCCTGATATGGCTGGGGTGCTCTCCAAAGCCTAGAAACAGGTCTCCATGACTGCACAAATGTTTGTCTTCCATGGTGAGGACTGCTTCCATTGAGTGCAGTTTCGTGTTAAGACTCCTTGCATTTAGCAGCATAACCTTGAGGTTGTTTTTATATGGAGGTTTTATGTCAGGAATTTTGTCCTTGAGACACTGCCTAAAAAAGGCACTATGGGGGTTGCAATTACCTTGGCCAGTAGCTGAAATCCCAGGGGTGAGAGATGGAAGACTATGAAGGACCTGTGCTGGTAACAACACTTCAGGGAGTATTACAATCAACACTGGAGTACCCCAGAGTTGTGTATTGAGTCCTCTACTGTTCACAGTCCTTACCCATAACTGCTCTGTGAAAGCTAGCAACAACTATATCATCAAATTTGCAGATGACACGACAGTGGTGGGACTCATAAGTGGTGATGACGAGAGTGGGTATAGGAATGAGGTCAGCTCCCTGATTGAATGGTGCAATAACAACAGTTTGGACCTGAACATCTATAAAACAAAAGAAATTATTATTGACTTCAGGAAGAGCTCTGCCATGCACCTGCCCCTCAAGATCAATGGTGAAGAAGTGGAGAGAGTACAAAATACAAAGTTCCTGGGGATACATATATCAGGGGATCTTTCTTGGAGTACAAACACAGGCCAGCTAATTAAAAAAGCCCACCAGCGACTACACTTCCTAAGAAGGCTGAGAAAAGCAAAGCTCTCTACAAATGCTGTAAATACCTTCTACAGATGAGACATTGAGAGCATTATCACCAGCAACTGCACTATATGGTTCGATAATAGCACAAAGGCGTAAAAGAAGCTGCTGCAAAGAATAATATGAACAGCAGAAAAGATTGTGGGCACAAGTCTTCCCACTTTACAGGAGCTCTTTGAAATGAGATGTAAAAAGAGTGACACTTCTCATCCAGAGTATGGTTCTATCACTAAATTTGCATCTGGTAGAACGTTATGGAGTATCAGCTGCAGGACCTCCAGATTCATGAACAGTTTTTATCCAAATTCAATAAGACTCATTAATGCAGACATATGGATGTATCAGAACTATAATAGATTGTTACGCTCTCATTCTTTTTGTTTTTTTTTTCCAATACAGTAATTGGTATTTATTGCATACTAAAATTAATACAGTCTCTTTCAAGTGCAATTCCAATCAGTTCCTTATGTGCAATATCACCCAATCTCACCTCTGTGTATAGTGTACTTTTCTTTTCATGTGGTAATCATCTAGTAGTCAGTGTTGTCCAGTGTATATAAATAGTGTACAAGCATGTGGATTAGTTACCTAGATATTTACTTTTGTACTATAGTTATAGTTAATTCTTTTGGACAATGCAGTGGTGCAGCAGTAGGTGGTACAGCAAGAGGTTCTCTGGTTTGATTCTCAGCTGGGGTGTCTTCTGTGTGGAGTTTGCGTGTCCTCCCTGCATTTGTGTGGGTTTTCTCTGGGTACTCCAGTATCCTCTCAAGTTAAAAAGACATGCATCTGGAGTGTTTATCTCCGGGGCCTCTGCTGAAACGTGGCTTCATTCCAAGTCGGACTTTCCCGGTAAACAAATGTTAAATAAAATATAAAAAATAAAAAAATAATAATACCTATCATGTCTGTCTTTTTGTGTTTGTTTCCTCCTGTAAAAGAGCTAACACTCAAAATTTCATTTAGGTATCACTTGTGTTTCCTAAATGATAATAACGTTTCTTTGAGTCTTTAAATCTTGAATCATGAAGACCATCTTGGGCAAAGCATCGAGATCTGTTGTTCATGTCATCCCAGCCTGACAGATACTGTATCCCCTTAGAATGATACAAGAAACTTAGTCAATTGAAGTCAGTCATTTTCTGTTTGTATTGAGGCATCATCCTAGGTGAAGGTAAAATGCTGCTTAAGGCTAGGGACGTACCAACCTGAGACACACAGTCCAAGAGCTCAGTCATGTCTCTCTCCATATAGCCAGGAGAGGTATGTCTCAAGTTGTTCACAGCAACCTGGACTATGATGGAGTCATAACAGTACTTGTTGTTGAGAGACTTGAGTGCATGTGTGATGGATCCTGGCACTTGACAGGCAGCTGACTGTTACATTCTCCTTATCTAGCCTGGTGAGAGGGACATATGTGTTTCTCACAATGAAATCACCTATGACTAATATGTTTAGTTTTGTATTTAGCCTTAAGAACTTGACAGGTAAGACACTGGTGTGTGAGCTATTATCTGTGATTTGTTCTACAAAGAAGGTTTTATGTGCAGTGTGATTGTGTTTGCATTTGGGAGGTCTCTGGTGTTTAGGTATGTTTCTGGTGAGGACCTCCGGGTATGTAGTTATGTGTGATGTGTGTTTGGGTGGAATAGGAGGTGAGGTGTGCATCCTGACAACCTGCTCATTGTCATATGTACTGACTGATGTGTGAGACACCCTGGATTAAAGGTTCTTAATATAGTTGCATCTCTCACATGTTGAATTTGTGTGGACTAGGAGTAGAGGGCTGTCAGTGAACATGAGGCAGTTACTACACTGTCTCAGGATGCCCATGTCAACCAAGCTGGCTGGAGGAATATTATGATTATTTACTTTTAGACAGGAAAGTAACCAAGACAGTTCTTAGAATTTTTGAACTACAGTAGCTTCACTGAAGTGCTCATGATTGTAATTAAGCTGCTTCAAGTTGGTCCTCATGACAAGACCTTGCAAATGAACAGTTTGTCAGCTACAATTCACATAAAAACATTCACAGGTGAATCCAAGCCTCCTCTTCTTTATACATTAATCCCTCAAACCCTTCCAAACCACTAAAAAACACAAGAAAAAACCATTTCAAAATATGTTGACCATGAAAAAAAGCTATTGTATTTAAAGAAATAACATTTAATAACTCAGTAGCTCTGTTTGTATGAGATGTTTAATATAAAGCAGACTGTCATTCATGTCATTTTTAAAGGAGACATAGCATATAAACTTGCATTAAAGGAATGACAGTTATGTATGATCCAGGTTTAACTAGTAAAAGTGTGAATGTTACTCTAATTATTTGATAACATTCCAATAACGTTTATATATGTAAGAAACTATATATCTGATGTTGTCAGTCTTCATCTATTCTTGACTTGTGGGTCTACAGTTCCAATCCTTGGAACCGATCTGGCTGTTAAATAGCTCATGTCAGCAATAAAATCTATCAAGCTACAAGTCTACCCAGAATACCCCTCTCTACATTAACTCAGATCTCATTTGCTGCTCTTACAGCAAGACGCGTCAACTGACTCCTCTCTCTTAACTAAGTAAAACTATATTTTTTTCCTTTTTCTCTAACTGGGATTAATCTCTAAACTCCTCAGAACCCTTTATCTTTTCTAGTCTACCACTTAGTGTGAGTGTGTTTGTTATCTTTCCCTTTACCGTTGGTAATCTCCACTACCATCATTGGTAGTCCTCCCCCCCAGTTTACCGTTAAGTAATCTTTCCTGTCATTGCTGGTAGTGCTTTCCTTTGTGGTGTGACTGTTGGTTTTTATCCTCTTTCCTTTTCTTTCTGCCTCTCCTGCATTCTTATTTAGGGTGATGGCAGATAAATCTAAAACCTCCACTACTGGCTTTAAACAATGTAAAGAGTGCGGCAGGAAAATGCCAAACTCGAATGGCCATTATTGTTATGTATTTTGTTTGGGTGTGCGCCACTTAAGTACTGACTGTACGATCTGCCAGGGTTCCAGTAACAGTGCCCTGGTAGAACATAGAACTAAGCTTACTCTCAAAGGGCTTCTTAAAGCCCCTTTCAAAGAAGTCTTGTCCAAGGCCAACCAGTCTCCTCCAGCTGTTAAAAAGCACAAACATGCATCTGCAGGTTCATCTTTGGAACCAAAATTTAAGGTTCTGAAGCTTTTGGAACAGACTGAATCTTCGACACCGACCACGACGCCCAATCAAACTATGATGCTACCACCTTCCCCTTTGGCTATGGTTCCAACATTGGCACAGATTGTCACTACTGCTGTATTGGCACTGATATCTCCCATGGCTCAGCAGACAGTGACAAAGACTGACATTTCTACTCAGCCCAGGACCACTTATTCCCCCTCCATTGATCCCTCCCTTGGATAACTCCCTAGTCCCTTTTTAGAAAGACCCAAGTCTCCTTCTAGACCTTCCATTCACTCCACCAGATGTCTCTCAGAGGTTGATATAGTAAGGTTGGTGGATCAGATCCTGACAGCCAGGGGTCTTCCCCATCTTCTCAGCCCCCTCTCCCTTCTGGTGCATGGGATTTCTCTCCCACTACCCCTTCTTACTCTCCTCCTCTGGCCTCTTCACAGGCTTTAGAGCTCTTGACTCTAACTTCACAGGTTCCAGTAATTTTGGCACCAATAACCTTTGTGTCTTCAGTGCTGAGTATGGCTCTGACACCTTTGGTGCTTTCATGACTGTGTCTTCACTATCAGGCCCAAGGGGTTCGAGTCATCTCCGATTTTTTTCCTATGCAGCCAGCCTTGTCTCTTTGGGCTGCACCAACAGGGGACCCATCTTCGATTCCAGTTTGCCAGGTGGGTCTCTCGGGGTGGGGTGTGACCCCGGTTCCGACTTAATCTGTCTCAGTTCCAGGCTCCCATCCCTCCTCGGGGGATCCTGCCTTTCAAGCCATGGAAAGAACCTTGGCCTCTGCCTTGTCTCAGGTGGGCTCCTGTGTTACTAGAGTATCACCCTTTGACCCCAGGTTTATTGGTTCTACCACCAAGCTCTATCCCTGGACATTGAGCTCCAAGGTTGCAAGACTTGCCTACTAAAGGCGTACCCTCTTTCGAGTCCTCTTCAGATGCTCCCACTGAAGAGCTACCTTGGAAGAGATTGTGTAAGAGGAAACACCTTGATTACCCTGAAGAATCCATCATGGAGGACATGGATTTCAATGAGGGGGAAGGTTCCCCACAGTCACCCCTGGAAGATGTCTCCTTCGGATACATTCTTAAGATCCTAAAACAGAGGGGTGATTGGAAGCCCAAAGACACTTTCTCTGAGGAATCCATGTACTTGCAGGCCTTTCTTGCACACCTGTCTACCTCCTGGGTGACCTTACCAGCTGACAGCCTAATTAAATTGATCACTCACTGGTCTTGGAAGGCTCCTGATTCTGTAGAACCTGCCTCCTGGAGACCTCACAAAATACTTTCCACTTCTGAGGACAATCCACATTGGACAAAGGATTTAATAGTTGATGCCATGGCGGTAGTGGCTACCACCAAGAAAGAACTAGCCAAGGTAATTTCTATTGTACATCCCCCTAACCTAGAGTCCAAAGAGATGAACAGATTTGGGAAGAAGGTGGCCTCCCAGTTACCTACCCTGGAATCTATTTCAAACTCATCCATGAGGTTCATTGTGCTTGCAGCTGAAGGGGCAACCAGGTCAGCAGGTTCAGGTGTTGCTATTCAATGCCACACTTGGATGCACCTGTGTGAGTTTGCAGAACCATTCAAGTCTTCCTTCATCAATGCTTCCTCTGATGGATCCTCATTGTTTGGGACTAAAGTTAAGGAAATTCTGTCCAGGTGTGAAAAGGATGTAAAGACTCTGTCTGCTATGGGTGTACATTTTTCCACTCCTCAGCGATCCTACTTCAGGAATCAAATGGGTGGAAAAATGTGGTTCAAGAAGTCCCAGAAGCCTTTCCAGAACACATGTGGTATGGACTCCCCTCGGAGCAGAGGTGGGAGTTACAATGGAAGACACTGTCCTAGAGTCAGGGGTGGTCCACAGAATCAGGGTTCCAGGGAGTCATTCTCTGGTCAACCCTATCAGCGCTCCTGAAAGGGGGCCCAATTTCTTGCCTCTGGAGGCAGTCAGGGAGATTCTCCTTGAACCCAACCGACTGGTGATGCATAACTACTGATGCCTGGGTGCTAAGGATTATTTCCAGAGGTTATCCAATCCTCTTCACCCTTTACCTAAGCAAGATTCCCTGATGTTCCATCCAGTCAGAGAGAACAAGCAGCATTAGAAATACAAAAGCTACTAGAAAAAAAGAGTCATCCAAGAAGTCCCACCAGGCCAATTAGGATCCATATTTTACTCGATTCTTTTTAGTGTCAAAGAAAACCGGGGACTGGAGACCAATTTTGGATCTCAGCATTCTAAACAAATTTGTCCAATGGTCACAATTCTGGATATGGTCACAATTCAGTCAATACTTCCCTTCATAGAGAAAAATGATTGGATGTGCTGTACTGATTTTCAAGATTTGTATTACTACATAAAGATGGAAAAAAGCTCAAGAAAGTTTCTCCACTTCCAGCTGGGAGACAGTCATTACCAATTCAGAGTCCTACCCTTTGGTCTCACTACAGCCCCCAGGGCATTCACCAAATGCATGGCAACATCACAGGACATTTGAGGCTGTATGGATTCTGGGTGTTTCCTTACCTAGACAACTGGCTCCTAACCACTTCCACCAGGCATTTGCTTCTACAAACAATGGACATTATTCTGGAGCTAGCTCAACTGTTGGGCATCCTGGTCAATCATGAGAAGTCTTAACTCACCCCTTCTAAAGATATGGAACTCACTGGAGCTTGTCTCAACACTCTGTCTTGTGTGGCATCTTCCCCTCCACAGGTTGCAGAAAATACAATCGCAAGTTCACCCTATTCTTCGTTCAAACAAAATACTGGCTCAGCAAATTTTGCAAGCATTGGGCTCCATGGCAGTAGTGATCATGTTATTCTCACTGGCAAGATTTCACATGAGACTTCTTCAATGGCTGCTTACAAACCAATGGTCTAGTCTAACCTTCCCCGTGAATCACCAAGTTTTTATATCCAGACGATGCAAAAACAACCTATCCTAGTGGGTGCAGTCCAAGGAGATTCTTCTAGGCTGTTCCTTTGGCCTCCCTCAGCCCAAGGCCATACTGACCATGGATGCTTTCCAGATGGGGTGGGGGAGCATTATCTGGGGAAGATAGTCCAAAGCACTTGGTCCCCCCTCCCAGTCCAATCTGCATATCAACGTTCTGGAGCTAAGGGCAGTGCTTTTAGCTTTGCAAGCATTTCATTCTGCCTTACCTCAAGAGATGATAGCTATTCAATCAGACAACATGTCCATAGTCTGATGCATCAACAAAGGGGAGAGAACCAAGTCCTACCCTCTGTGTCAAGAAGCCCTGAGTGTGGCATTGGGCCATAACTTCCAACCACTTTCTGATAGCAATGCACATCCTGGGGAGTTCAAACGTGATTGCGGACAAACTGATCAGATGTATCCTCATGCCTCACAAGTGGTCTCTGAACTCCAGAGTGGTGAAGAAGATCTTTCTTCACTGGGGCCAGACTTGCTGCAACCTGTTTGCTACAACCCCTGAACAACTAGTGCAGATGCTACTTTGTTCTAATTCCCCCTCGGGGGGAGTCCCCCAGAGATGCTCTTCTCCTTGATTGGCCCCTAGGTCTCCTTTATGTCTTTCCACCATTCCCTCTGATACCTCTTTTCCTCAGGAAAGCAGCTCTGTTTAGAAGCAAAGTAATCCTCATTGCACCTTACTGGCCTCGACAAATATTGTTTCCTTTCTTTTGGCCTCATCTACTTCACCATCCATAGATTCTGGACCCAGTTCCCAACTTTCTGTTCCATCCTCAGGGACTACTGCACCCCAGTCTACAGATGCTAAAGCTGACTGCCTGGTTTCTCCAATTCTGTTAGTCCCAGGCATAATAACATTCCATCTCCTGTACAACACATTTTGTCGGCATCCCATAAACCATCAACCAGGAATTCCTACCAAAGTAAATGGAAGAGATTTTCTATCTGGGCTTCTGATAATGGTCTGGATCCTTTTTCAGTGCCAGTAGAAAACATTCTAGAGTTTCTAGCTACCATCTTTGTTGAAGGACCTTCTGCTTCCACTATTAAGGTTATCTTAGCAGCTATTTAAAATTTCCATAACTGTTTCAGTGATCAGCCCTTAATCTCCCACAGGCTTTGTAAGGTTTTTCTTAAGACTACCATTCATCTAAAACCTCCATTCAAGGATCCTCTACCACCATGAGGCTTGACTGTTATATTGCAGTCTCTTACATTTTCTCCATTTGCACATGCAGTTATCTGTGACTTAAAATTTCTTTCTTGGAAAACATTGCTTCTTATAGCTGTCACCTCAGTGAGCTGAGTCTCTAAATGTATCTGAAGGTTTGTCCATAGTCTCTTGTATGTTAGGTTGCTTGTTCCTGAAATACTCGCGGCGAGCACACCAGCTGTCTCCCAAGACCAAACCTGTTAACCTCATCTCCCCTTAGTGAATGTGTATATGTTGTAAATCTTATTGAAACACCACTAGGTGGCAGCATATACACACACTTGAAAATGAAACTCAAACCAAAAGCTGTAGATGGAATGAAGGAGCAAACACAATTCTTTAGTATTTTCATTCAAATTTATTCTTCATGAACTTCTTCTTGAATTCTAGTTCTTCATGAAGAATAAATTTGAATGAAAATACTAAAGAATTGTGTTCGCTCCATCATTCCATCTACAGCTTTTGGTTTGAGTTTCATTTTCCAGTTTTGTTTATAAGTTTATATATACATACTTGTTTCATTGCCCTACTATACTTTAACAGATCTAAAGGCTCGGTATCTTCCCTAGTTGGATTTTCATACATTCGTTAGTCCCTAGTAGAGTTCCTTGACTGCAGTCAAATTGTAAACTTTAAAAATATACATACTCTTGGCTTTACCCGTAGCTCTGGATGAATGAAAGTGGCTATGTCACTGATTGGTTTTTGAATTCTCCTTCTCACTTCTCCTTCTCGGTTCTTCCCACTTTGTTCGCCCTTTGGGCTCAATCCACTCCCCTACACTGCCCCCATTTCCCATCAATCCCAGCACCTCTTTACGTATAGCCACATAGCCACTCCCACTCTACAATCAAACGGTCATAAGCAACCTCTCCGTCTTTCACATGCCCTTCCAAACCATACTTCCCCTATTCTAGTAACCTCCCCTCTACACTATCTTCATCCCGCATCACACTACAAATCATTTTACTAGTAAAAATACCTTTTATTATCCAACCTATCTCCACAATCTTCACATATCTATACTCATTATGGCAATCAAATTTACACTAACTTTAACCTTGATATGTCTCCCTCTCTTCCTCTCCTGCCTTCTCCATCTTACATGTCTTTCCCATATCTCTCATTCTCCCTATCATATAACCTCTACTATCCACAAATTTGAGTCAGACCTTACACTTCTCCATACCTTTATAACTACAATAACTCTAACTTATCAGAAAACTTGTTCCTAACATCTCTAACATAATATCTGAAGTAGGAGATTCATTTGTCAGCAACCTGTGGGTATGGATCCGATATCGGATCCGAACTGGCATAGTTTATCCAGCTATGGATCCGAGCTCCTAGCTCCTCCCCTCACCCATAATGCCCTGCTCTCCCTACATGACCTCAGATCTAGTTTGCCGGGTTCATGGTGACAGCTGGGTCTTTGAGCTCCTACAGCTAAGTGGAAATTTGTTATTTAATAAGGGTTTTTTTCTATCTTTAAATATTACCTTTGTGTGAAAGTTATAGGTTCCCCATCCTTTTAAACTGTTTTTGGTTAATTTACAAAAATTTTTGTATAACTCCCTCCCCTCGCTGGTAGCGTAGTTGTGCGTGCGTGGTCTTGGGGGCCTGTAGTGTGTCTGAGTAGTTAACTTTGTTAACTTGTTAGTTTTTAATTTTTTTTCTTCTCTTAAAAAAAAAAAAAAAAAAAAAAAAAATGTCAGAAGCCCCAAAGGCGATATTCTCGAAATGCTCCAAGTGTGGCCATAAGCTGTCCCCTGCTGATGGCCACACTCGGTGCGTTCGATGCCTTGGGGTTGAACACCTTACTTCTGGATGTTCAATCTGTGCAGGGTTCAACCCCAGGGCATTGAAGGAGCGGAGGTTGAAGCTGGTCTTGGCGGGACTTCTGCCCCCGGACACGGCTTCGGCCTCCGCCCCGTTGGTAGTTACCGCTCCTGCGGTACCTGCCCTACCTGCTCCCGCTCCTCCTCCCGGGACTCAAACTCCCTCTATGGGTTCAGAGGACAGGGAAGCTAGGAAGAAGGACCGGAGAGAGAAGCACCACAAGCGGCAGGCCGAGACCTCCGTCTCGCCCCGCCAGCTAAGCGGGCTTCTCCTCCGGCCTCTCTAGCTACTGGTTCTCCTACTCCTCGGCTCCGGTCCCCGACCTTTTCACCGGGACCTGAGGAGGAGGAGACCCGACCTCCTTCGAGGCTATCGAGGCGGTACTCTAGGCCTATCTCGGTAGCCTCTTCGAGGTCCACTTATAGTCTTTTAGACGCCGATCTGGACCGGATGATGTGAAGGTTCATCCAGGCCCAGATGCAGATGGGAGTGCTCCTGCCTCCCCCCCTGGGGGGGAGCTCGACCCCCTTTTTCAAGCCCATTGCTCCTTCTCCGGCCCGCTACCGGGTTGGGCTTCGAGCTGGGCAGCTTTGGAGCCGGGGGTGGGTCGGCTCCGATAGCACTGGCTACTTCGGATCCGACCCTGCCCTCGAGTGTGTCGGATCCGACCTCTCAGAGCCTTGGCCCGAGTTTCGGATCCGAGAGACTCAGTGTGCCTTTGGCGCCGTCCGTGTCGGAGCGCACTGGGCCCTCGGATCCGAGGGGCTCGGCGCCGGCTCCGATCCACTCCTCGGATCTGAGGGGGAGCCGACTGTTGGATCCTTTGGTCGAGGCCGGCTCCCCTTCGGCTTTTGATGTAGTGGAGAGGGCTCTGTTGAGGGCATCCGGACCCCCGGCACTTGCTTCGGCTCCGTCCCGCACTCCATCTGCTCTGGGTCAGGCTTCCATCACCCGGCCACTGGGACAGCCTGTTTCGACGCCCCAAGCAGTTCCTGTGGAACTAGACACTGCTTGCGAGGGTTCCTCGGACAGCCCCCCCGAGGAGGCACCTCGCAAGCACACGTGTAAAAGGAGGCACATAGACTCCCCCGAGTCTTTAACTGAAGACACGGACTTGGAGGAAGGGGAAGGCTCCCCAAGATCACCCCCCGAGGATGTCTCCTTTGGAGACATCATGGAAATGCTTCGTATAAGAGGTGGGTGGTCTGCCCCAAAGTCTTTTTCGGACGAGTCCGTGTTCTTGGAGGCATTCGAAGCGGGCCCGTCTACCTCTTGGGTGTCCCCTCCTGCCGACCCCCTGGTGGACCTCATTACCACCAGGGCGTGGAAGGAACCGGACACCGTGGAGCCAATTCCCAAAAGGCCAGACAGGATTCTCAGCCCCACTGCTGACTGTGCCCACTGGAGTAAGGGTCCTCCGGTAGATGCCATGTTGACGGCAGCAGCCACCAAGAGGGAACTCGCCCAGGAGAGTCCCTCAGTCCATCCTCCGAGCAAGGAGTCTCGGATGATGGATCGCTTGGGGAAGCGAATGTTTAGTTCAGCGACCTTCTCAGTGAGGGCGCTCAACTATCTGGCACATGTTATTAGGATGCAGCGCGATCTTATTAAAGAATACACTGCATCCCCCCCCAGAGTCCATGTTGGAGGAGGACAAAGTGTTGCACTCCACCCGTATGGCCACTCTTCGGTCTGTTACAAATACCTCTATGCGGTTGCTTTCCCATGCTACGGAGGGAGCCGCTAGAGCTGCAGGAGTAGGCCTAGTCACGAGACGTCAGGCCTGGCTCCGCCATTGCGATTTCACGGAGCCCTTCAAGGTGTCTTTCGAGAACGCCCCCTTTGATGGTTCTGCCCTTTTTGGCAAGACGGTTCGCGACACCTTGGTCCAGAGCGAGAAGGACGGGAAGACGCTGTCTGCCGTCAGAGTCCGCTTCTCTGTGTCCCAGAGGTCCTACTCTAGGAACCAAAAGGGCCAGAAGAAGATGTGGTCCCGGAAGTCGCAGCAATCCCAACCCGCTCCGGACAACCAGTCCTTCTGTGGCAGAGGAGGACAGGGTGGACGCCGCCCCAGGGGCAGAGGGGCTCCCAGGAATTTCGGGTCCAGAGAACCTTTCTCTGAGCAGCCCGCGCAGCAACCCTGAGGGGTTGCCCGACTGCTCCACTCTGGAGGCAGTCAGGAGGCATTTTTCGGAGCACCTAGCGGCATGGGAGTCCATAACAACAGACCGATGGGTCCTCCATATCATATCCAGAGGATACAAATTCCCCTTTCTTCGTGTCCCGAAACCAAAATCCCTCCCCGACGGTCCACCCGATCAGAGGGAGGCCGCTTCAGCAGAAATTGGCTGTCTGCTGAGGAAAAGAGCCATCCAGCCCGTCCCCCGAGACCAGATCGGATCAGGGTTCTACTCCAGGTTCTTTTTAGTGCCAAAAAAGACGGGGGACCTAAGACCCATTTTAGATCTGTCCCTATTAAACCTGGCAGTTCCCAAGGAGAAGTTCCGGATGGTCACTTTACAATCTATCCTCCCCCTTCTGGGAGAGAATCACTGGATGTGCTCCATAGACCTCAAGGACGCGTACTACCACATTCTAATGGACAGACGGTCCAGGAGGTTTCTTTGCTTCCGGCTGGGAGCCAGTCACTACCAGTTCAGGGTCCTTCCCTTTGGTATCACCACAGCCCCCAGGGTGATCACCAAAGTACTAGCAGTGGTTGCGGCCCACCTGAGGCTTCAGGGGGTGCAGGTCTTTCCGTACCTGGACGACTGGCTTCTCACCGCCCCAACAAGGCATCTACTATCTTTAGCAAGGGACTCCTTTCTTCAACTAGCTCCCTGGCTAGGTATCACAATAAACGTAGCAAAGTCCAACCTGGCCCCTACTCAGCTGATAGATTTCATAGGTGCCAGGTTAGACACAAGGAAGTTAAGAGCCTTCCTCACAACCGACAGAATTCGGAATCTTCGACTCCAGGTGCGGGCCATCCTCCACTCCAGCTCAGTTCCAGTGGAATTGGTCCTGAGGGCACTAGGGTCCATGGCGGCAGCGATTTCTCTTCTCCCGCTTGCCCGCTTGAACATGCGGGTACTTCAGTGGACACTTCAAGTACAATGGTCTTACCTTTCTCTTCCTCTGCATCATCCCGTTGCAATCAGCAAGGCTTGCAAGTGGTCTCTTCTGTGGTGGCTCCATTCAGAGGATCTCCTAGGAAGCCGCCCCTTTTGTGCACCCCCCCCCCTTGCCACAGTGACCACGGATGCATCCCGCCTCGGGTGGGGGGGCACTTTGCGGAACGGACGGTCCAAGGCACGTAGAACGACTCAGAGACCTCCCTGCATATCAATGTTCTGGAGATGAGGGCCGTGCTCTTGGCGTTGCAAGCACTGCAGGCCTTTTTTCCCCTGGGAACAATTGCGATTCAATCAGACAACATGTCAGTGGTCTGGTACATCAACAAACAGGGGGGAACCAGGTCTTACCCTTTATGTCGGGAAGCCATGAGAGTGTGGGAATGGGCGATCTCCACCAACCGCTTTCTCATCGCAATGCATATTCCGGGTCGGTCCAACATCCTTGCGGACAAACTCAGTCGCACCATTCTCTCCCCGTACGAGTGGTCTCTCAATGCTCAAGCAGTGAAACGTATCTTCGCACGGTGGGGAACTCCTTGTTGCGATCTCTTTGCATCTCCCTTAAACACCAAGTGCGACAGTTTTTTCGCTCTAATCCCTCCTCCAGGGGATTCCCCGAGGGACGCTCTGGTGCATGCTTGGCCTCACGGTCTTCTGTATGCATTCCCCCCTCTTCCTCTGATGCTCCAGGTTCTTCAGAAAGCCTCTCGGTTGGGGTGCAGAATGATCCTCATAGCCCCATTCTGGCCTCGGCAGATCTGGTTCCCTTACCTGAGGTCTCACTCAGTGAATCCACCTCTAGATCCCATCCCGGATCTGATAACACACCCATCGAACCTACCATCTCCGAACCTGGACAACCTGAAGCTAACTGCTTGGCTGCTCCAGTTCCACTCCTAATTAGGACTCCCGGTATTTCATCCCCGTTAAGGCTATCCTGGTAGCGGCGCACAAACCCTCTACCAGAAAAACTTACTGCAGTAAGTGGAAGCGATTCTCCATCTGGGCGGAGCGGCAAGGTCTAGATCCCTTCTCAGTACCCCTTCCCGTGGTCCTAGATTTCCTTACCACTCTTTTTAATGATGGCGCCAGTAGTTCCATGGTCAAAGTTCAGCTAGCGGCCATTTCTCATTATCATGTTGGTCATGACTCTGGACCTCTTATGCCTGCCAAGTTATGTAAAATCTTCCTAAAAGGCACCTTTCTGCTTAGACCACCTGTCAAACAGGCGGTTCCACCATGGGATCTTTCTTTGGTTCTTCAGGCCTTGACCGCTCCCCCCTTCGAGCCTGCAGCCACTGTAGATCTAAAATTCTTATCTCTTAAGACTGCATTTTTAGTAGCCATTACTTCAGCCAAAAGAGTTTCGGAACTTCAAGCCCTTTCTATAAAGCCGCCTTACTTGATCTTCCATCCGGACCGTGTGTACCTCAGGATCAATCCCTCTTTTCTCCCTAAGGTAGCTTCGGAAGCAAACATTAATCAGTCCATCAACCTCCCTGTTTTCTTTCCTAACTATCAGAACAAAGGCGAGTACAAGCTGCATTCATTGGATGTTCACAGGCAGCTTCGTTTTTATCTTAACAGAACAGCTGGTCACAGGCAATCCGATCAGTTGTTCATTTCCTTTGCCAAATTTAATCTGGGTAAACCAATTTCAAAAGTCTCCTTGTCACGATGGATTTCCCAGTGTATTTTATTAGCTTACCAAGCTTCAGGGAGGCCCGCACCGGACAGAGTTCATGCTCATTCAACCCGGTCCATTTCTACCTCAGCAGCCTTTAAGGCTAGGATACCTCTGGATGACATTTGTTCAGCGGCCACTTGGGCTTCATCTCATACCTTTATTTCTCATTACAAGCTGGATATCACGTCTAGAGGTAGAGCATCCTTTGGCTCCGCGGCGCTCCGGAATATCCTTCCATGACGGCCACCCAAGAATCAGGTAGCTGGGGACACTGTCCCACAGGTTGCTGACAAATGAATCTCCTACTTCAGATTTAGAAGTTATGTACTTACCATAACGTTCCATCTGAGTAGGTGTATTCATTTGTCTGCAACCATCCCGCCCTCCTATCCCCCTGGCCTTGTCAGTTTCCTGCATAGAGTGTGTTACCCTTTATTAGGGTATTTGATACAGGGCAAACTCGATCTGAGGTCATGTAGGGAGAGCAGGGCATTATGGGTGAGGGGAGGAGCTAGGAGCTCAGATCCATAGCTGGATAAACCATGCCGGTTCAGATCCGATATCGGATCCATACCCACAGGTTGCAGACAAATGAATACACCTACTCAGATGGAACGTTATGGTAAGTACATAACTTCTAATTACATCTCACGCATCCCAGACTATAATTGCTTCTATGTCCCTAACCTTAACTCTAATGACTCTAAACACCATTCCACCCTCCTACTTTGATTGATCTCAATCCTCCTCTCTGGTGACATTCATCCCAACACATGTCCCTCAACCTGCCAGAGAAATATCTTACCCCCACCGTCTTCCCTGTCTCCCCAGAAATCCCTCCTATTTGTTACAATAGACACCCAAAGTTTATGCAGTAAAATTGCTAACTTCCATGCCTGGCTGTCCCATAACCAACCAGACATAAGTGGAGGGTATTTTAGGGGAAGAATTGTAAAAGGTATGCATTTCTGTTTCATCTGAAGACGTCATTAGAGAATGAAAACGCATCTGTGGTGATAACAGCTTTTATGGTTTTATTCTGAAGAAAGTGTGTTTCAATAAAGCTTGTTCGTGTGGAAAATACCAGTGGAGTCGTGCCTTGGTGGAATTGCTCTATTTTCTTTTGGTTTTGGTTGATTTTATTGAGCAATTTACTTTCCTGTTCATTTTGGCTGGTGATCTCATCAAACATACAAAATGAGACTTTAATCCTTGGTGTTGTTAATATTAATTGGTCTTCTATAAACCCTCCACAAACTCTCAGAATATAAACCTATATGAATTCACTCAACTTATCAATTCTCCCACTAGACCTACAAAGGATAATACTTCTGGTAGTATTCTAGACTGGATATTAGTTTCCCACCCACATATTATCTCTGATAGTGGTACCCTACCTGACTCTCTTAGTGATCATCTTCCTGCCTTTGCACATCATAGTCCTTCATCCCTCCAGTTATACCATAATTATATCTCGTCTGTTCCCTGAAACATTTTGATGCTCAGATCTTCTCTAACTCCTTAAAACGTATGAACTGGGACCCTTTAAAAACCCTTCCTCTGGATAATGCTGTTACTTACTTCAATACTTATTTTCTTAACCTACTTAACAGCTTTGCCCCCCATCAGATCTAAAAGGGTCAACCCCATGGCTTACCAGTGAAACTATCTTCCTCATCCACCTCCGAGATAAATCATGGAAACAGTATCAAAAGCATAAAACACCCAATTCCTTGGCCGAATACAGACAACTCCATAATAGACACAAAATCCTATTACTCAATATTACAACATGATCAAAAATCAAACCCCAAACATTCTTGAACAGCATTTCTGCCCTACTCCAATCTGGTAAAAAGAACCACTGCCAGATCCCAAATCTTCTGATCTTTCCTTAGCTACACAATTTAACTCCTTCTTTATAGACTCAATAGCCAAGCTCACCACATCCTTCACTAATAATAAACTAGACCAGACCCCTTCTCCCTCCACAAACTCAGCCCTCTCAAACTCCTCCTATACTCATCACCTCCCTTTCACTTTCAAACCTATTCCTATTACTACCATAAAAAGCTTCTACAAAATTTGAAACCATGCTCAATTGCCCCAGATGAACTTCCATCTAACTTTCTCAAGCTAGCAGCTGATGGCATAGCTTTTCTCATTTCCATCCTTCTAAACCATTCCATCCAAGAATCTTATGTACCCCTCCTCTGGAAAAAAAAGCATTCATTATTCCCCTCCACAAAGGGGGCAACAATACTGAAATCTCTAATTTCTCTTCTATAGCCATCGTATCTCCCATTTCTAAAATTCTTGAAAAATGTATCCACCTACAGCTCCTTCCCTATCTCTTAGACAACCAACTGCTGACCCCTACACAACATGGCTTTAGACCCAGACAGAGCACCACCACTGCCCTCCTCTCCTTTCTTGAAATCATCAACCATGCTCGTGACTCTGGCAACATTGTATCTACCCTTCTTCTAGATTTATCCAAAGCCTTCAATACTGTTTCACATAACCTTCTCCTCCCAAAGCTCTCTCAGCTTGATCTTTCCTCCTCCTTCTCCCATCAGCTTGTTTTCCAGTTACCTTTCTAATAGACAGCAAGCTGTCAAATGGAAGATTTGTATCTCTTCCTTCCTTCGTGCTCTGAAAGGCACCCCACAAGGCTCCATAATAGGCCCTCTATTTTTCAACATCTTCATCAATGACTTTCACCATGTTATTCCAAATGCTAAGCTGATCCAATACACAGACGATTCCACCATTATCTGTTCTGCCAAATCCCTCCCCAGACTCATGAAACTAACTCAAGAGGCCTTCTCTTGCACTGAGTTGTGGATACTGAACAATCACTTTGCCCTCTACCCTTCAAAATCCAAAATCATGATATTTACCCATTCTAAATCTACCAAAACAGAGAAGAACTCTTTTTCTGTAGCTAGTCAAAACTTGACCCCAGCTGAAATAGTTCCCCACTCCAAGCTTTTAGGAGTCTTTACTGATGATCAACTAAAGTTTGACATCCACCTACAAACTAATATTAGGAAAATACATCAAAAACTGGGTATATTATTTCGTCATAGTCACTACCTTACTCCCTCAACCAAACACATCCTCTCTACTACCTATCTTATCTCCTCCTGTATGTATGGTGCCCCTCTCTTTACCAGTATTCACTACTCTAAGCTCGCTTTCTGCTACAATAAGATTTCTAAGTTTGCTACCGGATCTAAATCCTTCTACCACTACTGCAAGGCACTCCACTCCTTGAAATGGTTGGAATTTCCTAACTATCTTTCCTACATTTGACTCTCTATTGCCCATAAGCTCATCTTCAAACTCTTAAATTGTCCTACACTCTCCTCCACCCTCAAAATGCACCAGCTCAACAGACTTCTTAGGTCCAACAACCTAAACCTCCTAGAAGTATACAAGCCTATACGTACTCCTGGGACATTTCTATTATCTTTCTCCCTCACACAACTATGGAACTCTCTTCCTCCTCAAATTCAAACCACCTCCAACCATTCCACCTTTAAAAACCTGCTCCATTTACACCTCTCTTCCATCTAGGAGTGCTCCTGTCATCATCCACTACACCCCTACTCTTCTTCATCCTACTACCCATCCTAACACTAAGCTCTACTATATATATTCTACTCTTTCTCTAATACCTCTTACTCACCCCGCATACTTGCAACTTGCAAGGTCTCCCCTCCTCAATGCCTTCCTCTTAATTATTACCTGAATATGCTTATTAAAGCATACTCCAGTTTACTTTACTACTTAACGTACTATTGTTATTTTTATATCCTCACACTACTCTGTACTGTCACATCCCATGAATGTTTTCTTACCATTTTTGTTTCTCTTGTTGTTTTCATACTCAAACTATGTATAAGTGACAAACTGTTTTGATTTTTATGTGTGAAATATGTATATAAGTGGCAAACTGTTTCTGATTTTATTTGTGAACTATGTATAAACTACAAATTGATGATTTTTTTTTTTTACTGTAAAACTGTACTAGGAGTTTTTCTCCCCAGGCCTCCATTGAACATGGGCTCATTTTTGGCCCACTGGACTTTCCCAGTAAACAAACTGCAAATAAATAAATGAATAAATAAATAAATTGCAGGATCTATGTACTAACGCCCCTTACCTAGTTTTCCATAAAGACAGTGTGTCACTCAGAACAAACCCATCCTTTCTTCCCAAAGTGATTTTAGAGACCACTATCAATCTATAGACTTGCCTGTATTCTTCACAATTATTTCTAATAAAGGTGAACAATGCTTGCACCTTCTGGACGTGCACAGGCAGTTACTTTTTTATCTGGACTGAACTAGGCATTTTAGACAATCAGAACAATTATCTGTGTCTTTTGCAAGCGCAATCAGAACAATTATCTGTGTCTTTTGTAAGCACAAATCTGTTTCTAAGGTTACTCTATCAAGATGGTTAAGGGATTGCATTTTCTTTATTTACATGAAAAAGAACCTAAGAGTCCCTATGCCGGTGAAGGCACATTTTACCAGATCTATGGTGTCTTCAGCTTTTTTTCATTCTAAACTTTCCATGACACAAATTTGCACAGCTGCAAAATGGGCTATTCCACATACCTTTATTACTCATTACAAATTGGATATGGTCTCCACTGGGGGAGCCTCCTTTGGTTCTATGGTTCTCAGGAATGTTCTTCCATAGGGCCACCCAGGATCTAAGGTAGCTGGGGACTCTGTCTCACAAGTTAAGAATAGAGGAAGATTGACAACATCAGATAATAATGTTAAGACTTACCATAATGTTCCATCTGTGTTGTCGATCTTCATCTATTCTTGCGTCCCACCTCACCTGCCCACTTCCTATAGAGTTCTGATGGAACAACATGCTGTCCTGAGTTTCTTTGTTAGGATACACCTTGGATGTGGCTTCTGGCTTGAGGTAGGGTATTTTCTTCTGTAAGCCTGCAAACTCAATCTGAGGTAATGTAGAGAAGGGCATTGTGGGTAGACTTGTAGCTGAAGAGATTTTTTTTTGGCTGACGTGCTACTTAATGCCAAAACTCCACAGCAGTGCAGAAAAGAAAGCCAGTAAAGGTCCATACACCTGCAATATGGTATAAAGTTTAATACAAAATATCTACACCAAATAAGCACTTTCGTTTCACCCACAGAAACTTCATCAGAATGGTGTATTGTCACAAACAAACTGTTAAAATAATCAAAACCTGAATGTGAGTGGCTGTAAGTTAATTACACAACATTCAAAAATTTAAAGAAACATCACAGAAACTTGTATACTCTTGTTTAACATATATAAACACACATATGCACAACACAATTGGGTAAAAATATTTACAAATATTTTGAAAAAATATATGTACACAAATATTATTTACAAAAGTGTATAGAATCTCCTAAACATGACAACAAAGATGTTGTAAAATATTTGCTTTCAGTTTCAAGGCAGGAACAGTTTACTATTGAAATGTCGAAGTTTAGAAAAAAACGGTACATAATAGCAAATTATTTCGCCGAAAGTACACATAACCTAATGTCCCTAATGTCGAAAAGCAGCTGTTAATGCCGAAAATGTCGACAATGATATTTTACGGCATTAACAACAATGCCACCCTTGCCGTAACTCCCTAACCCCTACACCTCACATCCCACTTATGCAGGGGGTCAAAACCCCCTGCACCCCTCACCCCCCATAACTAAATATTCCAACTCCGAGATCGCACTACAGTGAGGAAAGGGATGTATTTTCCTAACTGCACTGTACCGCGATCCCTGTACATAATCGAACATTATATATATGAATGCACAGTACACATCTGTAGTTCGAATAGTTCATAAGCGTACAATGCTACACCAATATTTCAATGGCAAACAGGCAGGAACTATAGAAAGGTGGTTATTTAAACCAGAGTTTACACACCTCAAAAATATTTGCCATATCATCTCTTGATATTCCAACCTGGTTTCCCAATCACCACCCCTTTCTGGAATCTGAACTTGCTGTATCACCCAGAATTTAAAGTTGGCTGAGGGACAAACTAAACTATGTCTGTACAGGGCATTGAGCCAAAAATAAACTCTCAGTAAATTCTAATTCCCTGACCATTTGACCCTTCATGAAATTCTTTTTTGGGGGAGGGGGTGATTGCTTTTGAAGTGTAAATATGAATTTGAAAAGTATTCTTTTCTGTGTATTTGAGACACATATTCACTATTTTCGGTATATTTAGAGATAAGTACATCTAGGTTTGCAATAGACTCAGTGTCAACTGAACTGTTAAAGGACAGGAAACTGGTAGTAGAGTGTAAAGATTGCATAAAAATTGTTGTTGACTCAGATGTACCATTCCACAACACAAAAATATCATCCAAAGAATGGTAATAGGCATGAATATTTTTGAAAAAATCACTGGTAAACACAAAGTATGTCTCCAGTTGTTTATAATATTCACCCTGAAAATAGATAAAATTGTTGTCCAAAATAAGTTCCATGTTTTCCAAAATTGACCTAAAGTTATTGGTATTCAAAAAATCCAACTTAGTCAAAACTTCTTCAAACCAGGTTAAACCTGTTTGGTGGGGTATAACTGAGAAAAGATCTTTAACATCTATGGTCATGAAAATATAGTTGGCATCAAAGGGAACCTGCCCTAACTTAGTCAGGAAGGGTCAAATGGTGAGGGCAGCCCAGATGACTTCTAATGAATGGGTTCTGAGTAGGGAATTGGAATTTTACTGAGAGTTTATTTTTGGCACAAGATTATCCCAAACTTCTTATTGATAACATCAAGAAGAAAATTATGGATGGTTTGGGAGTTAAATATTACCCCTTGATTAGGGGTAACATATTACCAACAACAATATTACTGCTATGATAGCTGACATTCAGGAGACCTTGGAAATAGGGGTAACACAAGATGTTTACCCTTTAGACAAATGAACCTCTGGAACCAAGGATATATACTGTGTGTTAGGGTATAACCAAGATTCTTTGCGAATCAAAGAAATTATTCTTAAGTTCTGGAATATGTTCTCCATGATGCCCAACACTCTCTCAGTTTTTCAAGATTCCTTTAAGGTTAGTTATAGCAGAGGTGCCAACTTGTAAGAACCTGTCTGAGAACGCATCACAAGTGATGGTGCCCCTACTTAAATTGAGGGCGGCCAAATTATAAACACTCAATATTTGACGGTTATGTAGTTATCATTATTTATATTAAATTTTGATTTGTGTCACACATAAAATATATTTATGTATTTACTTGTTTTTATACAAGTTTTACCAGGTCACATTTTTTACATTTTTTCGTTAGGAGTTGCACTTATTAATCATGGTCTGATATTTATTTATTAACACTAGTTTAGGTTTACTTGTTTATCTTCACATTGTCTTTCATCATGTATGGACTTCAGCATGTTTCCTAGTTCCCACAGTTATGTGTTTCCACCCAAGTGTTTATTCTATGGTTTTAAATGTTTAATTGTTTTTTTAATTAATCATTGATGAGTGTATATATTTTAGATCTAATTGATATCTCAGTGCTTGTTCTGATGAAGTCTGAGGGTTACTTGGACAAAAAGCCTGCATTTGCACTTGTTTCTGTCCTGTAACTCATCTAGTGTAGATACAGATTTTTAGTTTTAGCATTTAAATTTGCTTATTCGTGCTCAGCACTTGTTCAGAACTTGTAAGCACTAAATAAGCTACTAATTACTATAGCACTCAACCTTCCTCATTACCTAGAGGAAAACAGTTTTTGTACTTACTTTTCTCACTTAGAGAAAAACAGCTCTTGTATTCACTTTCCTCACTTACCTAGAGGAAAATATTTTTTTATTCAGGCATGTCCAAGGGTCATCTCCCAGTGTTCTCTCCTGTCTATCTGATGAATCTGGGCATCTTGAGGCAATGTAGAAATTGCCTCATGTACACAGACAACCCTCTTCTCCTACCACCCAACACTACAACCTGTGGGAGATGCACTTATCTAGCCAAACTGGAGGTAAAGCTCTCTCCAACCAAGACTGAACTTGACAGTCATGAGGAGAAGGTAAACATTTGCACCACACCACACTCATCACATAGTCTCACTAAATCTACACCACCAAAATCCACACATAGTAACACAAAAACATTCACGGAGGCTCTCAATAATAATCTGTCTAAGCAACAGAGACCTCCAAAGCAGAAACGCAAGCAACCTCCATCCCCCAACACAACCCAAATGACACATAGCCCACAGACTCAGTGTGCCACTCAACCACAGCCAATAAGGCAAAACAACGTACCCAACATACTAGTCATAGGTGACTCTATAGTCAGGCACACTGATGTCCCACTCACCAGGCTAAACAAGGGGAAGGTTACTGTCAGCTGCCTGTCGGGTGCCAGGATCTGCCGCATAACACACGCACTCAGGTCATTCCACAACAAGTACAAATATGACTCTGTCATTGTCCATGTTGATGTGAATGACCTGAGATGTACCTCCCTGGACTACATGAAAAGAGACATGGAAGAGCTCTCCAATCTTGTAGCCCAGGCAGGTATGACCCTAGCCCTGAGTAGCATTCTGCCATTGCCCAGAATGATACTGCAGTACAAGGACAAAATGAATTACTTCAACAATTGGCTAAGCTTCTGGTGTCATTCTAAGGGGATCCAGTATCTGTCTGCTTGGGTTGACATGGTCAACAGACCACAATGCTTTGCCACAGATGGCCTGCACCTGTCGCCCCTGGGATTCCGGATACTGGATAAGGCTCTTGCTGCCCCTATAGTGCCTTTTTTAGGCAAGGTTCAAATAACAAATTCACCACTGTAACAGGAACAGGCAAGCAAAAACTGAGGGTAATGCTACTCAATGCTCGAAGTCTAAATCTCAAAATGCACTCACTCGAGGCACTCCTTAAAATGGAGAACATTGATATCTGTGCAGTGACTGAGACCTGGTTCAAGGCTCCAGAGAGCACCCCTGCACTACCAGGCTATAACTCATACCACACTTTTCAGCATGTAACCTGGACCGAAACACCAAAGACGGAGGTGTGTCCATATTCATTAAGGATATCCACACCTCCAGGCTAGTTGCTCAGCATAATGCATCCGAAGTTATCCAAGTGCAACTAACTCTGGGCAAAACTGCAATCCAAATTGTAGCTTGCTACAGATCCCGACCCCCCCCCCCCCCACCATGCCCCAGGATTCCTACTCCTCTTTTCTTGATGTACTGGAAAATATTAGAGTTCAACCAAACACCCGAATAATGGGCGACTTCAACTACCCCACCATTAACTGGGAAAACTACTCATGTACCAACTCCTTAGCTCAACACTTATCCACACCCCCACCAGGGGCAACAATATCCTAGACCTAGTCATTACCAACATGAGTGACCGGTGGTCCACACCTGAAGTCAACTCCTCGTTGGTCCGATCCGACCATAAGCTAATCACCCTTGATATCCACATCCCTATCCCCACCCCCCATTAAGGAAACCGTGGTAAAAAATTTCTCCAAAGCCAACTTCATGCTTCTTAAGACAGAAGTGGTGAACTTCAGGAAACCCATGCAGATGGACAATACAGTTACAACTGCTGAATCCTACACAAATGCACTCTATAAGCATTTACACGAGTGCATGGATCGTGATATCCCAAATAGAACTAAGACGCTATCTTCCAAAAAAAGGAAGCCAATCTGGTGGTCCCCTGCCATAAACAAACTGTAGAACAGAAGGAAGAAACTGTTGCAAAAGACAGTAAAATCCCATGAGTGGAGGAGCTCCATGGCCAGCCTCAGTAAGAAGCTGAGATCCCTTATAAGATCCTCCAAAGCTAGCTACAAAAACAAAATCACCACTAATTCTAAGGACAACCACAAAGCATTCTATAGCTATGTCAAGAATCTCGATAACAGCACCCACATCTGCTCTGAGTTACAGCACAATGCCATGAAAATTACAGAAACAACTGATATTGCCAACATCCTGGCAGATAGGTTCAGTGCTAACTTTACCCCCCCTCAACCCCTAAAGGGCCCATATCTATACAGGAAGAATGCAGAGTCCCTGTAATCACAACTACGCAGGTAAAAGCTGCACTCTCTAAAGCCAAAAACACAGCATCCATGGGACCAGACAACATCCCAGGCTGCGTTTCACATGAACTTCAGAATGAACTGGCTCCCCACTTAAGCACCATGTTCAATAATAGCCTCACATCAGGCTTTGTGCCCATTGAATGGCACACAGCAACAGTTATCCCACTCCACAAAGGGGGAGCCACCACTTGATCCCGGGAACTATCGATCTATTAGCCTGACGAGCCTCGTCTGCAAGGCCATGGAACGTATCATCATGGAACTCATAAACAAAGACATTGGTAACCACCAAACTCTGGATCCTACCCAGTTCGGGTTTGTGAAAGGCAGATCATGCCTCCTGAACCTGATCGACTTCTTTGAGGTAGTTACCAAAGCTGCAGATGAGGGTAAGGTGGTTCACACAGCCTATCTTGACCTCGCCAAGGCTTTCGACACCATCTGCCATTCTGGAATTATAGCTAAACTCACTAAACTAGGTATAAATCCCTACATCACAAGATGGGTTGCCAACTGGTTCCCTGACAGAACCCACACTGTAAAAGTTGCAGACTCCAAATCTGACCTCAAAGCAGTGACAATTGGAGTACCCCAGGGTTCCGTCCTGGGACCTTTCCTGTTTGGTATCTACTTTCTGAAGTACAGGCTAACACAGAAGGCCTGTGGCTAATGAAGTTCGCAGATGACTGCAAACTAGGAGCCATACTCATGTCCCCAAATGATGTGGACATCCTACAGAAGGGCCTCGCTGAGACAGATGCCTGGTGTCAGAGCCATGGCCTCAAGCTTAATGCCAAAAAGTGCAGTGTCATCCCCTTTGGTAAAAACTCTGTACCCATGAACTACCACATAGGCAGCAATCTACTTAACACAGAATGTGTGATTAAGAGACCTTGGGACCCAGGTGGACAGTAGTCTCTCCTTTTATAGTCACATCGCCACAGTAGTCAGGAAGTCCTTCTACGTGGCACACTTAATCATAAAAGGGTTCTCATCCTGGAAAAAAGAGGTCATTGTTCCCCTCTACTCGACACTCATTAGACCCATTATAGAGTACAATGCCCCTTTTGGAATGTACCTCACAAGACATCTGCAGCAGCTGGAAAGGTCACTGAAGTACCTCACAAAGAGGATTACTGGCCTCAAACAAATGCCCTACACTGACCGCCTCAAAAAACTCCAGCTTTACTCCGTAGCATATCACCTACTCCGAGGTGATCTCTGCCTAACATATAAAGCTATGTCAAACCCAGAGCTGTTAGACATGCTACACCTAAAGAAATCCCAATCCCTCCGAGCTACACGCTCTAGGGACCTAAACCTTGTCACCACAATAAACAGGACATGCTGGAGAGATAGATTCCTGTCCCAGAGACCTCCCATACTCTGGAACAGGCTACCCATCTATGTCAAGCAAAGTTCTTCATTAGCACTCTTCAAGAAAAATCTTAATGAGTGGATAGGAAATGGGAAATACACCCTGGGGATCACTTCTGTGTCTCTGCTCGACAGGGGCATAGGAAAATAACTTTCTTTGGTGGTGTAAGCCAGGGAACCTTGTTGGCTATGCTTACGTAGGCCCTTGGGCCAATAGCCTAGTACCTACCTATGAACCTAAAAAATGCATGGATTATTTCAGTTGTGGAGTTAAAATAAATTTATTGATTTTTTCCAGTGACTTGTGCTGGTACCTTTCATTTGTCCAGATTGTGGATTACTAGTTTTTTTATTTTCCAGACTGGCTCTTTTTGGTACTTTTTAATGCATCACAAGTTAATAACTTTACACCGCACAAAAATAAGAGTACTTTCAGATGTGGCAGTTGTGTGCAGTGTAGGATGGTGGTCAATAACAGTGAGTTATTTTTACCAAGCTTGGATAAGTTTATTCCTACTGATGGACACCAGAATTGTGCCTCTAAAAGAATAGTATACATGGCGTATTGTACCATCTGTTATGCATTCTATATAGGCAAGACTGAGAGATGTCTTAGACAGAGAGTATATGAGCACTTATATGATCTAAACAGGGGCAAAGACACCAGTGCCCTGTACAGACATCATTTAGTTTTGTCCCTCTGCCAAATTTAAATTCTTGGTGATACAGCAAGTTCAGATTCCAGAAAGGCGTGGTGATTGGGAAACCAAGTTGGAATATCAAGAGATGATACGGCAAATGTTTTTGATGCCTGTGTAAACCCTGTTTTAAATGATCACATTTCTATAGTTCCTGCCTTGAAATTGAAAGCAAACATTTTATAACATCTTTGTTGTCATGTTTAGGAGATTCTATACACTTTTGTAAATAAAATTTGTGTACATACATTTTTGTAAATATTTTTACCAAACTGTGTTGTGCATATGTGTGTGCATATATGTTAAACAAGAGTATACAAGATTCTGTGATGTTTCTTTAAATTTTCAAACGTTGTGTAATTAACTTACAGCCACTCACATTCAGGTTTTGATTATTTTAAGTTTTTTGTGACAATGCACTATTCTGATAAAGTTTCCATGGGTGAAACAAAAGCGTTTATTTGGGTGGATATTTTGTATTAAACTTTATACCATATTGGTTTGGCTTGGCTTTGTCTTTGCCCGTAGGTGTATGGACCTTTACTAGCTTTCTTTTGTGCACTGCTGTGGAGTTTTGGAATTTGTATTATTTACAGCATTTCCTGTGGTTATTAGTACGAGCTATTTAATGGCCGGATCAGTTCCAAGGATCGGAACCGTAGCACCACAATTTAAGAATAGATGAAGATCAAAAACACAGCTGGAACGTTATGGTAAGTCATAACTTCTTTTTTTTTTTTTTTTACACATTGTTTATAGCATAGTATAATTTTCCTGGGTGCTATTGCATGTCAAGTATAGTATCAGTAGCACACAACTGGACCATTTTAAAGAAACCAGAATGTAACTTAACATGCCTCTTTAATGTCATTTGTTGCATCTTGTATTATATTTAATAGCACATTACTCAAATATGCCAAGATATCAGAAAGTGTGCCACCTAACATGTTTCATAATAATAATAATAATGATTAACTTTTAATAAGATGAATAGCTTAACATTTTAAACTCTAAGTGAAGATAAGTGGCTTTAATTTCATATATAGCTAAAATAACCAAACTCTAATATTTTAGAAAGGGAACTAGTAACCATTTTAATAGGGAAAGGAAGAAATAAATTATATTTATTTATTTACATTTGTTGACCGGGAGTGTGATGATTTACTTTGTAAAATGCGATGTGCATCTCCTGTTCATAAGTATTCTAGCTTATTTAAATGAATAAGAATTCAAAACCATGAAATACATTGATTTTCATTTGTCTAAGTTTTTTACTGTTTTTGTATTTTATTAACCAACCAAGTCTTCTTGCATTTCTCTTCAAAGAAGTTGATAGATTCTAGTCCATTTCTTTTGTTTTGTTTTGTTTTTTCCTAGGATTTTATTTTTCTGTATAAAGTCCATTATATATCTTTCAAGGTATTAAAAATCTTCTTTCCTTCTGGAAGCTGCAAACAAGATTTATGTTTTAATATTGTTGTTCTTTAAACTTTTAACAAGTGGCACACATGTTTTTCTCTTGGATATCACTAATGTAGAATAGTCCTTGTCAAATCTTATAATATTTTCTTTAATTTTAACTGGATAATTAACACATGCAGCTTTTAAGACTAAATCCTTATCTTGACTTGAGAAAAGTTTTACGATCACTGACCTTGATGAATCTGTTTTTTTAAAGGTGAGTTAGAAAGTTATTTATGTGACCTTTCAATGCCCAAGGAAAAAGCTTCAGGCAGGTTCAAAGTTTTAGGCAGCCAGGTATTAAGGACTTGAATCATACTATCTCCCTCTTCTTTTTCAGGTATCCCATAAATCCTGATGTTATTCCTTCTAGATCTGTTCTCTAAGTCTTCTATTTTATCCTGGAGTAAGTTGTTTTTTTTTTCAAAACAAATTTAGTGTTATTCTCATTTTTCAGTAATCTTCCTTTTACATTCCTCTTTAAGAGTATCCATTTTGCTTTCTAATTTATCTGTCGTTACAGATAACTCACTGATGTTACTTAGTTAACCTGTATTTCTTTTTTTATAGTACTGTCCTGTACACTGGGCTTAGGGTAACTCATTCTGAGACAACTAGTTCTTTCTAGTTTTCTTGACAGGAAAAAGCAATTAAAAGAGTTTCAAATTTGTTAATTCATGTAGGAAATCTTTCAGCAGATGCTCAACTATGAACCTATCAAGTTTTGAAACATTCTGTTTGAGTTTTTAATAAAAATCCTGTCAAAGACGTTAAAATGAAGCAGAGCTAAAAACAGTGCAGTTAACTGCTCACCATCTTGGCCATGCCCTCGCTAAATGTTTTTTCTTATATTAAAAGGTTGCATAAACTGAATCTACATAGTGCAGGATGTAGAGAGAAGACAGAATTATGCATAATCAGAAAGGTTTTCCATGTTGAATCACTGAATTACTTGTCAACGTGATGTTAAATGCATATGTTGAAAACAGAATACTCAGACATATGGAATTAACTCCTAGAAATATTGACAGAAACTCATAATCTTAGGTAATTTAAAAATAAATTAGACATGTGGGTTAGTACTCAATCTCATTATAATATTATTCTTTATTCCTTGAAACTAAATAGACCTAGAAAGTTTGCGTAGGTATAAATAATTTTTACATACTTAGTTACTTGTTTTATATTTTTTTAACTGGGCAAGTGGGCTAGTCAATTACTCTTTTCAGCCATGCCCTAGGCCAGCAGTAAACTTATTAAAAAAACTTATATGTGGACGTTAACTATACATGTTTACACAGCATAAACATATTATAAATATTTGGATGGAGGAAAAAAATATATAAACAAATAAGGTAAAATAATTCAAATTTGACAGTAGAGAAGGCCAACCAGCCTATCTAAATTGGTCTTTTTGACATTTATTGGATAAGCAGCAGATGTTCTTCATATTGACCACTGCTTCAGTAGCCTTAGCTAGATGGGTTATATGATATCCTGTCAAGGAATAGAACAACTGGCCAGCTTCCAAAGCTTCAAGGAACCTTCCATGTACCCAATCTGTCAAGCAAGCTTGAGCTGAACTGACTAAAAGACAAGTCTGGGTGAGAAGCATTTCAGAACTTTACTGCCACTGAAGAGTATGCTCTTCTGAGGCTTTTGGGGATTGACAGTTGGCTTGTGGTTTTTTTTTTTTTTTTTTTTGGGCTGGGCCGATAACTTCCATTTGGGGAAAAACAAAACTTCCATGTTCTTAAATTTTGTTGATGTTTTATTACTTTTGCCTTCGAGAAAATTATTTTAAGCTAGTAATATGTTTTAATGAACTGTCTGAAGACTGTAACATTGTTTTAAATGGAGACCTCGTTGTTTTCTGTCAGTTTAAAAGCAGTGTAAACTAACTAAAAAAATATTTTCTGTGAAGAAATTATGTTATTTTCCTGTTGAGGGGTTGCTGCTTACAACATTACGCAGCATAGAATAGATTGTTGACCCCATTGTTGATCCTTCCTCCAGTCACAACAAGATAAGCAAAGCAAACAGCCTTTACCACCACAGTAGGCTAGCAATTCACCTCAGCTGCAAGTGGATGATTCTGCTGTGGCCATTTGTAGTACCTCAGACCATTCATCTTTTATCCCCGATCTTTCTGATGTAGCACCTACAGACGCTGTGGACTAGTGCTAGCCACATCCACTGTGGTTGTTGGAGTCCCATCAGTGAGCAAGGGAAAGCCATTATTGAAGGTCCTGGAAGAGGGAATAGAGAGGTTTTCTCTGTTGTGTCAGAATGCTGCGCTCATCCCTGAAGAAGCAGTGTTTGCCATTAGTAACATGGTTGGCCCCATCTTCTTGTCAAAGGAAACAGAAGACTAAGCATGTATCTACTCCTCCTCAAATTCCTTTGGACAGGAGTAGTGTAATGGGACTGGCTAAGGGCTTAAATCAAACTATTGATTCTTCTTATAATTCTTCTTATAAAGTAGTTTGTGGGAAAAAAAGAGAGATTTAAAGGAGTGCAGTTTCTGATTCTCCCTGTGGAGTATCTCTTTTTCAGAGACTATTGCTAGAATGTCCCAGTGTTTTCAGTGGGAGAGCACTGAGGTTTCTCAGTCCCTCAGAAAATACATTGAGTTGTTACAGATTTATTTTCCAGAACCTACACCCATTCCTCCTGTCCTGTCTTGTCTGCTTTAGAGGATGTGTGTCTTACTGCCTGCAGTTTCCCTGATAATCAGCCAACTGTCCCTAAAAAGGCAGATAGGATTTATAGACCACAGATAGGATGTATAAAGTTCCTCAGTGTTTTAAATTTTTATAAACTTTTCCCAAACCTGGCCCAGCAGCTACAGCCTTAGCTGACTCCACTGCTGCTAATCACTTAGTTAACTCCAGTCCTACTCTTTCTAATAAGGGTGGGAAAAAAGTATATACTTCTGCAGCTTTGATTTTACAGAAATTTGTCAGAATTCATTTGCATTGTGTGTATGACTCTGTTGATACTTCTTCCAGGGCTATGACCATTGGTACTGTTTTAATGAGGCTTGCTTGGATGCATTCTCAGAATCTCCCAGATGATGTAAAAACGGAAATTTTAAATTTTCCCTTGTATAGAGGTTTAGTGTTTGGCCTCTCTGATGCAGAGATCATCAAAAAGTGTAATGAAAGGGGTAAGCAGAACCAGTGAATCTCTAATATTTTACAGCCCAGCTATTGGAAATCGCGCAAGGGATTATCTTTTTCATCATCCAATTTTGGCAAAAAAAAAAAAAACAGAATAAACAGTCTCAGCAGAATTCAGGTAAACAGGCATTTAAGAAGAAGTGGCAAGGGGGTTTGAAAAAGTAGTCTCAATCCTCTTAAAAACTAAGGGCAGTCCAATAAGTCTGAATAGCTATACAAGAGACCTTTTGACAACTTCCCTAGGGAGGCCTCTTTTCTCTTCCAGAAAGTCTCAATGTCCATGTTTCTGTATGTCAACAGATTGCTTCAGACAAATGAGTTCTGAAAATCATTCCTCTTGTTTACAGATAGCAGTGGTAGGAAATTCCTTCTTTCCAGGATGTCATTCATCATCTTGAAGATCACCTGTTACCATATGCTGTCCCAAGGAGTAATAGAACCAGTTTCTCATTCCTTGGTTGGAAGAGATTTTATTCAAGGATGTTCCTAATGCCAAACAAAGAAAATCCTTGAAGACCAGTTCTGGATCTTTCTTTCCTAAAACTATTTGTGATAGTGCCCACATTCAAGTTTCCTGGTAGCACTAGACTTAAAAGATGCTTATCATCACATTCTTATTCATCCAGACTTCAGATGTTTTTTTAAAATTTTGTGTATCTGGATCACATTATCAGTTCTCTGCCTTACCCTTTGTACTATCCAATGCAGCAAGACTGCTCACAAAGTGTCTAGCTCTAATTATAGTTCATTGCAGACTACAAGGTATCCACATTTTTCCATATTTAGATGACTTACATTTCTTGGCAATTGAAAAATCTTTCCCTCACACAGGATTGTATTTCTGCAATGTCAACTAGACACCTCAATTCAAAGAGCTTTTCTTCCACAGGAAAAATAGATATTTATTTAGATATATTTGTACGATTTTCCACTCAGACTTTGGTCACTGCAAGGGAATACCTCAGGATTTTGGGTCTCATGGCATCTATGATTCTCATGATACCCCTTGCAAGACTCAACATGAGAAAGATGCAGTGGTATCTGAAATCTCTTTGGTCCCAGGATCAAACACCCTATATCTTTTCAGATCCCATTACTGGGGTTTGCCACAACAGAAATCTTTTGGTGGAGACAACAAATATCCGTAATTCCAGGTCTTTCTTTCTCCCGCCCTTCTCCAAAATATTCAGTCACCACAGATGCTTCATACTTTGCTTGAGGAGCACATTTTGGAGGGATAAAAGTGCAGGGAGTGTGGGAGAACAAGGACAGATGCAAGCACATAAATATCAAAGAGATGCTTGCCCTGATTAAGGCACTCAACTCCTTGAAGCGTCTTTGGTCCCCTGGAACTCTTCAAGTGGGTATACACAATACCACAGTGATGTACATCAACAAGCAAGGTGGAACCAAACCAGGTCATACCCCTTTTAAGACTAGCCATGTTAGGTTGGGATAAAGCTTCACAGCACAATCTCACTTTACAGCATGAGCAAAATTGTGTGGTAGACAAGCATAGCAGGACCAGGGTAGACCCTCACAGATGAAAACTAGATCAGAATTTCTTCCAAGATTTGATCCACCTGTGGGGAGTTCCTCAAGTAGACCTCTTTCCCTTCTCTCCGAACAATCAATGGGCAAAATTCTGTCCCATGACACCATGTGAGAAGGCCTGGAGAAGAGACAGCTTTTCTTTTCTTTGGACAAGAATGTTCCTGTATGCCTTTCCACCATGTCAACTGATATCCAGGGTGCTTCTGAAGATCAGTATGTTGACTCCCTTCTGGCCCAGGCAACAGTTGTTGTCCCTTCTTTTGGAAATGCCAAAGTCAATTACCACAAGCTTCCTCACAGATTGGACGTACACAAGACAAGCCTTGTTTAATATACCCTAACTTAAAACAACAATTAACTGCCTGGATGATAGAATCTTGGTATCTTTTAAGTACCTGTTTTCTGAGAACATGTGGTACGTATAAAGGACTCAAAGAAACCTGCTTCAAGAAAATAATGTATTAGTGAATGGAAATGATTTACTAGTTGGCACCAGAATAAGAATTAAGGCCCTTTTATGGTTAGTATTTTTTTAGTTCTACAATAGCTGTGTGAGTTATTATCCTCTGACCTTTTTTACTTCTCTATAAAAGTTCATTTGTTAGCCATTTTAGCATGTCTGTCCATTAATCCCCCTATTTAAAGCATTCCTACATCAACATGTTTTTTGAAAGGAGTTTTACATTCCCATCCAATTAGCAAGCAGATGGTTTCTCCTTGAGATCTTAATTTTGTTTTGGAAAAATGAGCTCTTGCTCCATTTGAACCAGCTCATCAGAATGATTTGAGATTATTAATATGGAAAATAGTTTTGCTGATTGCTCTGAATTCTGTAAGAAGGGTGCATGAGTTGCATGCTCTCATGATGGGTCAGCTTTATCTTGTTCTCCACAAAGATAGGATTTCCTTGAGAGCTAATCCCTCATTTATGTCAAATGTGGTATCTGAGTTTTCATTCAGCCAAGCTATCAATCTCCCTGTTTTCTTTCCAAAACCTAAAGATGAGGGACAGAGGATTCTTCATACCCTGGATATTCACAGACTTCTCGGGAATTAGCATGACAGAACTAAAACCTTCAGAAATTGCAACTGGTTATTCAGTTCTTTTGACAGTAAGAAAAATGACAACCTATGTCCTAGAGCCAGACCATGGTCTCCCTAATTACCATAAGCACTGCTCAAACCTGTCAGTGTAAATACTGTTTTTTGTTTCTTTACTTTTACAATGATTATGGAGATTTAGAATTATTTTAAAACTTTTATTTCAAAGATTATAATACAAACACTGTTGGTCATTTGCTAAGCAAAACAGTCACATTGGAAACTGATTTAGCATGAACAACAGTAAACTTTTCATTTCCTTGAAGCTCACATTTATTGAAACCACATCTGGTCAATGGCAGATTAAGTGCACATTGGACCCTGAGCTGTTTTCAGATCATGGACCTCCTGCACACATTTTAGAACCATGCATAAATGCATGTGTTCTTTGATTCACTTCTCTGAGTGTTTAAATTGTTTCTTGTTTAATGTGGCAGCATTTGTTAATGTGTTTTAAATTTGTAGTTTTGAACAATCCTTCCAGTAGGAAGTGAAACAAAAAGTATGAACCGATAATGAAAAAAGTACCCATTTCAGAATATTTCAACCATAAAAGCCATTCACACAGCTATTATTATAATTCACCAATCAGAATTTTGATGAAGTCTTTTAATACACGCTGATGAATGTGCTTAATTTTTGTCAATAAAACTTTATACTGGTCTTTTGTTGTGCTGCTCCATTCGTTGGTGGTTTGGTGGATTTACTATTTTGAGTTTTTGTTCTGGCTCCTGACTTTTTAACTTTGTCATTTCAGTAGGGTCAGTTATTTTCATCCACAGACCACCTTTAAACCTAGCAAATATAGTTATATTGTTGATTGCATACTTCTCAGTAATCTGTATCAAAAGCATTAACAATAATAATGACTAGAATCACATATTTAATTTTTTTTTTCACATAAACACAGTAAGTATTCCAGCTTAATTCACTTACACACACACACACACACACACACACACACACACACACACACACACACACACATACACACATAATAAACCTGCAAAAACAGATTAAACACTGTTTAAAAATGACCAGATAATAAAAGCATAAGGTACTTCCACCTATAGAGAGGTCCACTCCCACCAGAAGTTATAGCTACTTTGTTGACTATGTACACCCCTTATTGTTATAAAGAAGTAAATTACATCTGCTTTATTTTCTACCATTAGATGAACTACATAAAACTGTATAAAGATAACTAGCATCATATCATGAGCTATAGCCACGTGTAGCGCAGTTTAAATATAAGAGTGTTTATGGGAGCATAGAAATATTACCTACCTGATAATATACGATCTTTACTGAAATAAAAGTCATCTGAATAATTCCACATTAAATACGACTACTAATAATGCAGAAGTTAATGATGGCAAACAACTTTGCATTTCAGTACTTCATATGTAAATGAAATGCCTGCCACCCCATAAAAATAAATTGCCTACATTGCATTTAAAATTGAATTGCTAGTGATGTTGCCTTAACATTTCCTGAACTAGATCAGTTATGCAATAGGGAATGGCTGGCAAACAACAACAGGTTTATAGGTAGTTAGCATGGAGTTGTAGAAACCATTAAGAAGCCTATCTCCATTACTGAATTACTCCAAGGCACTCTCTGTTTAAGTGACTTGCTTAATGTCACTCATTAGGTAAATGATGGTGGAAAGATTCAAAACCTGCATCCCTGTTACAGGAAGCTGTTCATTAACAAGTCAGAGCTTTAGATGTCCTGACTCAGGTCACTGTTGCAGTATTCCAGATAGATTGTTATCACTATTGACATCCCACCATGGTACCAAAGCTTAACCTTCCCTGGGTCGCACGTCCCCCATGTGACCTCATTCTTTAAGTGGATATAGGTGAAGGTATGAACATAGATCCTCACACTATCTCACTGCCAGCACAAATGCAGGTCATGTATCACTTGGACTGATCATCATTTGATCATTGGTACAGTTGCTTCTTAAAAAAAAAAAAGTGCCCAGTTGGGGAACTTTCCTTAACTTACCTAAATCGTTTTGTTATCAATTAAGAAGGATAAGTGCAAGTGCAGTAGGCAAATCCTGTACAAAGATCTTTATGCCCATTGTCTCTTCCACCTAGGCATGGAAGACAACTACAAGGCCTGTTCCATTTGCCAGTGCTTTGTGCCAGAGAATTTGCCATTCCGTTTGTCTTCACTCAGCACTTTCTTGGAGACCCAACATCTGAAGCTGTAAGATGGCAGATCCTGCTTCCCCAGACATATCTCCATCTAACAAGAAAAAAGCTCAAAAGGCCTAGTCCAGATACTCAGTCTACCCACTCTGATTCTGACCCACCTGCTGAGATTCCAGAACCTGTGGTGCATCAGATTCTCCTCAGACAGAACTAAACCCTTCAGAAAAGCCAATCTGCTGTTTGTCTCCTATGAGGGTAAGAAAGGAAGGATAATCAGTGTCAAAATAGATAATTTCTGGATAGTTTTCTCATGATATTTCTTTCTGTGATGCTCACCATAAAAATTCACTTCCAGGCAGGATTAGGGCTCACTCTACCAGGGCTTTATCTTTTGATTTTTGAAAAGGGGTGGACTCTAGAAGTATTCTAGAGGTGGCAGCAGCAACACAGTCCTCTATACATACTTTAACAAACTGTTACAAACTGGATTCCTTTTCCAGGTCCAGAACAAGCTTTACTAAGACCATTGTCCAGGGGCTTCTGAATTCTTGAATTCCTTCCACTTCCCTATATTTTTCTAAGCTGTGGTAATCTACCTAAATAGTTTAGGCTACTGTAACAGTGATCTAACTGTTGAACACAGTACAGTTGTGTAAGTAGACTTGCCATAAGAGTAGGTGTTATAATAGATCATTGTAGTAGCTGTCCTCTCCTCCAGCCCAACTTAACTTAGTTCGCTGTATATCTTGCCAGAGTGTGGATGTAAATAGTCTTGTGTACATAGTTGCTTTAGTTGTTTGGTTGTTTCTTTCTTAGCATTTTTTCTTTCAGGGCTGCAGCCTCCATTACTTGGGCAAGAAAGCTCTGACGTTTTTGGCACTCAAACTGCCTTTTAATACGGCATTGCTCTAGTCAGTGGCAGTATGGGCACATGAAAGGTACCATAAAGCCTTTAAAAGCTGGACAATGGTCATATCCTAAGGGAAAGATATAACTCAAATAGCTCAGGCTACCGCAACAGTAATATGTTAGAACATCAGCTGTTATGGTAGGTTTATTTTTCACAAAAGTACATTATGCTCTAGCTCCCCTGTGATACTGAATTTAATAATTCAGGTAATCAGAGAATAAATGAATGAATGGATGAATGAGTGTGTAGGAATAATCATACAAATTGCAAGATGAGTGCAGTAGAAGGGTGATTGTTTAATGTTCAAGGACCGTAGAACTAGGACAAATGAGCAAATATGTACTAAACCAGAGGATGCAGTATCTAAGAGTATTCCCTTCTCTACTGTACAGTTTTGTCAGAGTTAGGAAATATATATATATATATATATATATATATATATATATATGTGTGTGTGTGTGTGTGTGTATGTGTGTGTGTATATATAAAACACAACATCGTGGAGGGGCACATAGTACTTATTAACTGTAATTGGACTCAAGGTGTGTCTTATTTGACAGTTTAGATGAAATTCTAAACATGGCTTAGTCCTATAAATTAGTTATGTAATTAAGTTGCTGTTTATATTTAATAATTAACTGAAAATAAAATTTATGATAATATAAAATTAATCTACTCACAAGATGTACCATAGGTTCATAGGTGAATGTGAGGCTAACTGCCCTGATGGGCCCTTTTAAGCATAGCCAGTAACCTAAGCATACCTCTCAATGTTTCAGATTTTTGCCTAATATTTTCGGATTGTTCCTCATAACATTTGTGATTTTCTGGTGTATCACTTGGATAATCTGAGGACTGAAGTCATTAATAATGATATACATCTTTTTTCATACTTCATATCCTTCAGAAAAATGCATGTTAAGACAAATCCTGTTATTCTAGCAATTTTCAAAGTTTATAAGAGCAATATTTAAAATCTGTCCCTATTTTTGGGCCTTTGCCCCCCCCCCCCCCATTCTGTCAGGCTTTGTCCAGATTTTTTGCACTAAGAGGTTGAAAGGTATGATCCTAAGGTTAAAAACAAACCATGTATCTTGTGTCTATAAGGTGAAGACCTTAACCATTATGCCAGACCTTCTCCCTAATAGCTCCTTTACTGACTGTGCATACATCAGATGTCTGATTGTATTAAAAAATATATACACAACAAGATAATCCAGCTGGCATCATACAAATGCACACTTATTCTGCAAACCCAGAATAAGCAAGCAATAATGCCTGACAGGGTGTGTTAATGAATGTGTAATTAATGCCTGCCTAGACATTTTCTGAGACCCAATGCCACAGGTGGAGGGCCTCTACACCCTGGAAGGGCGTTAATTAGACATTAACACACACCATGGGGAGCATTATTGTGCTTCAAGAATGGGCTCGCTGTAAAATTGTTGTGTTTTACTTTCTTATTTATTTTTTTTAAGCATTATATTATTTATTTACATATTTTTAAAATAGTTCCTCCACCTAATGTTTTAAACTTGCTGTAGTATATGCTAATGGTGTTGGAGGAAGCATATTACATCAAAAAATACATAAAATAAATAATACAGTGCTTAAAAAATAAATAAGTAAAACACAACAATTGTACATAGAGCCCATTCTGTCTCTCTCTCTCTCATACGCATATACACAGTCTCTTCTGCTATCACACACACATACATATACACACACACAGTCTCCTCTGCATTTATGCACACATTCACTCACACAAGATCGGTCACACTCTTTCTCAATCTCTCACACATACAGTCTACTCTGCTTTCATACAGGCATTCAGTCACACAACATCGTTCTCGCTCTCAATCTCATACACACAGTCTCCTCTGTTTTCATACACGCATTCACACACACAAGATCTCTGTGGATCTCACATATACACACAGTCTCCTTTGCATTCATATACACATTCAGTGACACACAATTGCTCTCACTTTCTCTCCAACTCTCTCGATCTCACATGCACACACACACACACACACACACACACACACACACACACACACGCACAATCTCTCTTTTTTTTTTTTTTTTTAACATTTTACGCTCACTAAACAGCAGAACCGCTGCTTAACGAATGTAAAATAATGGCAGCCATTATTTTTTCCAGTCCGAGCTCCATGGCAGCTTGATATGCTGCCATGAAGTGGTGGACTCATTTTTCAAAGGACATTACTTGTACATTAATACCCTGCTGGAGAACATTCATTCTCCAATCAGTGTATTGATGTACAGGTTGCCCATTTTCTAATAACTGTTTAACAAATGATAGCAGGGTCCATCATATGTATTCCTCAGTAAACCCCATAACCATGAAGTAAAACCTCCTGTATAAAATGGCAATACAATACAAATAACAACTTGGCACAATGATCACACACACACACACACACACACACACACACACACACACACACACACACACACACCACGCACGCACACACACACATAATACTTCTCAATTTTCTCTAATTCTGGCATAGAATCTTGCTCTGTCCCTCCTAATCCCTCCAAGAGTTTTGGGGAGAAAAGGTGAATTACACTTAATGCATACCAGCAGTTGTTAAGAGTTACAAACTTCTTTTACTTTAAAATCTACATATTAGTTTACAGTCTCTTATTCTCTCAACTTTTCGACTATTAATTTTGAAGTGTTCCTAAAAGTAAAGATTTGAAATGTCAAGACCCATTAACTAAACCATCATTATAAAGTGTTCATGTCTATAATGGCTAAAAATTGGCAAAAGTAATGCAAAACCACTAGATGTTAAGTTGTCAATCTCACCTTCATTCTTGCCGGATGGGCTCGGAGCCGATCCTCGGCTCCGACTCGGCCACTTACTAAAGCTCGAGAGCTAATTTTACCAGCTCGAGGCAACCCTATATCCCATGATGCAAGGCGAAGACTACCCAGATCTCGTTTGCCGCTTTCGCTTTTTTTACCAGCTCCAGGTAAGTTTCTTCAAATTCAGACTTTGTCTTATCCCTTTAGTTTTAGTCACCCTTGTTGTTGTGTGAACTTTTAACAATTGTTTTAACCCTATTCCTGTTAGTGTTCCCTGTTTTTCTGGTTATTTATCCCTTCCCCTAAGTTAGGCCTTAAGCCTCCCCCTTTCCTAATTTTTTCTGTCAGGGATTCTGTGTGGTGTTTGAGTGTGTTTGTATCCCTGTTTAAATTTTTTATTATTGGATTGGGTGTTTATTGTGTGTGTGTCTGTGTTTCTTTTTGACTTAGTGTTTCCTCGACACAGCTATGTTGAAGGACACAAAGGTCTCAGGCTTCAAGAAGTGTGACTCGTGCTGTCAGAAGATGTCTCTGACAGACGGTCACACTTCTTGTGTTTACTGCCTGGGACCTCTGCACCTGCAGGACTCTTGTGCTATCTGTCATGCTTTCAGCTCAAGAGTCCTGCAGGAGCGCAGAAATAAATTAATATTGAGGGGCTTATTAAAGCCTGAGAGCTTCCCGACTAAGTCGGCTCCGGGGAAGCCCTCAAAACCAGTTAAGCCTTCGGCTTCAGGTCCTAAGCCATCGGCTACTGGTTCTCCTTCAGTGTTGAGATCGGCTCCGGCCGGAGCCGATCCTTCTATTTTAGAAATTACAATATCGGCTCCATCCGGCGCCGATGCTGCTAAATCTGGGCACTCAGTGTCGGCTCCGGCTGGAGCCGATGTATCCTCGGCTCCTTCGGCTCCACCTATCTCAAAAAAGAGATCACGATCCCCCTCGTTGGAATCGATATGTTCGGCTCCAAGATCACCCCTGCTCTCGGAGCGGAGCCATTGGAGCCGTTCTTCTTGGTCGTCCAGGCTGTCCGATCACGACCTTGAGAGAGTGGTGAGTAGACTATTAAAGTCTCAGGCATTGGCCCAAATGCTCCATAGCCCGTCTCAACAGACGGTAGCTATCACACATCCACCTAACATTCCTCCTTCGACTCTCTTACAGAGCTCGGAGCCGTGACTGTTGTGACTTCGGAGCCGATACCACCCCCCCTTTCGGCTCCATCGTCCTCTGCTCCGATTTCCTCCTTGAGGCCTTCATTGGAGGGATCCGGGCGTCTGGTCTCTCTCATCTGCTCCGAGGGGGCGAGTGGCATCGGACCCTTGTCTGACCCCGTTCTCCCTCTCGGAGCTTCGGCGTTGGTGAGCTCAGCCCCGTCATCGGCCTCGGAGCCGTCCCTGTCGGTGCGGTCTGGAGTTCCTATCTCTTCGGAGCGGGAGCCTTCTGGTCTCTCTGACAGGGGAGCCTTCGAGGTGATGAGGAGTGTACTAGCCCCTGGGCATAGTCAACGGTCAGTTCCATCAGCTCCTCCCACTACAGTGCCTGCTGATGTCTCTTCCCACTCTCTTGCTCCTGGACCCAGAGATCCAACGCCTCAGGTTTCCCCATTGGGAATATCTTCCTCTTCCGAAGCTTCTCCTGATCCATCAGGTGAACCTCCGCGTAAGAGGACATGTAAGAGGAAACATTAGACTCCCTCGAGTCTATTACATCTGATACTGACTTGGATGAGTCAGAGGGATCCCCAAGGTCCCCCTCTGAGGATGTCTCTTTCTCAGACATCCTTGAACTCCTTAAAAAGAGGGGGAACTGGCCTTCCCTTAATCCTTCCGAGGACGAGTCAGTATACCTGGGGGCGTTCGGGTCTCGACCCTTCACCTCCTAGGTGTCTCCGCCTTTCGACCCTCTTATGGACGTGGTGGCTCGGAAGGTGTGGATGGCCCCGGATTCGGTGGAACCCATTCCTCGGAGGCCTTCTAAATTCATTACGGCCCCACCTGATAGGCAATATTTGACAAAAGGTGTCCCGGTTGATGCCATGGTGGTGGCTGCAGCCACCAAGAAGGAACTAGCTGATCCTTCAGTACCTGTCCATCCTCCTAACAAGGATACTAGGACTATGGATAGGTACGGCAAGCGAATTTTTTCTTCAGCGACCTTTGCCATGCGATCGCTGAACTACTTGTGTCACTTCACCCGCCTTCAAAGAGATGTTCTTAAAGAGTTGGGAGGAGTTTTACAGGATCCATCAGCTGCTGGGTCTCAGGATAAGATTAACTCACAGCTAGGAATCCTAAACTCCATTGTTAACTCCTCCATGCGGCTCATTTCATATGCAGCAGATGGAGCGAGTAGGGCCGCAGGCACAGGAGTGGCTTTAAGGCGTCAATCCTGGATGCGGCTTTGTAATTTTGCAGATCCCTTCAAGGCGTCCTTCACAAACTCTCCCTTTGATGGCTCAACTTTTTCGGACCTCAAGTGAAAGACACCTTGACTAGATGGGAACAAGATGGCAAGACTCTTTCTGCCATAGGAGTCCGTTTCTCCACCCCTTCAAGACCTTACCCAAAAGGTCAGAAGGGAGGGAAAATGTGGTTCTGCAAATCTCAAGGAGTCACACCTGACGCACGAGGTCAGTTTACCCCCAGAGGCAGAGGGGGTAACAACAACAGACGCCACCCTAGAGGCAGAGGGGGTCCGCAGAATCAGGGTAGCAGGGAGCCTCTCTCTGACAAACCCTTCTAGCATCCCTGAGATGTTGCCCGATTGTCCACCTTCGGAGGCAGTCGGGGGAAGATTATCGCTGTACCCCAAAGCCTGGCTTTCCCTTTCTCAAGACAAATGGGTACAGTCGATCATATCTGAGGGTTACAAAATTCCCTTTATTCAAACCCCAGTTCAGCAAAAGGGAACCCTTCCAGACGTTCCACCCGGTCTAAGGGAACTAGCAGTACCAGAGATTTCAAAGCTGCTAGCAAAAAGTGCCATCCAGCCAGTCCCAGCAGACCAAATAGGATCCGGGATCTACTCAAGGTTCTTTTTAGTACCAAAAAGGACAGGGGACTGGAGACCAATATTAGATCTCAGCAAACTAAACAAGTTTGTAAAGAAAACAAGATTCCGGATGGTCACGCTTCAGTCCATTCTACCCTTTCTGGGCAAGGACAATTGGATGTGCTCGGTAGATCTTCAGGGTGTGTACTATCACATAAAAATTCACAGGCGCTCCAGAAGGTTTCTCCGCTTTCGGCTGGGGATCAGTCACTTCCAATTCAGAGCCCTGCCATTTGGACTCACTACAGTCCCCAGAGTGTTCACCAAATGTATGGCAGCGGTTATGGCTCACCTGAGATGTCAAGGATTCCAGGTGTTTCCATATCTAGATGACTGGCTCCTCACTGCCACCACCAGGCATCAACTTCTCCAAGCCAGAGATTACACCATTCACATTTGCAGAGGGCTAGGGATTTCTATAAATTTCGAAAAATCTGCCTTGTCGCCTTGTCAATCTATTACTTTTATAGGCGCCAAATTGGACACCGTACAACTTTCAGCAAAGTTAACAGACCAAAGGATCTTGGACATTCAAAATCACGTCCAGGTGATTCTTCTCAGCAACAAAATTCAGGCCAGATTTGCTCTGAAAGTATTGGGTCTTATGGCGGCCGCCATAACACTTCTTCCCCTTGCCCGCTTTTACATGCGTCTTCTACAATGGATGCTGTTCGCCCAATGGTCCTTTCAACAACTTCCCATGCATCACAGGATCATCATAACTCCAAGTCCATCAGGGCAGACCCTTTGTTCCTCCCGCCCCGGTCACCACGGTTACATCGGACGCCTCCCTGATCGGGTGGGGGGGGGCATTATCAGGGCAGGATGGTCCATGGCACTTGGCAACCTTTCAAATGCCACCTGCACATGAATGTCCTGGAGATGAGAGCAGTGCTTTTAACGTTGCAAGCCCTCAACGACTCTCTTCCCCTGGGAACTATTGCAGTCCAAATGGACAATATGTCCGTAGTGTGGTATATCAACAAGGAGGGCGGAACCAAGTCCTATCCACTGTGTCGAGAGGCTCTCAGACTTTGGTAGTGGGAAATCTCTTCTCAGCGGTTTCTGATAGCAATGCATATCCCCGGGAAATCCAACATCATAGCGGACAGGTTGAGCAGAGCTATTCTCCTGCCTCACGAGTGGTCTCTCAAACAATCTGTGACGGAAGATATTTTTCAGAAGTGGGGCCTTCCTTGCTGCGACCTTTTTGCTACACCTCAAAACAGCAAATGCCCCGACTTCTTCTCTCTCTTCCCCCTTCCAGGCCATCCCCCCAGAGACGCTCTAACCCAAGATTGGCCCTGGGGACTTCTTTATGCCTTTCCTCCCTTTCCTCTGATACCACAAGTAATTAAGAAAGCAACCGCCTTGAGAGCCAAGTTGATTCTCATTGCCCCTTATTGGCCTCGACAGATATGGTTTCCGTTCCTACATTGTTATCTTTTGGTACAGCCATGGCATCTGGACCCGGTTCCAGATCTTCTGACCCACCAGTCGGGGCAGCTGCACCAATCCATACCTTCTCTCAACCTCACTGCTTTGTTGCCCCGCTTCCATCCCTAGCCAGGCTTCCTATGATTTCTAATCCCGTCCAGGATATCATAGTAGCTTCCCTTAAATCTTCCACCAGAAGGATTTACACTAGTAAATGGCGACGTTTCTCCTTCTGGGCAAAAGCTAGGAATATAGACCCCTATACTGCTCCGATTCATTCGGTCTTGGACTTCCTAGCCGAGATTTTTCATTCAAGATCTTCTTCCTTCACAGTAAAAGTTCAGCTGGCAGCCATTTCAAATTTTCATATAGGCTTGTTGGACCACAACATTATGTCACATAAACTTTGCAAGGCATTCCTTAGAGGTATTTTTTTACTTAAACCTCTGATTAGAGACCCCCCACCACAGTGGGATCTAAATTTAATTTTAGCATCCTTGATTCTTCCCCCCTTTCGAACCTGCGGCTTCCTGTTCATTGAAATTTCTTTCTTGGAAGACACTCTTTCTAGTCACCATTACTTCTGCCAGGAGAGTATCTGAGCTTCATGCCCTCTGCATTCGTCCTCCCTACTTAATCTTCCACAAAGACAGTGTTTCTCTAAGGACTAATCCGTCTTTCTTACTCAAAGTGACATCGCAGATGAACTTAAATCAATCCATTGATCTTCCAGTTTTTTTTCCCAAATTATTCTAATAGAGCGGAACAAAAACTACATTATCTTGATGTTCACCGCCAACTCAGATATTATCTGGACAGAACCAAACATTTTAGGAAATCTGATCAACTGTTTTTATCCTATGCAGAGAACAGGAAAGGCCTTCCAGTATCCAAGGTAACTCTATCTAGATGGCTGTCTTCTGTGATTACTTGCATTTATCAGCTCAGAGGTAAAGAGTTGATTTCTAGGCCAAAAGCCCATTCTACCAGAGCTCTAGCTACATCTACAGCTTTTCAGGCTAGACTTCCAATAGACACTATTTGTGCAGCAGCCACATGGGCCTCTCCTCACACCTTTGTTTCACATTACAAATTAGACTTGGCCTCCAGAGACAGAGCGAATTTTGGTTCCACCGTTCTCAAGAGTCTGTTCCATTGAGCCACCCAGGATAGAGGTGCTAGGGACGCGGTCCCATCCAGTAAGAATGAAGGCGAGATTGACACTTAACATTAAGAAGTTATGTACCTACCATAATGTTCCATGTTAGTTGTCTTCTCTCGCCTTCTTTCTTGCGTCCCACCCACCATCCCCCTAGCCTGGTCAGACCGAGAAGATTGTGCCTCTTCCCTTAAGAGGCTTAATCCCTTTTTTCTAGCTAATCAGCTTTCTAGTGTCACTAGATTAGATTGATCCTTTTCGGGGGATTATTATTATTATTACCTCTTCCTCCTCCTCTCCAGTTGGAGGAATATATTGCATAATTTCCTTAGCTACCAAACGAGATCTGGGTAGTCTTCGCCTTGCATCATGGGATATAGGGTTGCCTCGAGCTGGTAAAATTAGCTCTCGAGCTTTACTAAGTGGCTGAGTCGGAGCCGAGGATCGGCTCCAAACCCATCCAGCAAGAAAGAAGGCGAGAGAAGACAACTAACATGGAACGTTATGGTACGTACATAACTTCTTAATATGAATCAGTGTGGTTTTGTGGAAGGGAGGCAAACGTTTGACAACATTAACAGAACACTGATGAACCAGAGGGAAGCAGAATGTAAGAAAATACCATTGTTGCTGGTGGGTCTTGATGCAGAGAAAGCATTTGGCAGAGTAAGCTGGGACTTTATGAGCAGGGCAACAGAAGCATTTGCATTTCCTGAAAAAATATAGGGTTGATTAGGAGGGTATATGACAGTTTGGAGGTAAAAATTAAAGTGGGTGGGGTCCTCTCTGGCAATTTCTGCTTGAGCAGAGGAACCAGGTGGGGTGTCCTCTTTCCCCCTTGTTATTTGCATTATATTTAGAACCATTGGCAAAGAAAATAAGGGACACAGAAGTCCAAGGATATAATTGGTATGGTAGTCAAGAAAATCTGGCTCTATTTGCAGATGATATTATTTTATACCTGACAAAAAAACAGAAAGAGACATTACAATGTTGTGGAACATTTTGAGACAAGTTCAAATCTTTTTGGGATACAAAATTAATGAAGCTAAAACAAAGGCAGTAGCAGTAAATTATGTACCCACATATGAATTGATTCAGCAATATCCATATTTATAGGGACACAATAAAATGAAGTATTTAGGAGTATGGATTAAAAATTATTCTGGTGTGGCAGCTAAGGATATGGGGGAAGAGACTAAACAAAAGATAATACAAAAACTGAGAAAATGGAAGCTTTGTTATATGGATAGTATGATACAAGAAGTTAAAATGTTTTCAGTCCCATTAGTCTTGTACACAGGTCGGGCATATTTTTATCAACCAGAGGAGAAGTTGTGGATAGCAATTTATAAAGAGCTGAAGGACTTTATCTGGGAGTGGAAGACAGCAAGATTCAAGTGGGATAAGCTGATTCTTCCAGTAGAACAAGGTGGATTGGGATTACCCAAATGGAAGGGGTATTTCAGAGCAACACAGTTAAGGCCCCTGTATATACTGCAAGCAGAAAACTATAATAAGGAATGATGGTGAAACAGGGGGGAGCTTAAGAAACAAGGAGAGACTAGGATTTTGGATGCAGGCCTTTAAGGAGAATAGCAATAATCATGCAGAATATTATATCTATAAAGTAGCAGAAAGTATCCTAAGAACTAAACCAACACAGGAATGGAGAAAGGAAATTCTGCCAATAGGGATGACTGCAATTAGGGATATAGACAATAAGTAAGAAGGGGCTGGAATTTATTAGAGAACACTAGCAAAGGGACCAAGCTACTGGGAGCAAATAACTAGAGAGGGATAGATGATAGAATGTGAAGACACCAAAAATTTATTTGGACTGCAGTTTAGAGATTGCCTTCTGTATCAAGGACTGATATCAGAGTATAGGCAAAGAGAAAGAAATAGGGGGGTCCTAAATGAAAGACCAACACTGGTAGATTTTTTAGTAGAATCTAGAACAGAAGCTGCCGTTAAAAAGGAATAATTAGCAGAGCATATAAAATATTTGGTGATAACTATAAGAATCAATAAGAGGAGGTTAGAAAAGATTGGGAAGAGAGACTGGATAAGCAATTCACAAAGAAACAATGGAATGATATATGTATGTCTCCCAAATATGCAAAAAAATCTAGAAGATTTAGGATTTTTGTATGGAAATGTTAACATAGATATTTTTATATCCCGGGTAGACTTTAGAGAATTTTTCCTCAGGTACACAGAAATTTTGGAGGTGTGACAGGGAAGAAAGAGGTAATTAGAAACATATTTTCTGGGAGTGCAGTGAGTTGGCAGACTTTAAAGATTCCTTGTGGGATGCACTGTCAGAGATGCTGGGTGGGCAGATTGGTGTGACGAGGGAGATTATTTTTCTGAGCTATGATACAGAATTGGAATTGCCTAGACTTGTTAAGGCCTTGCTGTGTCTAATTATGGTGGCTACCAAAAATCAATTACTAGAAAATGGAAATCAAACTCTAAACCAACTGTACTAGAAGTAATGAATACAGTACAAGAGATAAAACAACTGGAACTGATATCTTTAGAAAAGGGCAGGAGCAAACTACATAGAAAAAAATGGGAATTGTGGGAACAATACATACAGGAGAGGAATGAGCTTTAAAAGAGGGCAGGGCTTAAATGAGATATGTAATGTCTGACTTAAAATGATTGGGTGGATTATAAGTGGTGTATAATGTTTGCAACTGGGAGTGTCTCAGTATGGTTTGTGATGCAAAATGCTTACAACTAAGAGTGTGTCTGTGTGGTCTGTTTTCATTTATATAACTGTATGACTGCTTATGTCATGATCGTTTAATAAAGATGTTTCTTGTTTAAAAAAAAAAAAGGGCAGGAATTGAATAATTTATGTAATAAAGTATAATGTTTGTAAACATGAACGTGTTAATACAGTTTGATTACTTTTAAGGTCTATATTAAATCAGCGAACACTTAAAAAAGCAAACTCTGATTTATCGACCCCATGTAAGTGAAAGCTTACAATCCTGAGCACTCGGAACAGCAATTTTTTTTCCCAGGGAAAAAAAATCTCTGTTCCACAATAAAAAAATAAAATAAAAATAAAAACTTCAAAACATTACATCCTGGCTCCAGATAAACAACTGTTATCTTCTCCTTCTTCAGTCTGATGAGTTTAGCATCTGTGTGTCATACAATGGAGCCCCCCATGACAAGAGTCCAGGGTAATGTGTTTACTTGTCTTATGGGCTTTGCTCTTGGGCTCCACTGGACATATGTGTATGTGTGGTGTTTGGTGTTGCTTTTGGTGAGTCCTTTAGAGACTGCTGAGGATAGACTTTCCCATTTATAGGCTTAGGAGGTCTTTGGGGTTTGGAAAATTTGCTTTTTAGCACCACAGCATAAGTTGGTCTATGTGTGTGGTGGACACTATATGTGGTGGATGTAGTGTGTGTATTTCTGACAACCTTGTTTGTATGCAAAATTTTTGCCTCCAGTGAAATTGTGTATGCACATCTCTAGCATTCTGTGTTTGTTTCTTTAAGGATTAAATGGTTGTTGTGAGCATGAGACAATTGCTACATTGTCTTAGGATGTCCATATTTCCCAATCTGGCTACAGAGATATTTGGAAATTGAATGTCCATGTTGCCTGGACCTGTATTTGGGTGGACTACTGTAGGTCATGGACTGGGTTATACAGAAGTCCTTGGGTAGTCTCTGGGGATTGGCATTAGACTAGGTTGGGTGGACTTCTGTAGGTCATGGACTGGGTTATACAGAGGCCCTTGGGTGGTTTCTGGGGATTAGTACTAGGCTAGGTTAGACTGTGCTAGAATTTGATAGTAGTGCTTTTTGATAATGTACAAACTAGCTGCTCTAAACTAGTGTCAGTGCAATGGCTTTGTTTAAACCACATTAAGTTACAAGTTTCAGTAGCACTCTAAACAGTTAACTGAAGTGCAAAACAATGAAATAATTCTCTTATCTGTCAAGGATGGAAAAGCATCAATTCAGGGCCATCCTGTATAAATGCATTTTTATCACATGGGTTTCCTTACAGCTTAAAACACTAAAGTGGTAGTTATAATTTAACTTTGGACAATTACAACAGACAGAAGTTGTAAAAGTAAAAAAAAAATAAAAAATCTGTTGAATGATGTCTTTCTATTCAATGTTGCAGTATTCTTAACATAAGAGTTGTAGTCTGCCCTATGACCCAACGTCCGGCCAGTATACAAAAGCTTCAGGCTACTGCCAGTACGTGGGATGTCGCATGTCTGTTTTGACATTTGGATTTTATTTATTGTTACTGCCAATTGTTTTATTCATTCATCCAGGAAGGGCAAGTGTAGGTTTGGAAGGCAAATTCCACATAAAGATAGCCACAAGCTCTGTCTTTTCTGTTTAGGGCCTAGTCACAACCACCGATCTTATTCTGTCAGGCCTTTGTGTCTATTTGTGCCCAAAACATTGCATAGTTATGTTTCAGCTCTGAATCTGCATCTGGAGAATCAGAAGCTCAAACAACTGGCTAAAGAGAGTATGGAGGGTGCCGGCGGTCCTTCATCTGAGACAAGTTTGAAAAGGAAGGTGAGTAAGCTGAAACATAAATCTTCTTCCACTGTGCCCTCTGCCTCAGATGAACCCCTTGAGGTAGGTGAAGTCCTGGTGGTACAGTCTGAGGTTGAATCTGCTTCTTAGGCAGGTACCTCTGTGAAAGCTGCTAGGGGAACAGATCCCAGCACATCCGCGGCTTTGCCGATGTCCTTTTTGGGTGATGTGGGGGAACCAAAGCTCATTGTATTGGAGGAATCTGGTGATGTCCCTGCCACTGATGCTGTTTCTAGGGATCTGGCTTCATCTGCTGTTAGGCCTATGTTGGATATGTCTTCTTTGTCACCTTTCCTAAACAGAAAAGACATATTAAGAAGAAGCAAAAAACTAAGCACCCAGGCATTCCTTCTTCTTCTGCTTCTTCTTCCCACTCAGATTGAGAAGCATTTTCTCAGGGTCTTGTTAAGGCCTTGATGGCCTTAAAACATACTTCCCCCTCTGTCTCTGCTGTCTTTCTCCTCCTCCCCAGTTCAGGCTGCTGTTTCTCAGGTACCTGGATTTCTGTCTCTGAGGACTCCTCTTCTGATGATGTTTCTTTGGCATATTCCACCCAACTTGCTTCACTTTTGGAATATACATTTCCTGAGGAGGAATCTAATGGTGGAGATTCCCCTCAGGAGGGAATTTCCTTTGATCAAACCATTAATAAGATGAGGGAATTATTCAAATGGGATTTTTCCCAGATTTCTGAAGAACAGAAGAGGTACTGTGACCCACTTTAGATGGAGGTTCCCTCACCCTCTGCAGTTCCTCCAGTCCTTCCAGTTTTCTTCCTCTAAAATTCCAAAATCTCAGGCTTCACCTCCTAACAGGCCTGACAGGTTCTATAAGGTTTCTGATGATTGTCAGTTTCTCTATAAGTGCCCCTCTGCAGATCCAGCAGTGATCTCTATAGCTTCAGATAAGTCTTCTTGGTTATCCCCTTCTGCCAAGCTTCTTCCATCTGATAAAGAGAGCAAGATTCTTGAGAGACTGGGTAAAAAGGTATATACTTCTTCCACTTTAGCTATCAGAGCTATTAATTACTAGATGCATTTGTCTAGGTACTCCTTAGCTTTGCTTTCTCAAGCTTCTCAGGCCTTATCTTCCCTGCCAGATTCTGAGATTAAAATGCAGTTCATGTCTCTTTTGGCTGCTTCCTCTCAGGTTGCTAGGCATTCAATTAAGTGCAGCTATGATGCTGTTGTGGCATCATCTATAGCTGCTGCTTTTGCCTCTGTGCTTAGGTGGCATTCATGGTTGAAACTTCAATCATTACCTGACAATATTAAGGCCAAGTTACTAAATGCTCCTCTGGACAAGACTGCTCTTTTTGGATCTGTGGATGCAGAGCTATTTAAGGCTCTGCAAGAGAAAGGAAGGTAACTCCAAGACCTTAAGCACCTCTTTGTTTCACCAGTCCCTAAATTTCATAGAAACGTTCCTGTCAAAACATATTTTGTTAGGAGGCCAGCATGTTCAGCTTCTTCTACTTCAAGGTCTAAGAAGTCTTCCAGAAGACCCTCTCAGCAAAATCATCTTCTTCAGTTCCCTCTTCTCAGCAGTCTTTTCAGGCCAGTCCCAGTTCTCTGTGACAACCAAGATCCTCTTCTAAGTCATACCCCTCTTTCTCTTTGCCTTTCTCTATCCTTTCCAGCCTGCACAAGGATCACTCAGGATACCAGGGTTTTGTCCATTATCCCAAAAGGTTACTTCATGACTTGGAAGACTCTCCCTCCTTTCATAGGTATTCCACAGCCCCCCTCCAGTCAGATGCAGCTTTTTCCAGACCTTCTTTCTCACCTGAGGTCTCGGGGCACCATACAGCCTGTTCCTTGGGAACAGAGAGGCAAGGGTTTTTACTCAAGAATGTTTCTGGTCCCTAGGAAATATGGTCCTTGAAGACCAATTCTAGATGTTTCCCACTTAAACACTTTCTTGCTGGTTCCTTCTTTCTGAATGTTGTCCCTGTAGACACTTTTCCCTCTCATTTCACCTTAGGCCTTCATGTCTTCTCTGGACCTCAAAAGATGCCCATTTGCATATCCCCATCCATCCAATATACAGAAAATCTTTAAGTTTCTTGGTGGCTTCTTTATACTTTCAGTTTTCTGCCTTGCCTTTTGGTCTTTCCATTGCCCCAAGGCTGTTCACAAAGTGCCTGGCTCTTGCCATTGCCTTCCTGAGGGTCCAGGGTATTCAGGTTTATCCCTACTTGGATGACCTTCTTTTCCTACCAAATGACCCCAATCTCTTGTCTCTAAATCTAGAGAAGGCCATTCATCTCCTTCAAAACCTAGGTTTCACCATCAATTTCAAAACATCCAGTTTGACTCCATCTCAGGATCACATTTCCTTGGGGTGCAGGTTTAGGAAAGACCTGCTGTTGGCCTTTCTACCAACAGACAAGGCTCTATTTTTATTCACTTTTTAGAGACCCTCCTGACTCTTCAAGCCATCTCAGCCAGGGAATTCCTGAGACTCCTAGGATTCATAGCTTCCACAATTCCCATGCTGGCCTTTGCAAGACTCCACATGAGGAAATTTCAGTGGTTTCTGAAGACTAGTTGGTCCCAATATGCTCATGCACTAGATGCCATGATTCCACTTCTTCCATGCCTGAAATCAGAGCTTCTTTGGTGGATTCAGCAGTTTTCCTTGAATCCAGGTCTTTCTCTTCTTCTGCCCCAGCCCGCTCAACAACTCTTCACAGATGCTTCAGACATAGGCTGGCAGCTGACTTTTGCTTCTAGGAAAGTTCAGGCTCTTTGAGCTCCATCTCAGAAGAGAGAGCACATCAATAGAACTGAGGACTCTGCTCTTAGCTTTGCAAAATTTCCACCCTCTTTTTCATCCAGATCCTCTGAAAATCCTTACAGACAACACCACTGTCCTATGGTACATAAACAGGGGGATACCAAATTGTACCTCCTATGCAGGCTGGCAATGAAGGTGTGGGAGCTAGCCATTCAGTACAAGGTCTCTATTCATGCTGTTTATCTTCCATCTGCTAAAAATGTTGTGGCTGATGCATTAAGCAGGACCATGGCACAATCCCATGAATGAATGCTTCACAGGGATATGTTCTTGGACCTGATTCATCAATGGGGTACTCCATATCTGGATCTATTTGCCTTCCCTCAGAACAAACAATTTCCTCTCTTTTGTGCCAGGACCCCGCATCCTGTGCCTTAAAAGGTGGATGCCCTTCCTTTCTCATGGAAGGGGGATGTTTCTTTATGTATCCCCACTCTTCCCTCTCATACAGAAAGTCATGCTGAAAATTCAGCAGGACAAACCGAAAATCTTGTTGGTGATTCTCTTTTCACCAAGACAGCATTGGTTCCCTCTTCTTCTGCAATTACCAAAGGGCCATTACCACAAGTTGCTTCACCAGATGGATCTGCTCACACAGGACAAGGGATCCTTACTTGATCCACTTCTGTCAACATTACAATTGACTCTGTGGGTGATCAACTTCTGATCCCTTTCAGGCATCTTTATTCTCAGGATGTGCTTGGGGTTTTGCAGGAGGCCAGGAAACCCATTACAAGAAAATCTTATTTCCAAATGGAAAAGATTTTCTATCTGGTGTCTTAAAAGAAATCTAGATCCATTTAATGTGGACATTCCTGTTGTGCTTACCTACCTGTGTGAGCTTCTAAAACGTGGCTTATCATATTCTTCTGTGAAAGTCCACTGCTCTGCCCATTCTGCTTGCCTGCCATTGTCACCTTATTTAGCTTGCAGATTGGAAGTCAAGATTTTTCTTAAAGGTGTTCTACATATTAAGCCCTCAACAAAATCAGTTCTCCCCTTGGTACCTTAATTATGTTCTGGAAGAGCTGACTCTGCCTCCCTTTGAGCCTGCAGGTTCTGCTTTGCTGAAGTTTTGCACCTGGAAAACTGTGCTTCTGGATGCCTTGACTTCTGCTAGGAGGAACTCTGAGTTACAGGCCTTGATGACATCTCCATCTTTTTTGGGTTTCCACAAAGACAGAGTTTCCATGTGAACTAATCCTTCTTTTATGCCTAAGGCAGTGAATGACTTATATCTTAATCTATCTATCCAACTGCCTACCTTCTTCCCTTCTCCTCAGTCCTCTAATGAAAGAATTTTTCAAACATTAGATATACACAGGCACCTTAGATTTTACTTGGATAAGACTAAAGCTATTAGGAATTCAGATCAGCTTTTTGTGTCCTTTCATCCCAGGGCTCTGGGTTTTCCCATTTCTAAACAGACTGTTTCTTCATGGATTTCTAAAGCTATTGCCTTTTGCTATGACTTTCATGGTAAGTCTTTGGCTACATCTGTCAGAGCACATTCAACTAGATCTGTGGCTTCCTTGGGGACTTTCTTTAAGGGTCTGAATACTAACTCCATTTTGGAGGCTGCTAATTGGTCTTCTCTGCACACTTTCACTAAACATTATAAGTTGGACTTTATATCTAGGTCCAGAACTGGGTTTTCAAGGACTATTCTCCATGGGTTTATAGAAACTTCTTCCTTGCAGCCTTCTTCTGTTCCTTCCACCTCCCTAAGTTCCATTTAAGCCATGGCACTGTCCCATATGTTAAGAATACTGCACCATTGAATAGAAGGACATTGAATAGTTGTGTAAAATCTTACCATAACCAACAGATGTTCTTCTCTTCTATGTTGCACTGTTCTGCCACTCCCACCTTCCCCTGCATCTTGTCTCTTCCCTGGATGACTTATTGTTTTCCTTAGGATTCCTGTTCTTCATGGGGCATCCTAGTTCTGAGGATGGTATGTGCGGACATTCTTTTTATGGCTGACACTGTCAAAGCAGATGTGCAACATCCCATGTACTGGCAGTAGTTTGAAGCTTCTGTATACTGGCCGGACATCAGGTTGTAGGGCAAAATACAACACGTTTGTTAAGAATACTGCAACATAGAAGAGAAGGAGATCTATAGTTATGGTAATATTTTACACAACTATTCTTTCTGATGTCTACAGAAACACCGATCAAATACCCTTTTGTGTAACAGCATGCAAGAATGCACATATAACCAAAAGCTGTAATTAAAATACTAGTATTAACATTTGTGGAAGCAGACTAGAAACAACTCAAAATCATTATAAAATACATCTGTAGATAGGGTAGGTTAACTAATTGCTGCTGTGTAACAGTGGCTCCATATATCTGATGCATAATCTTCTTTATTTTAAGAATTGTGTCCTTCCCTTATGAATAATCCTGATTGACATGTTTGGTAACAAATCAAAGTGTACCCAGTCTTTTACATTAGTAAAAACTGATAAATTAAAGTGTCTGCTACAGTAGTGATACTGTTAATGAAGTTATTGCAACAGTTATTTTGTGTCTGCTTGCCTCTGTTGCTTCCTTTTTGGATACTGCAGCTCTTAACCATGCTTTCTTAGATAATTAGAAGTATAGTTTGACTTACAATACTCAGTGTTATGTCTTGAAAACTCTTATGTACCAACCTATTCCTTGTTGAATCTTATTGCCTTTTCATTGGAATGCTAAGAGTGTAGAAGGTCTTTCTTTTGTATTTCTTTTTGTCACTCTGCCCCTTCCTTGTCATTTTATCTCATAATGTGCTGTATTTTCCTTATGTGAATGAGTTAGTCATATTGTTCAATGTATTAAAAGTCTTTCTATATTAGATATATGCATAATAGAAATTTCAGCATTTGTCTAATTTGAGAGCTATTGAATAGCCAGATTTTCCGTACAGTGGTGTCTACTTGCATTGCTAAAATATCGTTCTTGTCACTTTAATTATATATGCTTCTGTTGCTCCCTTTATATCAAGAACTCTCAAAAATTGTATTAATCCCTCAGTGCTACTCTGTACTGGACTCTGCCTAATGGGGATGTTCTAGGTAGAATGTAAAGTAACTGGTCATTGCAGTTTTATGTAACAGTGCTGTACCTACTTTGATTATGAAACATATGTATAAAATTGTGCATAACTTGTGATCATATCTGGTATTTTCTGAGTAAAGCCTGTACTTGCTGTCCATAAATAAAAAAGTCTATAAATTAAAAAAAATTATTTATTTCAATAATTGGCTCCGTTTTAGTGTCAAGTCAAAGGGGATCCAGTTCCTGCCAGCCTAAGAAGCCATGGTCCACAGACCTCTCTTCTGTGCCACAAACAGTTTGCACCTGGCATCTCTAGGATTTTGGCTGCTGACAAAGGCTCTGGCCTCCCCCATAGTGCCTTTTTAGGCAAGGTCTTGAAAACAACATAACCCAACATGAAATTAACCAGTCAGAACAAAATAAGGGTCATGCGGCTAAATGCTAGGAGCTTAAACCAAAAAACTGCACTACCTGGAAGCACTTATATCACTAGAAGATGTAGATGCCTGTGCAGTCACAGAAACCTGGCCAAAGCCTCAGAGAGTATCCTGGCTTTGCAAGGCTACAATGCCTTCCATACCTTTAGACTGCAAAATTAATGTGTGAAAACCAAAGAAGGAGGTGTTTCAATCTATATTAGAGATAAATTCACCTCCAAATAGTTAGACTAGACAACTCCATGGAGTTACTCCAGGTCCAGGTTACGGTGGGTAAGACCCCATTCAAGTCATAGCCAGTTATATATCCCCTTCCAGGTGTCACAATGCCCATGAAGCCTACTTGACCAAACTGGAGACAGTCGAAATTTTACTGAACACACTGATTATTGGGGGATTTCAATTATCCCACCATCAACTGGGAAACCTACACTAGCCCTAACTCACTAGCGCAAAAGTTCCTTGACTTTGTTAATTCAAATGCCCTGGAACAAATTGTCCATACTCTAACAAGAACAAACATTCTAGATCTGGTCTTCACCAACATGTAAAACAAATGCACTGACACAACTGTTGGACCCTCATTAGTTAAAACTAACCACAAATCAGTCACCTTTGAGCTAGCACTAACACCAGAACTCACAAAGGGTGAACTCAGACTAAAAAACTTCACCAAGGCAAACTATACCCTCCTAAGTGAAGGTATGAATGTTTTCCAAGCCCCACTCCAAGCTGGAAATGGAAAATACTCTGAAGCTTACACTAAAGCCCCGTACAATCACTTGTATAAGTGCATAAACGTGGCTGTACCAGGGAGAATCAAAGGCAGACCTCCAAGTAAAAAAAAGCTGCCATGGTGGACATCCAGCATCAACAAACTTTATACAATGAATGCAAAAAGTTGCTGTCAAAGAAAACAAAGGCAAGGCCCAAACAATGGAAAATCACTCTTCTCAGCCTCAACAGGCAAACAAGACAACTTGTCAAATCCTCCAAGGGCTCCTTTGAAAGAAGTTAGCAAGTACAGCCAAGGATAACCATAAGGCTTTTTACAGCTATGTACATAATCTAAAGGGTATGACCCAAGCATGTGCAGAACTAGTGGCCAATGGTATTATACACACTAACCCCACAGAGATAGCAAACCTGCTAGCAGATAGGTTTGGTGAAAATTTCACACCCTTATCCCCTTCTAACTTACAACAAACCTTCCCCCAAACCCCCCCCCCATATCTGAAGAGCAGGTCCTCAAAGACTTCTCCAAGAAAAAAAACACAACCTCTATGGGACCAGACGACACCCCAGGCTGTCTTCTAAACAGGCTAAAACATGCACTACCTTACTAAGTACCATTTTACATCATAGCTTAACCGCAGGCATTGTTCCTGCGGAATGGAGAACAGCAACAGTTATTCCCCTCAAAAAGGTTGCCTAGCAACAGACCCAGGGAATTACAGACCTATAAGCCTGACCAGCCTCATCTGTAAGGCCATGGAACGTATGATTATGGACCTCTTAAATAAAGACATAGGCGACCTCCAAACCCTGGATCCTACCCAATTCGGCTTCATGAAGGGCAGATCCTGCCTGTTAAATCTGGTGGATTTCTTTCAAAATGTGACAAGGCCAATGATGAGGGCAAGTCTGTACACATAGCAAACCTTGACTTGGCAAAGGCTTTCAACACAATCCCACATTCAAGCATTACCGATAAACTTAGCAAAATGAATGTAAACCCCTTTGTTGTAAGATGGGTTGCTAACAGACTCACAAACCAGACACACACTATCAAAATGGGTGACTCCACATCAACCAGCAGACCTTTTACCAGTGGGGTACTACAGGGGTCAGTGCTGGGCCCCCTACTGTTTGGTATATATTTCTCAGAAATTCAGGTCAAAACTTAGGGGTTGTGGCTGACCAAGTTTGGAGACAACTGCAAACTAGGTCCAATCAGTGAATTCCCAAATGATGTCAGTATGCTCCAGGAGGGTCTCATGCAGACCAGCGACTGGTGTATTAGTCACAGTCTCAAACTGAATGCAGAGAAATGCATCATCATTCTCTTTGGCACAAACACTGTCCCTTCACACTATCAAATCAGCAATACCCTAAATACCCATGAAGTGGTAAGGGACCTGGGACCACAAGTTGACTGCAACCTTAACTTTGACCATCATGTGTCTACTGTAGTAAGGAAAGCTTTCTATGTAGCACACTTGATTAGTAAAGGCATCACCTCAACAGCAAAATAAGTTATTACCCTCTATACTCAGCATTTATCCGGCCCATAATTAAGTATAATGCCCCATTCGGCATGTACCATACTAAGCACCTGCAGCAATTAGAGAGACCTCAGAGGTTTCTAACAAAAAAGATCAAGGGGCTCCAGCATGGGCCTTACACAGACGGACTAAAGTCCCTGTCACTATACTCAGTATCGTATAGACTTCTTAGGGGAGACATGCCTGGCCTACAGAGCAATCCTAGACCCAAACCTAATGAACTTGCTGCATATCCATAAATCAAACGGGACTAGGGCTACCCATTCCAGGGACCTAAATATAGCTTGTGACTTCAATAGGACATGCTGTACAGACAGATATAAATTCCAGTGACTGCCGCATGTTTGGAACAGGCTACCAATTCATGTGAAACAGAGTACCTCTATGACACTGTTAAAGAGGAACCTTGACGAGTGGTTGGGGCATCGTAAATTCTTCATGGGGATAATGCCTACAACCCTCCTGGACATGGGCAGTTATCACTAAATGCAGTCTTAGGTATTGACTGGTATTTCTATGGTATAACATTGGGATGAAATGGCTAGGTCTAAAATTACCTCTGAGTCGATAACCTAGTAATCTCCTATGATCCTATGTGAGAGTTGTCTGATCTTTCATTGCATTTTCTGGCAACAAAGCACATCTTAAGGTGCTATACTTACTTCTTCAGAAGACTACATGCAAAAGCATGTAATAACCAGGAAGTCAAAACAAACAGAATTGTGAATCAACTTTTACCACAAAAGTCAATAAAACTATGTCCACACAATCATAGAAGGTCAGTGATCCCTCCCTTTGGCACAAACACTGTCCCTTCACACTATTGAGCATATACACAATATGGCTCAATGACAGCTCAGACTCTCTCTGTGTTACTGCCGCCCTTCCTTTCTTTCACATCATGCAGCACACATCATACAGAAACTAACCACCATTGCCCGATTGTCCTGCATAGAACACACGCTGTCTGATCTTAGTGGGGACTTATAAAAATTTTTAACTTCTGGGAAAAGGCAAGGAGACTTGGATGGTTCTGTTTCCACTTTCTCACCAGTCACCCTGCCTCCTTAAGCTAGGCTACTTTATATATTCTTCTAATCTATACCTACTTTTTACATGTCCAAAAATATAATACATAATGTATAATGACTGGAAAATGCAGTCTGATTTTCTTCTGGTTTCTTGTTCTAACCTTTGGTTGCTGATATATTTTATTTTTTATATCTAAAAAAAGAATATAACTATCATGTTGCTGACTTTGAAAACTGCCAAACTTAATATTATCAGAAAAAGTTCCAAACCTTTTCAGGCCTGCAAAGTCTACAACACATAAAAATAAAACCTCTTACTGAATATCTAAATACAATATATATAATTTTCAGCTAAACAGGAATGCATTAGAAAAAGCTGTAGAACAGTTTGACTGTCACAGTTCTGTTGCCCTAACTTCATTAATTCTACTTCCCAAAGATATTCATACAAATTCAGGGCTATTTCTAGTTTATGATCCAACAGAAGATGTATGGTCTAATTCATTGGGTCTGAATATAGTTCATTTAAATATTAATAGTACTGAAAGTAAAACTTGTGCTACACAGCTGGGTGTCACTTACCATATAAGTGTTTTAGCTGTTTACAGAACATGGCAAAATAATGCCTTCCTAGTGTTTGAAATGCTTCTGAGATGTGGTGATCTAAGAGAAACTAGAAGGTTTCAAGAACTGTCTGACAGGCAGATCCTATATAGTGCGCAAATAATTTGTATTATTTCACATTAAAGTCAATATTCGTAAGAACTGTTTGTCTCCTGCTTCTGTACCCTACCAGATACCAATGAACCTGTTCTATGAATGCCAAACAATGCTTCCCATCAAACATAAATACAGACTGGCAAAATACATATGATAAGTAATGCTGTTCCTCTGCAAAGCTTCATGGTTTGTCTTAACTATCAACTATTCCTAGGAGGAATTAAATAATATCTAAACATGAGAGTACATTCAACTGAATCCTGACATTGCCAACCCTACTGACATTGCCAACATTCTGGCAGATAGGTTCTAACCTACCTGTCATCACAGACACACAGGTGAAATCAGCACTCAACAAGGCAAAAAACACAGCATCTATGGGACCCGATGGTGCGTGTTACGTGAACTCAAGATGAACTAAACCCGCCCCTAAGAACTTTATTCAATCTTAGCCTCACTACAGGATATGTACCTGAACACTGGCGCACAGCAACAGTGGTCCCACTCCAGGGGGGGAAATAACTGACCCAGGGTAACTACCGCCCCATAAGTTTGACCAGCCTGATCTGTAAGGCTATGGAAAGGATCATCATGGAAGTTCGGTTTTGTAAAAGCAGATCCCTGCCTCTTAAACCTGGTTGACTTCTTTGAGACAGTCACTAGTGCCATCGATGAGGGCAAGGCTGTCCACTGCCCTATTTGACTTGGCTAAGGCCTTTGACACAATACCACACTCTGGCATCATCGACAAGCTCAGCAGCCTAAATAAGGTTAAAATTGCTGGAGCCATGTCAGACTCAAAACCCGTCAGTGGTGTTGTCCCACAGGCTCAGTCTTGGGTCCACTCCTATTCGGCATTTATTTTCAGATGTGAAAGCAAACATGGAAGGACTATCGATAGTGACCTCTCCTTTGACAACCATGTTGCCAAAGTGGTCATCTCATCATGAAGGATTCTCATCCAGATCAAAGGAGGTCATTGTACCTCTGTATTCCTCCATCTCAAAAAAAAATCCCACCACCAGAACCACGAGCTAAAGATTTCAACCTATGCACAAATATGAATAGGACATGCTGCACTACTAGAGAGGAGGCTTCATAGTATGGGGGCGTAAAGCCAAGCCACATCACTGTTGGCTAGTTTTGTAAATGCCAGCAGCAGTAGCCTAGTACACTACTATGAAACTATGAAACTATGAAACTATATCATGCAATATTCTTACATTTGAACATAACACTTTTATTCAAGTTTTGAGTTCAATTAACTGCTTTTCACTTTATAGCATACTACTTGATGAGGCTCTTCCGTTCTTTAACATAGACTTTTTTTGAAAATTTTACAATGCATTGGCTTGCATAAAAAAAGCAGGCATAAGAACTTCCCCCAGATCAATCTTCTAATTAAATATATGAGGTGCAGAGAGACCATCTGTGCTGTAAATGTCATCAGACTGAGCTCATGAAATACAGAGAATAACAAAGCCAAGTAAAATTAACTATACCTCGAACTGGAACGCAAGGAAAACTTCTGTGTGAAGTAATGTAACAACTTTAATTTAAAAACAAATGTAAGCATTTTCATCAGAGTATAGCAAAGACTTCTTCAGAAACTAAGTGATACAAAATAACTCCCATTTAAATAACCCTCCAAAAAACATCACATGATCTTGCCAACCAACCACCATCTAACAGTTTAAATAACTTATCTTAAAGTTATAGAAGTACAACAAAGCATGTAAATGATAAATAATAATAATACAAACACAAATTAAAAACACATTTTTCAATTACTATTAATAGTCCAAAAAATAAATCACAAAACATATGAACCAAGTTTCAAAACATTTATAATAGACAGACTATCATTAAGACCAGGGCACACACAGGCATTCAACCTGATCTGCCATCTAAGTTCTTTTAATTCAATGAGATCATTCGACGAACCTCCCCTCATATTCTTAACAACCATAGCTAAACCCATAAAGGCAAAGTTGTGTCTAGGGTAGTTGAGAACATGTTTTGCAAGTGCATTATTCATGTTTCTCTTCTTTACATCAAGCATGTGCTCATAAATATTCAAAAGGTTTGGCCTATCCTAAACCTGCTGTGTCCTCTGTTTCTTTTAATGAAAAGTTATCCACTGTATTAGATAGGGTTAGGACATAAAAGACCTTTGATATATATATATATATATATATATATATATATATATAACCCACGGCTGGGTGTGGGTAATGCTGGATATACCCACGGTTGGCGTGGTTTGGTCACAAGGGTGAAGCCCGAGTGACCAAACAAAACCAACCCTGGGTAACTCCAGCATTATCCACACCCAGCCATGGGTTATTGCTATTATACAATGGTATTTGTTTTTTGTTGTGTTATGTTCGTGTTGTTGTTATTTAGGTTTTCGTATGCTTTAGTATGTATTCTTGCACTTTGTCTGAGATAAAATAGTCCACAGTTTTAGTTCATGTTTATTTTTATTTGACTTTTTATTGAAATTTTTTTCCTTCCAGCTTCTATAGTATAGCTGAAAAACTCTGGGTTTCCCTACATGCTCACTAGCAGGACTTTTTCGTTAGTTGCTTTGGAGGTAGTTTAGGGAAGCTGAGACGGTACTTTTCCATTATGTGACAGTGGAAACACAAGGTTAAGAATACAATTCTATGTCTTTCCCCAATAACAGAAAAGTACCATTTATTCTAAGTCCTATCATGAAGCAGAAGTACAGCACAGGTGAGATGATAGAGGCAGCCACTCAGGCACAAAGGTTTAGGGGGCGCTATCGAGAAGTGCAGTGCTTGCATTTTTGTGTTTTGTTTTTCCATATTGGCATTTCAGAAAATTGTTAAAGAAAGCCACTTTGGTACATTGTGGTACATCGTATGTTAAGCGTACAGTTTAAAAAAAAAAAGAGGTAGAAGTCCTGAGGGAGGGTGGATCTGGCTTTAGCAAGTAGATTGCTCTTTACGAGCTGAGGGACGGAGGACTGTATCACGAAGCAACTCTGGGTCCTGGGTAATTCAGCTATGATATTGCGCACTTGTTTAGTGCTATGCTATGGTTTTGTTGCTTCTTGTGGGATGCTTGGTGTGTTCTCTACGTTTACATGTTTTGCCATCACCGCTGCATGACACCTTAGTGGCCGGACTTTTTAGTTAGTTGCTTTGGATTTACAATGTCCACGCTGGTCGGATTAGCCAATCAGCATGCACGTTTCTCGACTTTGCCGAGTTTCCATTGTATAATATAGATTATTGTATTCATTATAGCCTTTTCTGATAGGTTTTTCTTTTTTTTTTTAATTTCTCCAAATCTTTTGGGTTTCTAACACCGTGACAGGAATGGACCCCATTCCTAAGTCAACGTACGATTAAAGTTAATGAAATTAGTATTGTTTCACTCTGTGATGTCAGACAAAAGTGCTGTTCACAGCATCCGCAATGTGCCCAGTAATGACTCCTTCTGTAATTCATATGGAGATACGTGTATTGGTAGCTTATTTAAATATGATGGTAGACTGTTTGCTCCTACTACAATTGGAACTATCCAAATATCCTTCTTCCACATTGCTCTCATTTCTGCTTGTAGATCCTGATATTTTATAACCTTGTGTCTCTCTGTACACAGGATACTGTAATCATATATCTGGTTTTCTAGCATCGATCTTTTGAACTGTTGGTAATGGACGATCCCATGTGATGAAGACTTGATCATTTTCTATGATGCTTTGTGGCTCATGTTTCCAGTGCTTCTCAACCACTTCAAAACCATAATGCTTGCACAATCCCCAGTGCAACAGTCTCGCCACACTATTGTGCATTTCATTGTACAGGCCCTCTGCCATTAGTATGCCATAACCAGCAATGAGGTGTGGGACTGTTTCTAGTTTGGTTTTACAGAACCTACATTTATCTGTTTCTCCTACATGTTCAATGGACTTTGTAAACCAGCGTGTATGTAGACCACTGTTTTGGGCTGCCATTATTAACCTTTCATCTCTTGGTTTAAATTCACCTCTCCTTAACCATTCCTGCTTTCGTTCCTGATCAACATGAGGTTCTTCTAGAAGTTTTCTAAACTTGCCACTATATTTATGATTTTTCCACATTTCTTGCCTTTTCATCTGGTCCTTCACCTTATATTCTTTCTTTTGTTTTTTGGCACATTCAGTTGCTGTCTGATGTTTATCTTTTTCTAGTTTGATTTCCATTCCTGCTTGACGGCGACATGCTTCTGCTAGGTTAAGCATAAAAGTCATCTTAGATTTGTTCTCCTCATGTCTCAAAACATTCACTGCTTTTGGGTCTCTTGAAATCAGAAGATATGTGTGAAGTCCCATAATTGCAGATCTGTACATGTAATCAATTTCAAGGAGGCCCATCCCTCCTTCGGAATGGGGAATATATAATCTTGGTATACATTGATTTTTATAGATCATCTGGTGAGCATGAAGCATCATTCTTGTTTTAATATCTAATCTATCCAGCATGTTTTGGGGCCAATCAGTCACTCCAAAACTGTAAGTTAGGACAGACAGAGCAAATTGGTTTATAGCTTGGATTTTGTTCCTGGACATAAGCGCTGTTTTCAGGATTAATTTAAGTCTTCTAAAGTACTCCTTACTAAGTTTTGTATGCATTTGTTCATGTTTTATTGCCAGTCCTTCATCAATGCCCATGTATTTATACACTCCCTCTTGCTCAAGTTTTTTTATATCACATTCTTGTCCCAAACTGATGTTTTCGTGGTGATGCAGTTTTCCTGCTTTAAAGGTTGCTTTTGCACATTTATCAAGACCAAATGACATTCTAATATCACTGAAAAAGTTTTAATAACCTGCAGCTGCTCTTTCAGTTCCTCGTCTGATGAGCTACACAGTTTTAAATCACTGACAAAGAGAAGATTAGAAGTTTTTAAACTTTATTGTTTTCTAGGAGCCACATTATAGCCATGGCCTAAGCTGTTCAGTAGATAGCTTAATGGGTTAAGGGCAAGGCAGAATAGTAACAGTGACAGAGACTCACACTGGAATATCACCCTTTGAATATTTATCCCTGGGATAATAATATGTCCTTTATCATGATTTAATTGCAAAGTAGTTTGCCACTGTTTCATGGTCACTGTAACATAGTCTATCAGTGTAGGATTATCTTATACATTTTTAAGCACTCTTTTATCCATGAATGTGGGATACTATCAAATGCCTTTTTGTAGTCAATCCATGCCATACTTGGAGTCTTCCCCTTTTTACATTTCTCCACTATGACTTTATTTAACATCAGATGATCCTTTGTTCCATATTACTTTCTTTTATTGCCCTTTTGTTCTACTGCCATAATTGAATTTTCTTCTAGATGACTATAAACTCTATCGGCATCAATTCCCATGTATAGTTTATACAGGCAAGTTATTGGTATATAATATTTGGGGTAGCTTGAAGGTTCATTCTTAAGTAGGAGCATTGTTTTACCTGTTGTTAGCCAGGTTGGTGTCTGTTCGGGATGCGCATATAAATAGTTTACTCATGGCTAAGTCTTCTTGCAAAAGATGTTAATACATTTAACCAAAAGTTAAGTACTGTATCTGGGCCTGGTGTTTTCCAATTATAGGCTTTTCTTAACTTTGTTTCAGTCTCTCTGTTACTTCATCCCATTGTGTTCCACAGGATCTTCATAGATACTTCTGCAAAATGTATATCTTTAATCTTTTTTTGGAGGTCTTTCAATTCCTTTTACCTTGTTTCCCAATTCTCTATAAAACATTTTTGGGTCATCACTAAATTTTATTTATTTATTTATTTTATTTATTTTACATTTGTTAACCAGGCTAGTCCAGCTGGATTGTATGTCCATTTTTAGTAGAGGCCCGAGGAGATAAGCTCCATTTGTGAACATAGAGATACAGTAAGGACATCACAATATTACAGAAAACATTTTTTTTTTCTAGATCATATCACACATAATACAAGGAAATGATGTTATCATGCTAAGTATCAGCTAATTCTTGAGGAAAGAAAAGATTTCTTTCCAATGATTATACAGAAAATAGGAAAGGTCATTTAGAGAGTGTTATTTGAAAAATATATATATACAGAAGGATTGAGACAGAACAAAATATACAGAAGAATTGAGACAGAACATTCATGACTACTTATGAAAAATTACTTGAGATATTCACTACTTAAAAGGGCTATAGAAGAGTATACAGTATAGTGGTAAAGTAGAGGAAATCAGAGGATTAGTCAGGGTTGGAACAGGGGCATAACCAATGTATCTTAAGGTGTTTCTTGAGTCTTTGTTTAAAAAGCGGCAGCGAGGGAAGTATAGTTAGCTCTTGTGGCAGCATATTCCATTTTTTTCCAGCGGTATTGTTGAATAAGGAGTCACCTGCCAGGTTATTAGACTTGCTAGTATTAGCAAGAAGTTTCCTGGAAGATCGTAAGAAATTGAGATTTCTGTAAGGGTAATATGGTTGGAAAGTATAGGGGTGTTGTTTGGTTGGTAAAATATTTTATGAACTATGGTAAGTTGTGAAAGTATCAAAATGTTTTTTAGTTCTAACCATTCAAGTTTCTGTAGGTTCAGACAATGGTGAGTTCTATAATGGCTCCCAGTGACAAATCTGGCTATATTGTTATAGGAGTTGGCTAGTTTGACAAGATTAGTTTTTTTTTAGGTTACTGTATATGGGTGAAGCATACAGAAGAGATGAGATTAAATGGGAGTGAGCAATTTTAACTCTAGATGTTGGGGTTAAGAAAGGTTTTATTCTATATAAGGAGCCTATTTTCCTGTTTACTGTTTTAATGGTATTGTTAATATGGTTATCAAAGGTGAGATTGTTATCAATTCTGATACTTAGCAGTTTGGTGGAGGAGTCTGGGGATATAAGGGTGCCATTAGTGGATTTTATTGAGAAATCAATGGGGGGGACTTAGTGTTAGGTGAGAAGAGCAAGAGCTTGGTCTTTTTAGCGTTCAACAGGAGGCAGCGTTTCAAGAACCAAGCTTCTACTGTGCTAAAGACTTTCTGGGTAAGGGTTTGAAGTTCAGATGACGTATTGGCAGTACATATGAGCGTGGAATCATCTGCATATTGTATAGTGGTTGCTTGAGGGATTACAGCATGGAGGTCAATGATGAATAAGGAGAAAAGGAGAGGACCTAGAATGGAGCCCTGAGGGACTCCAAGGGAGATGGGCAAGTGGGAGGATAACTCATTCTCCCAGAGAACTGCTTGTTGCCTATTATTAAGGTAGGATTTAAACCAGAGGATAGCCTTGTTGTCTAGAGAGAGAGAGATTCAAGGATCTTTATAAGCAAGGAGTGGTTAATCATATCAAAAGCTTTAGATAAATCAATAAAAAGTGCTGAGGAAAGGCTATTGCTATCACGGTTACAGTTGATGGAGTCAGTGAAAGAAAGGAGAGCAGTAGTGGTGCTGTGGTAGGGCTTGAAGGCATGTTGGCAGTTTGCTAAGATATTGTGTTGGGTTAAGTGGTCCATTAGCTGGTGATGAATGCATTTTTCCATAACCTTAGCTAGGGGTGATAAGAGAGCTATAGGCTTGTAACTGGAATAATCATTAGAGTTACCACCTTTATGTAAAGGGATTATATGGAAGATTTTCCAAATGTCTGGGATGTTTCCTTCATTGATGGTTCTATTTATAAGGATAGATATAGGGTAGGCTACTGATTTAGCAGCTCTTTGCAGATATTCTGATGGTAACTGGTCTGCAGAGGGGGTGCACGGCTTAAGTTTTTGGATGATTTTTTTGGATGTAGGCAGTAGAGATGGGTTGAATTTGGAAGGTAGGTAGAGTGTCAGGTAAAAGGATAGGGAGAATAGTGCTGTCTATGGATAGTTGACGGGCTAAGGATTGTATAGTGTCTGTAAAAAAAAGTGTTAAAGGCATTGGCAATTTGCTGGGGGGTATTATTATCAGCTCCTAGTGGGGATGGTGTGCTAGAGTGACCCAGATTAAGTAGTCTATTTAAGCTTGACCAAAACTTTTGAGGATTATTATGGTGAGTTTGCTGTAGTTTACAATAGTACTTCTTTTTATCAGTGAGAATAGCTCTTTTTGTGATATTTTTCAGTTGTCTAAATGTTTGATTATCAGAGATGGATTTAGTAGCTCTCCATTTAGACCAAGATTTGTTCCTTAGTAATATCTTTTGTCTAGTATCTTTTGACAGCCAAGGGGCAGTCTTGGACTTCATTCTAATAGTTTGTTTGGGTGCATGCTCATCTAGGATTGTTAGGAATTTAGAGTTGAAATATTTAACAGCCTCTTCAAGAGGGAGAGTTTTTAGAGGGTTCCAGTCACAGGCGTCAAGTTCATTTTGGAAAGATATAGGGTTAAATGCTTATTTGACCTTAAAATCCTGAATGTGGGGGAGTTAGGAATGTCATTCTTTTGTCTTGCAATGTAAGTCAAAGTATGATCACTCACATCATCAGATAAGGTTCCAACTTTATAAGTTTGTTGTCTGTTTGTAAGAATCTCTCTTTTTTATTTGGTTTGTTAATTCTAGTAGTGGAGGTGATTGTTTGGTTAAAGCCATGTAGGTTAATATGTAAGGAAGGGTTGTCATTGTTGATAGACTTCCAGTCAATATTAAAGTCCCCTAATATTATTGTTTCTTGTGGATAGGTAGTGGGAATCCAGCTTAGAATATTCTCTATAGTAGTGTCATTATTACCTGGAGGAAGGTAGGTACAGATGATGTTTAGGGATTTGCTAATGTTTAGTTTAAGTCTAGAGATAAGGATTTCTGCCTTTATGTCTAAGGGGGGGGGGATAAAGGGTATTGTGGAGATTTGTAAACCAGTCCTATATAGAATGGCTACTCCTTCACCCCTACGTTTTGCGCAGTCTAATCTCAGCATATTATAGCCTGGGGTGTTATCTCATTGTCCTTAGTTCCTGGCTTTAACCAGGTTTCTGTAAGACAGAGGATATCAAATGAATGAGTGTCTAGAAGAGCATGGAGATGGGCAACTTTGTTGTTGACACTGCGGATATTAAGATGACCTATTAGTAAGGAGTTTGGGAGACTGGTTAAGGTGGTTAGGGTAGAAGAAGTGGTGTTGTGAGCTGAGTCTGTACTAACATTGGTTGGGCCTGGGTTGGGGTGGATATCACCATATTTTAAGGTGAGAGTTTTTAGTCTTGAAGTAGGGTTGTAAAAGTAACTAGTTAGATTCTTTGGTTTCCTTATGGAGGCATTAAGGACTTTCATATGTGTGAGGCGATGGTATTTGGCTAGCAGGTAGCATGGGATAGATGTAATATTTATATGAGTATGGGTAAGGCTAGAATTTAGACAAGCTGTTTGTTTAGGAGAGTTGTAGTGAACATAATCCACTTTTTCAAAGAAGGTGAGGAGATAGGCAGAAATGAGGGCTGGTATAAGTATGGCTATGAGTATTAACTTAGCTTGGGGAGCTTTATTTTTTGTGGGCATGTTGCTAAGATTCACTGTGGTAGTACAAAAAGGTAGCTTGTACTATAACAAAAAGATGGTTGGGCAGGAATAGGGGAACTGTATATAAAGAAGGAAATGAAGAGTCTTTGGAGGAAATATTTTAGGGGAAAAAGGAAATCGGGAAAAGTACTCAGGGTAAGGGTGTACGAGGAAGTGGGAAAGGAGATAGGTAAATCTAAGGAGGGGAGTGGTTAGGTAGTCTAGATTGGTTGGAGTATTGGGTAGGGGGTGTGGCAAGGGAAGTATAAAGCTAGGACTACTGGGGGTGGGTGGGAATTGAGGGTAGGGAAGGGGGCGGAGTGAGTGAGCCCACAGGGTAAACGGTGCAGGAAGAGCCAAGGAGATGGATGAGCAAGTCAGCGAGGAGACAATCAGTAAGGTGGATAGCAGCACAAGTCAGTAATGGCTCAGATGTAAGGTACAGTAATGCTACGAGAGACAGAGGGGAAGGAGGGAGGTTACAGAGATAAGGAAGAGCAGTAGAGCAAAGTAAGACAGAGAGTATCAAGATAACTTGTATGAGCTCTACAGTTATATAGTACAAAGGTTGGGGAAGGGCAATAGAGCAATATAGGACAGTCACTATCTAGTAGCTGTTTAGTCTACAATGAAGTATTCGATGTTATTTAGTAAATTGAATGATTTATTTTGAATGTATAACCTCCATTTATTACCACTGTTTACCTTACCATCTTCCTTCTGTATCTACCCTTTTATTAGCTTTACTAAGTGGAGCCTATAAACATCACTCTAACTGCCTACAACCCTCGGGACCAGAATTGTTTTATCTACCACAACCTTCTTGGAAACATACCCAATAAGACAGTGACGTTTCACTCTAAAGGATTAAGAATTGTGTATGTTAACCTAGCTACCTACATAGGACTGCCTGCAGCCAATACCCCACTACCAAACTAGTGGAGTCTCCTTCCTACATCTTTCTCAACAGTTCCCCTTGAGGTTTTAATACATTATTTCCTCCCATCCCTTTTTCTTTATCACCTTTCTCTAGCCACTGTCTTAGCTATAATTTATCTGGCCACTAGGTCAAACCCTTCTACTGCCTTTTGCTCACACCTCTCTTATACCTATAAAAGTGTCTTGGTAGGCTTTTCTTTTTCCAGACTGTTTGTCTTTCACCCTCCCTCCCAGACTGTGTTACATATACTACTACCTTATACTTCTACTCCAACTCTGTATACCTCCCTAAGTTGAAACTCTCTTTACCTTATATACACTACCTGTGCTTGTCTTCCCGCTCGTCGCGCCTTCACTCCCTCCGCTCCCTACCTGCCCCCAAATCCCCACCCGCCCTACATCTCTCACATTTATACCCTCATAGACACACCCATTTACAGCCACCCTCTTCTTCTCACTCCCCTCCAGTATAAATCCCTCCCTCTCACTCACCCTAATCTCTTCTAAAACAACATAACCCAACTCTTCTCATTCCATACCTTACAGCCCTTTCTATCACCTCTACCTATCTTTAACCTCATATGCACAACCCCTTCATTATAATCTTACCATCCCTAACAAACAAACAATAACCCCCCCCCCCCCCCACCACCACAAGCTATCTATACTATCTACAAAACCAGCTACCTGCAAGCCAAATATCATCGTCTTGCTCATATTAAATAGTAAATCTACACAATACTACAACCTTACAGTACTCCATTCATTATTAGATGGGGACATCCACCCCAACCCCCCCAACCTTCTCCTACATCCCCTAACTCTCTCAATAGCCCATCTAAATAAGACCGCCTAAATAAAAAGGTGGAGGTGTTGCAATTCTCTATAAGGAAGGACTTCAAATTAGCAAAACTAGTCATAACTTACCATTTAACAAAAACTGCAGCTGAACCTTCATAAAACAATAATATATTCCCCAGGTAATAATGCTACTACACTAGAAGACATATTAAACTGGCTTTCCTTAAATCAATTCATGTATACAAACAAACCATTAACTCCTCAACAAGAATAAATAAGCTTAATAAAGAAAGCATCCTTGACTGGATACTTAAAATAAGTCCAACAAACAAAACACACAGGGAATCCTCCCAGACGACCTTAGGTGACCACTCTCTAACATATATTATCAGACATAAAAGTAATTGTACTATTCCTACATCAATCAGATCATCAAATTGTTTCAAACTGAACTTAAGCAATGCAATTGGTCATCTCTTAGGTCTCTCCCTATTAATGAAGCAGTTAATTACTTTAATACCATCCTGGAACATCATGCTCAATACGATCCATTAGAGAAGAAAAAAAAATCAGCCCCATGCTCTCAAAAAATACTAGGAAGCTAATCCTTAGTAGAAATAAAACCTGGGCAAAATATATGACAAAAGCTATTCTACAAGATAAAAGAACTTTTATACTCAATTGCAACAATCATCCCTCACCTATCACAAAAATTCTGGTCTTCTATCAACACACTAATATCCAAACTTCCCACTCTCTCCTCCCCCCCTTTCCACCTCAAACCTATCCTTCACCCCTCAGCTGATAAACTACCAGCTGAATACCCTGCAAATGAGCAAAAGCCATTGCCTACCCCATCTCCATATTGATTAATAGAACCATAGAAGAAGGCACGATTCCATCACTCTGGAAAATCTCACACATCATTCCTCTTTTCAAAGGTGGAGACTCCATTGAGTTTTTCTTCTTCCCATAACATTACTATCTCCACTTGCAAAAATGCATACACAAACAATTACTTACCCATCTACTTTGTCACAATCTTCTAGCTGACTGCCAACATGGTTTTAGGCCATTCCATAGTACTACCACAGCCTTACTATCCTTTACTGACTGTATCAATAATACCATAACAAAAATATTCTTTCCAGCATTTTTTCGTAGACCTGTCCAAGCCTTTGACATGGTCAACCATCAACTTCTAATCCACCGATTGAAGTCCCTCTCTCTTGACCACCTAGCTATAAACTGGTTCACATCCTATCTGGAAAACCGAAAACAAGCTGTTCTTTGGAATAACCAACTTTCTGAACTCCTCCCCACCTCTATAGGTCCCTCTCAAGGCTCATCTTAGGCCCTCTACTGTTTTCCATTTTCATAAATGACCTTCACCTAGCTACCCCAGATACAACTTGCATTCAATATGCAGGCGACACTACCATCATTTGCTCTGGTTCAACCAAACTGAACTTCATTTCCTCACACAAAAGCCTTCACCACTATAGAGCAATGGTTCACCACTGTCTTCTCCTTAACCTAAATAAAAATAAACTTCTGCTTTTTGCACCCCCCACTTATCTCCCTCCTTTAATTTCTCACTCTCATCTAATAATGGTACACTAATCTCTCCTGATCTCAGCACCAAACTCTTAGGAATTACAATTTAAACTCCACCATAAAATCCACTAACAAAAACTAGGATCTCTCTATAGAATCAAATCTTTTCTGACTCCTGAAGCCAGAACCACTATAGCCAGAACACACTTAATCTCTACCTTATTATAATATACACTAATCTGTCTGCATAATCTTAACAAACTAGCTACAGCATTTAACCAGATTTGCCACAAACTCTACAAAGGACTCCCTCTGACTCATCTCCATCTCCTAGGCTGGCTGGAGCTGCCCACCACCACACCTCACCTGATACCAAATTACAACAATGGCCCAAGAAGCCCCACCCTACCACCAACACAATGCTCTCCCTCCTCCTCCCTCATTACAATAATCTGGGAAACTGGCGCTCTCCTCTAGAGATGCTGATTCATACTTCCTTTTTTCAAATAACGTAGCTGGCCTTACTACCATAACATCACTCCACTATTCAAAACTAACTTAAAACTATTTCTCACTAACCGGCTATGCTCCTGCAATAAGCCTGACTAAACAGCTTATTTAACTCTTTAAGCTAACACATACTATTTTCTGGTCTCTAAACTACTACCATCTGCTTTCTCTAATTTTACTTTTTTTAGCCTCTTCAATGTCATTTATTTATTTTTTGCATATGATGTAGTGTTTTTTATTATTATTATTTACTGTGTGCTTTTTATATTATTATTACCACTTAGATGAATAGCTTTAGTAGTATATGTTAGCAGACTTTCTCCTCGGGCCTCCACTGAAAATGGACATTCAACAAATGTAAAATAAAATAAATAAATAAATATTTATAAGTAGGTGAGTGCTACCATCTAGTGGGTGGATCAGTTTAATACAGAGGAGGGCTAGAGCTCCTAAGGGGGGAGAGTGATGGACTGGGGAAAGCAGGTTGAGTGGGCTAAGCAGTAGGCTGATAGCATGCACACTTAGGATTACAATATTGCTATTGGGTATGCAGACTACTTTATAAAAGGTACATACACTTGGTTTCTTTGGACAATTAATTACAGCTTCAGTTCAGGGGACCAATACAATACTGGAAAATAAGGATTTGCTGTAGGATGTTTTCAACAGTCTGGAATCCAGGGTACCTCAAGACAGGATAGACCAGGGATGATTTACTACGAGTGGAGCCAGCAGCCTATGCAAACTAGGATAGGAGGGGACTGCAAAATTGCTTATTTTGTACTTTTCCTTTATATTTATCTGTGTATCTTCTAAGTTTTTCCGCCTGTGCTGAAATTTTTAGATTATTTACAATAGTGCATGATAGATCCTGATCTGTTCTAATACTGCACACTGCTTTTATCACATCTATGTTTCTTAATATTTTTGTTGATCTATTCCCTCTTCTCTAGTCTTCTAACAGTGACAGTTCTTGTCTTAATTGCTTTATATTTTTCTCTATTCGATACTTCCATGATGGCATTTGATTTCTCCCCTTCCTTTGCCTCACTGCCCTGTGCTCTTGTGGTAGAACTTTATCAGTTATTAATTTTGATGCACAGTAACATACCCTGTTTACTTCTGTTATATCGCATGGATCTCTATGGACAGTCCCAATTATTGTGTTCATTTGTTTTATCAGACTTCTGACTTTGGGGGTTTTATTGATCTTCTGCAATCTATTTCTTTCATTGATTTTAATATACCTATCTTTGTCCATTAAATCAAGCAACTTTTCCCTTAGTTCATTTTCTTCCAAACTAAGGGCACATCCTTTGTTTTCTACTTCCTGTGTGCATTCTATAGAAAGTTCTATATCATCTCCCTGTGGCACCTTATCTTCAATTTCATCCTGTGCCATCTGTTGCTTTGTCATATGGGAACTCACTGGCCTATCACTCCTCAGTGTTGATTCCATCAGAGTTTCCACAGTCTCCTGTCCCTTCCCTTGCTGTCTAACTTTAATTGAACATTTATACTGGTTTCCTATGGAAGGCTCCAAAATATCTTGATATGGCACCTGACCAATTGCTTCCTTTTCCACTGATTTCACCTTAATTTGGATATCCATTACTCTATCCTGTGTGTTCCTTTCTGCATTAGATTTTCTACACTGCAGCCTTCACTTTGCAGGTGCTCCAGAACTTCAATTTCTATTTCTTTAACTTCTCCATTACTTATCTCCTTTTCCTCTTTCTCTTCTTATTTTTTGTATTGTAAGATTTTCCATATCCGGATTCCTATGCCTGTATTTCTCTTCAAATATCTTTGGTGCTGCTCTTTTTGTATTGGTTAGTTTTGCTTTCTCCTTGGCATAAATATTACACCATATTAAATCTCTTTTTCTTTCCCATGTCCATATTCCTTCTTCAGATGTCTCCTGATCTTCATGCTTCTCCTTACTTTGGGGACTCACTCCATCATGCTGTGATGCAGTCTGTGTTAGACTTTCTATATTAAATCCTTCACTCCGCAGACACTCCATAACTTCAACTTCTATTTCCTTAACTTATGCTTTACTAATCTTCTTTTCCACATTCCATCTTTGTGATATTAATTTTCTCATTGTGAAGTTTTCCATATCTGGATGCCTTTGCCTATATTTCTCTTCGAATAACTTTGTAACTGCTTTCTCTATATTAGTTAACTTGGCTTTCTCCTTTGCATAAATATTGCACCATATCAAATCTCTCTTTCTTTCCCATGTCCATATTTCTTTTTTATACTTTTCAAAAAGTCTAGGTTTTGTTGTTTACATTTTTGTACTTCCTCAGATGCTTCTTTTTTCAAACAGATCAAAGTTTCTTGATCTATATACTGTTTTTCAAAAATCTGTTGTATTAATGAACGCAAATTTTTATTTGAAGCTTCTAACAATTTTTCCTCTGAAAGTATTTTTCTTTCTTCTAACTTATCTCTTAATCTCTTTGCATATCCTCCAACTGGTAATTCTGGGCTTTTTGCATAATAGTAACAATACATAATTTCTTTCTTATGCTCAATAGTCCAATCTATCGTCTTTATGGCTCTTCTTTGGCCTATCAGTTTTTGTGATTTTTGTGGACTGCTACTTCTTTCTATAACGGGGGGGGCATCTTGGGCCTGGTCTAACCCTATTGTAGGAATGTTTCTGGATTTTGAGGATTCTACACTGTCATTTTTTCCCATCCAGACATCAGTGTGCCTACCAGAATTGGGCACTTTTTTATCCTGGGACTTGTAAACCCAGCTATCTTTTTTTTGCTTTTGACTTACTTCTGTCCATGATATATGCTATATAAATACAGTCTATATATCAGTGTCACCTTGGTGAAATTTTGTGAAAAATAGGGTCCACCTCACGAATGTACTCACCAAGACTTGAGGATGAATTCAGTTTCAGCAATACTACTCTCCTTTGCTTGCTGACTTTTCATCTCTCCTTTAGGACCCCAGTGTGTGTGTGTGTGTGTGTGTGTGTGTGTGTGTTTGTATAGATAATATTAGGATACTAGTTTATTAGTGAATTTTCTTCTTAGATTAGTAAAATTTTTATATAGTTAAATTCATTTACTCTGATGTCAACAAGTTTTAAAAAGTGCTCTTCCTATGGGGATAAAATACCACTTCAAGACCCATCACTCACAGTGTGTTTACTGCTTGGGTCCTTCTCATTTACAGGTTTTATGCTCCATCTGTGTTGCTTTCAGCACCAGAGTCCTTCAATGGTGTAGAGAGAAGATGATTTTGAAAGGCCTTCTCCCCTGCAGATACGGTCCAAAATGTCTTTGGACCTCAAGGCATCCACCTGTTCCCCTTCCTCCAAAAAGAAGATGAATAAGGAAAGGAAGAGATCCAATGACAGTGAGCAAGAAAGCAAAAAAAAAAAAAAAAAATCAAAGAGAAATTGAAAGACAAAAGGCCTGAGGATCACAAAGAGAAAACTAAGAAAAGGATTCTGGACCCCACAGTTATTGTGGGTCTGGCACCTAAAGCATCTAGACAGTCAGATCTGAATGTTGCTCAGTTCCTGACTCCTTCTCCAAAGTTGTCCTTTATTCCACTGATAAGTCCCAGGCATTATTCTCCCATATTACAAAACATACATTTGAAGCCTGTGTTGATAGCCTCATCCTCTAGATCTGGCCATTCTACTAGGATCCTCAGGGAATTCCACATTGACTGAATAATGAAGAGGTTTTTGAGGACATAGATTCAGTCGGGAGTCCTCCCGGCTTTGTCACTGAGGAAAGGTCCAGGATCAGCCTCTTCAATCCCAACTGCACATCCTTCTTAGCTTCCTACACCATCTCCATTCCTGGAGCCATTGTACGTTGTATCCAACCTTACTGCTGTACTAGCTTCAACGTTAATAGCCCTGGAGACTTCAGTCTCAACATCTTCCATCAACTCACTTGACTCCAATGCACTTGAGTTGAGTAGAGTCCCAGAACCAAAGTGTCAGTGTCGGACCTCCAGTGATAGAGTCAACCCCAAGAATTTCAGAGCTGCTGCTGCCACTCTGAACTTCAGCATTTAACAGCCCAGTTCTGAGGTCCTCCTCAAGGCCTTCAGTCATTGAAATCGAGATGGCTTCTAACTCAACTAATATAGGTGGCTCTTCTTTGGTTCCAATGGCTAAGTTGCTTTTGAGGCTGTATAGAGGGCCTTGGCTGGACCAAGATGACTGGTATGCTGTCAGAGTTTGGATCCATCCAAACTCTCTCTGAGGACTGTATCTTCTTCCTCACATTTTGGTAGGCAGGGACAGATGGATCCCTTAGCCTTCGAGACTACTCAGCACTCAAGTCCCACATCTGAGTTTGATGTGTCCTCCAAGGCAAGTTCCCCAGAAGAGAACTTGTAAAAGGAAGCATACAGACTCCTTTCCTGAGTCTGTCAACAAAGACAATGACTTAGATGAAGGAGAAGGTTCTCCAAGGTCCCCCCTGAAGATGTTTCCTTCAGAGACATTCTCAAATTGATGAAACACAGGGGAAGGGGTTGGTCCACCAAAACTCCTTCTTTTGATGAGTCGATGTTTCTTGAAGCCTTTGGACCTGACCCTTTACTGTCCTGGGTGGTCCCCCCTGACACCTTAGTCGACATTATCAATCAGAAAGCCTGGAAAGAGCTTGATGAGGCAGAACCCATTCCAAAGAAGCCAGACAGAATTTTAGTTGCCCTTAAAGAAAGGAAATTCTGGTCCAGGGGTCCTCCTATAGATGCACTGGTGGTAGCAGTAGCCAGTAAAAATGAGCTATCTGAAGAGAGTTCCTCTGTCCATTCCCCTAACAGGAAGTCTAAGGCATTGCACAGATTGGGGAAACAGGCATATGCTTCAGCCACTTTCTGTCTTCATGCACTGAACTACATGTCTCACTTGACATGCTTCCAGAGGGATTTGCTAAAGGAACTTTCAAATTCTCTGGTGGGTAACTTACTGGCAGGCATCCAAAACGTGTGGATTCCCAGTTGTCTATCCTACAGTCATTTTCAAATGTAGCCATGAAACACTGCTTTCTAACGCAGCTAATGATGTAGCCTAAGCAGCCAGTACAGGCATTACAATGCATTATCATGTCTGGATGCAGCTCTGTAATTTTTCACAAAGCTTTAAAATGTCGTTCATAAATGCCCCATATGGTGGCTCCACATTGTTTGGACTGAAAGCAAGGACACACTTACCAGTAGTGAACAGGATGGTAAGACCTTGTCTACTGTTTCAATCCATTTTCAACCCCTCAGAGATCATTCTCCAGGAATCAAAGAGGGGGAAGAAAAATGTGGTTCAAAAAATGTTAACATTTTTACGAGTATACTTCTGGGGATAGGTCTCCCAGAGGCAGAGGAGGAGGCAATTCCATGGGACATCGCCCAAGAGATAGAGGGGGTCTGCAAAATCACCTTTCACTGAAAAACCTTATCAGCATTTCTGTACACTTCCCTGACTGCTGCATTCTGGAGGCAGTCAGGAGACATTTCTCTTTATACCCTCAAGCTTGGCAAAATATAACTTCCAATGTATTGCTGCTAAGGATCATTAGCAGAAGTTATACAATACCCTTTTTAGAAAGGCCAAAAATAAAACAAAAGATCTGATGTTGTCAGTTTTCATTCTGTATTCAACTTAAAGCTTGTGGCAACCAAAAACTCTTGAGTTTCTCCCTTACCCATAACGCACCATCCCCAATTACCTCAGATCTTGTTTGCGGTTTCCATCTCTCTCGAGTGATAGTGAAATAAGTATGACATATTTCTAAATTTTTTTTCTTCAAAAACTTTTTATACTACTATTCCTTACTGTTAATTATACATTTCTTACTGTTTTTCTTTGTATTCTGCAATTTCTTCTGTATCTCTTAGACACTATTCTTAGTATCATCTTCTCCTCTATGATGCTTTCATAGTTTTTCATTACCATTGTTGGTATTTCTATCCCTTTTCTCTTTTTCAAATGTTTCTGTGTGTAAAAAAAGGCCTTTCTTTCTGTCTTAAGTTATTGTTAAATATGGCAGATAAACCAACATGTTTTAAGAAATATATTAAGTGTGTGGGCACAAGCTGACACTTTCTGATGCCAACATGTCTGACTGCCGTTTAGGTTCCCTCCATTTACAAGCGTATTGTTTTGTTTGCCACAATTTTAATCCTTATGCATTGGTGTAGCACAAAAATAAGCTTATCCTAAAAGGTCTTCTTCCCTTTTCCTTTGGGGAAGCTATATTGGAAAGTGCTTCTTATTCCTCCAAATTGAAAACTGCAAAAGTTAAAAAGTCAACCTCTCCTAAGCCATCTTTCTCCTCCTCACCTTCAGACTCCTCAAGGAAGAGGTGTCATAAGGAGCTGGTATCAACCCCCGATCCAAAAAAGGCAAAACTTCATGATTCCACTAAGAAAAAATATTGGATCCAACACCTCCTCAGTTGGATCCGATGAAGGCAAATTCTTCGGATCTGATGTTGTCTGATCCAAAGCTTTCTGAATCTGATTCTCTTGGTGCAGAGACAGATTGGTATTCCTTTGGCTCCTACACTGCTGGATCAGGAGATTTGTAAATCTACTACTTCCCCATTACAAATTCCTTTTCTGACTCCTGTAGCTTCAGAGTTTTTAGATTTGAATGATTGGAATCAGTCTGGCTTAGATTCCAAGGTAACTTTTTCCTCAAATCCAAAATCTCTGAGGACTCTGGTGCCATTGGATCTGGAGAGCTCCCGGAGCTGTAGTTTACCTATCAGATCTGAGGTGCTGCATTCGACTCTCCCTCTCTCTATCTCTCTCTCTCTCTCTCTCTCTCTCTCTCTCTGTCTCTCCGTCTCTCTCTCAAGACTGCAAAGAGAATATTTTCAGTTTCAACAGTGCTGATGGATTATTCCCACTCAGATCCCAAGTCCTCTGCCATGATATCTCACCACTCATAGCTTCACCATCTTTTTCCACAGGGACAGTCAGTATAAATACCCCAGAGTCCCGTCCAGGGAATTGTTATCTCCTCTTCTGATACCTCCTCAGAGCATCCCACTGAGAAAGTCCCTAAAAAGAGTACGTGTAAGAGGAAACATTTAGACTCCCTGGAAGAGTCCATCACTAAAGACACAGATTTCAATGAGGGAGAAGGTCCCCTACAATCATCTCCTGATGATGTCTCCTTTGGAGACATCCTAGAAATCCTTAAGCAGAGAGGTGGTTAGATGTCCAGCAACCCTACCTCTGAGGAATCTGTTCGCCTGGAGCCTTTTGGTACTGGACCGTCTGCCTCCCGCCGATGACCTCATTGATTTGATCTCACAGTGGGCATGGAAGGACCCTGACACCATAGAGCCCATTCCTCATAGACAAGAAAGGATAATGGCACCACCAGTGGATAGACAGTTTTGGGGGAAGGGAGCTCCTATTGATGCCATGGTCTCTGCGGTGGCCACCGTGAAGGAACTAGCTGAGGAAAGCTCCACTGTCCATCCCCCCAACAGGCAGTTGTGCGTGATGGATGAATTTGAGAAAAGTGTCCATGCTTCAGCAACCTTCGACTTGAGGTCATTGAACTATTTGGCACATTTTACTAGACTTCAGAGGGATTTGATTAAGGAGTTATTAAATATCCTCTCAGGTGCTGTTTCTGATGAAGTTCAGGCACCTGTTACTTCTCAGCTGACGACCCTACAGTCCATATCCAATTCTTCCATGAGGTTGATCTCATGTGTAGTGGAAGGAACTACAAGGGTAGCGGGTTCAGGTGTTGCTATAAGGAGTCATGCCTGGATGCACCTCTGTGAGTCTGCAGAGCTTTCAAGTATTCTTTCATCAATCCTCCTTTGATGGAACGTCTTTATTTGGCCCCAAGGTAACAGATACTGTGTCCAGGTGTGAAAAGGATGGAAAGACACTGTCTGCCTTGGGGGTGCATTTTTCGACTCTTCAAAGAACCTTTTCCAGGAATTAACAAGGTGGTCAAAAAATGTGGGTCAAGAAGTCTCAGGGTACTTTTCAAGACATAAATGGAGGAGGTTCCCCAGAGGCAGAGGAGGAAACTTTAATGGATGAAGACACCCTGTGGAAGAGGAGGCCCACAGAACCAGGTTCCAGTGATTCATTCTTTGACAAAATCTACTAGCACTCCTGAAAGGAGGATACATTATCCACCTCTGGAGACAGATGGAGGACACTTATACCTGCACCAGAGAGCCTGGCTATATATAAGAAAAGATACTTAAGTGCAGGAGATTATTTCCATTGGCTATATTATAGCCTTTTCCCTTTCTCCTAATCCCGAGAGAAATCCCTAATATTCCACCCAGTCAGAGGAAACAAGCAGCAATTCAAATACAAAGGCTGCTAGAAAGAAGACTCATCCAAGAGGTCCCATCAGAGCAGACAGAATCCGGAACTTACTCAAGGTTTTTTGTGGTGCCAAAGAAAACAGGGGACTGGAGACCAGTTCTGGATCTCTCCAATCTAAACAAGACAGTTCAAAGAACCAAGTTTCAGCTGGTCACAGTTCAATCCATTCTCCCTTTTTGATGCAAGGACAACTGGGTGTGGTCTACAGACTTTCATGATGCATAGTTTTGCATAAAGATGAACAGATGGTCTAGAAGGTACTTACACATCCAGCTGGGAGCCAGTCATTTTCAATTCAGAATTCTGCCCTTTGGACTCACCACAGCCCCCAGGGTGTTTACCAAGTGCATGGCAGTAGTAGCAGCTCACCTGAGACTGAAAGGATTCTGAATGTTTCCTTATCTAGACAATTGGCTCATTACAACTCCAACCAGGCATCAGATCATATGTGCAAGAGACCAGGTTCTCCAAACTTTCAATCATCTGGGGATAACCATAAACTACGACAAATCCCATCTGCAACTGACTCAGACTTTAGAGTTTATAGGAGCTGTTCTCAATACAAAGACAACTATTGCTTCCTTTCAATTACTGAGAGTTCATAACATAAGACTTCAAGTCAAAAAGATAATCTGCAGCACGTCAATTTAAGCCCAACTAGTTTTTCAGGCTCTAGGATCGATGGTAGCAGCAATAGCATTGGTACCTCTTGCCAGGTTTTATATGAGAATTCTTCAATCCGTGTTAGCTGTTCATTGGTCAATTTGTTATCAGCCTTTGTTGTACAATATAAGAATCACTCACATCTGCAAGAGAGATCTGAAATGGTGGCTTCATTCAGACCAGGTTCTACAAGGTTGTCCGTTCATTTCCCCTCAACCCAAGGCAATAGTGACCACAGATGCTTCCCAATTAGGGTGGGGGCATTATATTTGGAAGACAGGCCAAGGCAGCTGATCCCATGAGAAGGCCAGTTTGCATATAAATGTCTTAGAGATGAGAGCAGTACTGCTAGTGTTGTAAATGGGGACAATTGCAGTTTAGTGGACAATGTCGGTCATCTGGTACATCAACAAACAGGGAGGAACCAAATCCTACCCATTGTGTCAAGAAGATCTCAGAGTGTGGCAGTGGGTGATCTCTTCCAACCGCTTTTTTTTTTTAGCAACACACATTCTGTGGAAATCCTTGTGACAGCAGACAAATTGAACAGGTGCATTCTTCTACCTCATGAATGGTCCCTCAACAAAAATATTCCAAATACAATCTTCCAACAATGGGGCCAGCCTTGCTGCAATCTGTTGGCATCCCAGTGAGCAACAAATGCAGAAGCTACTTTGCCCTAATCCCCCCACAGGGGGAATCCTCGAGGGATACTTTGCTTCACGATTGCCCCTGTCTCCTTTATGCATATTTTCCCACTCCATTAATTCCCAAATTTCTTCAGAAACCTGGAAGGTTGAAGAGCAAGGTCATTTTCATTGCTCCTTATTGGCCTCGACAAATTTGGTTCCCCCTCCTTTGGCCTCCCCTAATTCAACCACCTTGGTTTCGAAATCCAACTCTGGACCTCCTGTCTCACCCAAAAGGTGTGATACATCCAGACATAGTGAATCTCAAGCTGACTGCCTGGTTCCTGCAGTTCCATTAATAGCCAGACAATCTATGCTGTCTTCTCAGTTCCATCATATTCTTTTGTCCTCCCATAATCCTTCCACCAGAAAAGTGTACTCCAGCAAATGGAAGAGATTTGTTTTTTGGGCTCAAAATCATAACATTGAACCTTTTTCAGCTCCCATTCATAATATCTTGGAATTTCTAGTGCATCTTTTTGAAGAGAGGGCTAGTTGTATTATTAGACTACAATTAGCAGCGATTTTCAAGTTTCACACTGGAATAGATGATTCTTCTGTAGCATCCCATAAGTTGAGCAAAGCCTTTTTAAAAGTTACTCTACTCGTAAGGCCACCTTTTAAAGATCCTACAACTCCTTCAGACTTTAACCTTGTGCTGCAGTCTCTTACACAAATCCCTTTTGAACCCTCAGCTACATGTGTAGTCAAATATCTTTCATGGAATACAATTTTTTTAGTGGCCATTTCCTCGGCCAGAAGAATTTCTGAGATCCAAGCACTGTGTTCGAAACCTCCATACATGATTTTTCATAAAGACCGTTACCTTACATACCAAACTTAGTTTTCTTCTAAAGGTAGTGTCAGAATCCAATATAAAACAATCTATTAAATTGCCAGTACTCTTTTCCAAATTTTCTAACGTTTTGATTTGCATAGGACAAAAGACATCAGAAACTCTGATCAATTATTTGTTTCATATGTGGACCCAACATTGGTAAACCAGTTATCAATGTTACTCTATCTAAATGTATAATCAATTGATTTTCTTTTGTGTATAACAAATTGGTCATTGCTCCAACAAAACCTGTTCAATTCCACTCCACCAGATCCATGGCAGCTTCCTCAGTTTTTCAGTCCATAATGTCCGTGGATGAAATCTGTGCAGCAGCTACTTGGGCTTCTCCCCATATCTTTATTATCACTATAAAGTAGATCTGGTCTCCAGAGGAATGGCATCCTTTGGTTCTATGGTGCTCATGAATATTCTTCCTTGAATCCGCTCTGGAAATTAGGTAGCTGGTGATTCTGTCCCAAAAGTTGAGGGCAAAATGAAAATGGACAACATCAGGTAAAGAAGTTACTTACTCACCAAAACGTTCCATCTGTGTTGTCCATTTTCATTCTTCCTCAACTCTTCTCCCACCAGCCCCCATCCTTTAGGCTTCTGGGAGAGTGAGTGCTAAGAGGACATATATGTCCTTATTTTTTATATAAGCTCCAGATATATCTTCTCCATAGTAATTTCCATCTTATACTTTCTATTAAGGTAGCAAACAAGATCTGAGGTAATTGTGGTTGCCGCATTGTGAGTAAGGGAGAAGAGAGAGTGTTTTCGGTTGCCATGAGCTTTAATAACAGCTGAGTCAGATCAGTAGGATCGGATCTGAACCCAACAGTTGAAGAAGAATGAAAATGGACAACATATATGGAACATTATAGTGAGTACATAACTTCTTTTTTCCTGACTCTCCACCCAATCAGTTAAAAATCCACAACAAAGTTGCTGGAGAAAACAGTCATCCTATTAGTCCCCCAAGATCAGTTAGAATCTAGAATCTATTCATGATTCTTTTTAGTACCAGAAAAGACAATGGACCTAAGACCAATTTTGGATCTCAGTAGTTTGAATCAATTCATAAAATGAATAAAATTCCAGATTGTCACAGTATAGTCCATTCTACCTTTGCTCAGAAAGGACATTTGGATGTGCTCTACAGATCTCCAGGATGTCTATTATCACATAAATATCCAGCTGCAGTCCAGGAGATTCCTTCGATTCTGGCTGGGTGTTCACCAAGACAATGGCAGCTGTGACAGCCTATCTCAAGTTTCAAGGTATCCAAGTATTTCCATATCTAGATGATTGGCGTCTAACTGCTACCTCCAATGATCTACTTCTAACACATCAGTCATTCCTTTTACAGCTAATGACCCACCTAGGCATCTCTATAAACACCAATCAGAGCAAACTACCAACTACCCAACCCATCAAATTCATAGGCTGCCACATAGACACTGTATATCAGTTAGCAAAACTACTCTCAGCACATGTCAAATCAATGAGGTCAGTTACTCTTCAGGTAATAAAATAACCCAAACCCCAGGCTTAACTGATATCACCCCTCTTAGGTTTAATGGCTTCTTCCACTGTGATGGTTTCTTTAGACAGATATCACATGATAGTTCTACAGTGGACATTAGCTGTACAGTGGTCTCAGAAAAGTCATCCTGTTCACTACAGAAAACGAGTGATGCAGGTCTGCAGGAACCACATTCACTAGTGGATTTTGTCCATCTCAGTTACTCAAGGCAGACTGTTCCTTCCTCTGACACCCAAAGCCATAGTGACCACGGGTGATTCTGTTCTTTGGTGGGGGTGGGGTATTTCAAAGGAAAACAGGCCAACATTCACATCAATATCTTGGAGTTAACAGCAGTTGTTCTTACACTGTAGGCACTTCAGGACCATCTACCCAAGGATGTGATTGCCATACACTCAGACAATATGTCAGTGGTTCAGTACATCAACAAACAAGGTGGAACCCAATAATACCCTCTTTGCCGAGAAGTTATGAGAATCTGGCAATGGGCAATGTCTTCAATCCACTTTCAAGTACCAATGCATATACCTGGGACATCCAACATCCTGGCAGACAGACTGAGCAGAACTATACTACTGCCTTAGAAGTGGTCTCTCAACAAAACAGTGGCAACAGAGATCTTCAGCCACTGGGGCCAACCTTGCTGTGACATTTTTGCTTCTTACCTAAATAACAAATGCAGAAGTTACTTTGCACTCATCTCACCACCTGTCCTTGTTGGTCTGCAACGCAACTTGAAATGAATATTTTACTTTTATTCTATCACCAATTTGACTGATTTATTGTAATTTTTACATGTATTTGTGTTTATATACACATACATTTTCTATGTATGTTATTATTTTTAATGTATTATTGCATTATATATTTGGGAGAGAGATGCATTTTTAAAAAAGTTTTTTTGGTGTTTTAAATATGTCATGTGATTTTGGCTGCAGTCACATGACCTCTTGGCTTGTATAAAAGCAGTTGCTTATTATATGTTTGTATTCGGTATTGAAAAAGGGTGATACCCGAAAGCTTTGGGTCTTATAAAGTTTTGTTCTCAGCATTCCTTGTGCGATTTTTTGGATTACTTGCAGTTCTACCTCTCTAGAAATCCCAGGCCAATAGAAGTTCTGTATAATATGTCTCTTTGTATATTTTATGCCCATATGACCTGCAAAGGGAATATCATGGGCTATGGATAGAAGTGCCAGATGGTAGGCTCTGGGCACTACCAACTGCTGTAATCTCTGACCCTCTAGCCCTCCCTCAGTGGTCCACTCTCTATACAGCAACCTTTTGTCCAGTATACAGATTCCCTCTTCCCTTGAGAATCAGGTGCCTCACTAGCTACCTCCCTCAGGACTTGTAATGTAGAGTCTGAGAGCTGAGCCTGCCTCAGCTGTCTCTTGTTAACCCTTCCCAGCTCCTCTTCCACAGGTAGTCTGGTATCCACTGACAGCGGTGCCTCACTGTCAGCCTGAGTACTACTACTCACTCTGTCCAAGGGAACATTAGTATCCACAAGCAGCTGTGGCTCACCTTCAGTCTCACTGCTACAAGGTAGCTCCCTCACTGAAGTAACCACCTCACCAGTCCTGGTTGCAAGCGTGCGGTCTGTCTGGGTCTTGCCCAGGCTACCAGACCCACATGCTTGTCTCCAAGCCTGACTGAGTGTAACTGCATGAACATACAGTACTGAATTATCAAAATCATTCCCCATCAGGATATCTGCAGGGATATCCTCAAACACACCTACTTGCTTGCTTCCTTTTCTACCCTCCCAGTCAAGGTGAACCCTAGCCAAAGGTATTTGAAATGGGGTCCCTCCTAAAGCTCTGACTGGAGTAGACTGTCCAAGCAAGTAGTGCTCCTCTGTAACCATTGCAGGTTTCACAATAGTTAGGTTAGAGGCTGCGTCTCTCTTTCCCATTCACTAAGATAGGATATAACCTCTTGTGGTAGTTTGGTGCACTTGCTGCCTCAAGACAACCTACTGTTGGCATTTTGTCATTCCCACCAACTGGCTCATCCACCTTCTGTTCCCCCTTGCCTCTGTGGACATCTATATGCTACATGACCCCACTGGTTGCCTTTAAAACATGTAAACCTAGGTTCTGGACATGTACTTGGACTAGTGGCTTTCCCTGCTACTGGTGGACTCTGTTGGGGCAGTCTGGGCTGCCCACCATGGGTTCCCTTAGACCCATGAGCAGCACTGGGTGTCCCTTTCCTGTGCAGTGATGCCCTGCTTGCTAGGTATAGGTCTTCCTTCTTCTCCAACTCATCTGCAGTAGAGCATTGTTTATCACCTAACCAGATGCTCATGTCTTCAGGCAAAGTGTTAAGGGCTTGTTCCCTCACCAAAAGGTCTGCCAGCACTTCAAATGTGATGACCTGACATTCACTCACCCACCTATGAAAATAAGTGCTTAGTTCAGCAACATATTCACACACACTTTCCTCTGCCTAGCATCTATGCTCACAAAACTTTTTCCTATAAGCTTCAGGTGTTAACTTAAAAAATTCTAGCAAACAATTCTTTACATTGTTATAATTTAAGCAGTCATTATAAGACAGTTTGGAAAGAACAGTTTCAGCTTTAGCATGGAGTAAGGGGATCGGAAACAGTACCCAGAGCCCTTGGACAACATTATACTGTTTACATACCCTCTGAAACATATGAATGAAACTATCAAAATTATCCCCCTCTGTAAATTGTGGAAGAAATTTACTGACCTTTGTTGCTTCTGGGGTTCTGGTACTCCCTTCCCCATTACCTCCATAACTCTGGCAAAGAGTCAGCATCTCCTTTTCATGTTGCCTGTGCCTCTCCTTCTCCTCAGCTTCCAGGCATAGCAGTTTCTAATTTTCCTCAGTCTCTAGATGCCTCAGTCTCTTTGCTGCCTCTGTTTCCAAACGTTTGCCCTCTAGCCCAAGAATCATTAACTCCAGATGGATTTCTAAGTCCTCTGTGGAAAGGTTGAGCTGTCCATTTTCTGAGAGTTGTACGTCTCCACGGCCAGTCAGATAATCCTCCTGTTTGCTATTCTCTGATGCAGCTGTGACTAAAGCTGCAGTTATGTCTACCTTAGACAGGATGGCATGCACCAGTCCCTTAGCCTGGCACATCTCAGCCAACTGGCTCTTTGTCAGCTTGCCATACTCCTCTGCTGACATGCTCTCCTGGTCTCCCTGACTACCTAAGCAAACAAAAGAAATAAAACAAGTGTGATATGAACTCTGAATGTTCACTGCATGGCTGTTTAAGAGTTCAAGAACACCGTCAGTGACCACTGTACACAAGCTACAGGAATTCAATATCTACACCACTACAAGGCAATTAATATGTGATATGGCTATCTCACCACTATCAAGCAATTAATATGTGATGTGGCTATCCCACCACTGCCAGACAATTAATATGTAATGCGCATGCACTGGCCCAGTAATAAAGAAGCCTCAAACCTCATCACTAGCACCAGTGAGGGATGTGCACATTGGGAGGATGACAAGTACACAAACATTAAAGTACAATTTCCCTTAAGAGCCCGCAGAGATCACAGTCAGTCTGGATCTAGTTTCTCCCTCTCTTTCCAGATCCCCAATAAGACTCCCCACTGGCACAGCTGTAGGGTACAGATCTCAGCCAAGTGGTCAAGCCAAAACCTCCAGCACCCTCTCTGTCCAACCAGTGCTTTGTGTCCTTCATTTCTTTCAAAAGTGGCTTCTTAAACAAATTTAAACTAACAAATTAACTGGCCAGTTTTCTTCTCCAAATTTTCCAGTAAAGGAGAGTATATGTTACATTCATAAGCTGTGCACAGGCAACTCAGATTCTACCTCCACTATACCAAGACTGTCAGAAAGTTGGATCAATTGTTCATATCCTTCTCCAAGAAAAGTCGGAGCAATCATTTTCTAAAAATAACCCTCTCAAGACGGTTAGCAAATTGCATTTCCTTTGTCTTTGATTCACTAGGCATGCCTGTACAATCAAAGCCTTAGGTACCTGTAACAGTGTTTACTAAATGAGTTCCTGTAAGTGACATATGTGCAGCAGTAAATTGGTCCTCAACTCATACCTTTGTGTTTCTCTACAAATCAGATGTGCAGTCCAGGAAGCGCACATCTTTCAGCTCTGCCATACTCAGGGATATCCTTCCATGAGTCCACCCAGGTACCCACTGGGTAGCTTGGGAATCTGTCCTGCACTTTTAATCAGAGGAAAAAAAGACAACATCTGGTATGAAAGCTATGTACTTACCATAATGATAGATCCATGTTGTCTAATTTTCATCTGGTTCAACTCACCTCCCTCCTTTGCACTTCCAAATTGTCACTGTGCCTGTAGGGATTGGCCAAATCATTTTTGGACCCTGTCTGATCCCTTGTCGTGTGTGTGTGTGTGTGTGTGTGTGTGTGTGTGTGTGTGTGTGTGTGTGTGTGTGTGTGTGTGTGTGTGTGTGTGTCCACTTCGTAATGTCGAGATTTCACAATCTTGGAGCTCGAATACCGACCTTAGAACTTTGAGATTGCTGAATCTCGAAACAAAAAAAAGTAAAACAGCAAAACATCAGGAATCACATTTTTGGTGGGGGGCACACCCCCTGAAACTTAAATATACCAAATCCAAGATTGCACTACAGTGAAGAGAAAGGTAATGTTCCCATTCTGTACTGCATGGCAATCTCCACTGACAGTTTCAGCTTCCACAATTTCGAAGTTCTGAGCGTCAGTATTCAGGGCTTCGAGATTGTGAAAGCTCAACATTATGAAGTGGACCCGTATATATATATATATATATATATATATATATATATATATATATATATATATATACACATGTAATGATTTTTTTAAGGCAGTTAGCAAACTTGATCTGAGGTAGTTCAGGCAGGAGAGGGGAATTGTGGGTAGGGGAAGAGTCAGAGTTCTCTGATCCAAAGCTTTGGTGTAAGGTGCCCATGTCGGATCCAGACAGATCCAATAACCTTATGTTGAACCAGACAAAAAGAAAGCAACACAGATCTGTCATTACAGTAAGTGCATAATTTTCATTTGCTATGAATATTGACTCTTTTGGCATTGTTATTATTATTATAGCATGTAAATCCAAGTAAGTAGGATAAAACACAGGAACACAGTTGCAACAAAATCCTAGGATTTATTCACCACTCCAACCACTTAGGCAATTACACAATGTAAGTTTGCTCTGTGGACTGTACTGGCTGTTTTTTTTCGATTGCCTAAGTGGTTGGAGTGGTGAATAAATCCTAGGATTTTGTTGCAACTGTGCTCCTGTGTTTTATCCTACTTACTTGGATTTACTGGTTTTTATTTCCACCTTTGGTTTTTAATTATTATAGCATGGTTTTGATTGTTATTATTTTTGTGTTGGTATTGAAATTGTTAATGAAGCATTATTTAGAAAATAACTGGAAGATTATTAGGAGTAATTTTGATTTACTTCCAACTGCAGGTCATGGCATTTCTTTTATGTATAAAAGTAGTGGAAACTTGAAAAATTTATTAGAAGATGAAACTACTGAAGACAATTTATATACTAATAAAACACTGGTTATGTCTAAATGAAGATACTGCATGCAGTGCAAATTTATCTTCAGCTGATAGAAGCATAGGCATACCAGGTTACTTTAATTGTCAGACATTTGGGGTAGTATATCTGGCATATTGTGACACCTGCCAGGAATACCGTGTAAGGAAAACTATCAGGAAGTTGAAAATGTGGATCAGAGAACACATTTACTTTAATTTTTTTTTTTTGGTCCGACTTAGGACTCCAGCCTGGCCCCCAGTGAACCCACATCCATGCAGGTTCTACCAGCTTGTCACCTACCCCCCTGGACTTGCTCCAGTATTACTGTGGGCCAGCAATGGATCATAAGGGCATGTTGGGCACTAGGCCATCTCCATTTTCATTCTGGAGGGGGTTCTTTATTTGCTCTACCCACTTCCTTGCCCTGCCTTCCACGCTAGTCTCTTTTATGTTCAAGGGCAACTCCCCCCCATGAACCATGCCTCCTTTAAGGGAGTGTCAGTGACAAACGTCCTCCCACATGGGACAAGAATTGCTCATCTATCCTTCCCTGCCTTTCTGTTAGTAGTCCAAGCCACTAATCAAACCAGGGTTGACTGGGCTGTAGCCAGAGTTTTATCCATATACACCACTGGAGCAGCTTAACAGATTTACTCTATTAAGATGAAGGACACTTAGAGGAAAAAGAACTTTGCTTAAATGTAGCTGCCTACTCAGGTATTAACCAATGATATTTCTGTAAGAGTGCTTTAAAACTTGATTTTTATGTTTTTATCCATTGAACATTTTTTTAAATTTTTATTTTAGTGGACATTTTTGTATTAGTGTTTTTATTTATTTTTGTGGACATATTTGTATTAGTGTTTTACTATAATGTTATATGACAGATCATATGTTCTATGTTATTGGAATAAACTGAATATTTAAATGTATGGATTTCTTATGGTGGCTGTATTCTGAAAAAGTCTATTTGGAAGATGAACATACTAAATACAATAATTTATTTTAATGAGAAATACTTTGCACTTTCATTTTTATTTTTTTGGTTTAATTGTAGTAATTGGTTTCCATTTACCTGTCTTTGGATTTTTCATTCTGCCATGTTGGTGTATTATCCATATGTCTGACCTGGTGACTGGCCTCATTTACTAGAATGTTACTTCTTTTGAAGTATACTACATATCCTTTATTTTACATTTTCTTTTTTTTTTTCTTTTTGTGTCTTTGCTGGGCATCGTCTCTGAAGTCATTAGCATTTAATTTATCTTGTTTAGTTCATTCACTGTTGTTGTTGAGGGGATATTATCCATTTTGGGTGGAATGTTAGGGAGATTCTACCGATATATTATCTGTCCTGTGTTCTAAAATTTCAGTGTTACTGTTCTTATGCTGTATGCTATCTCCATTAAATTCTTCTTGGATAGTCTGATCAGCTACTGGAATCACTGTGTGCTTTTCAGTTTCCTTCAGTTCTTCTTTCGAATAATTTATGAAGAAGACAATAGTTTTTTGTGCTGTAAGTTTATGGTTTCTTTTATGGTCTTTACTCTGGATAATGTCAAATAAATAACCTATTAGCTGATGTTGTCAGTCTTCAATTATTCTTTACTTTTGAGGATCGGTTTTGACCCTCAGAACCAGATTGGCCATTACATAGCCCGTGCCAGCCAAAAACTCTCGAGCTAAGACTCTGCCCACAATACCTCTCTCCATATTACCTCAGATCTTGTTTTCGATCTTGTCGCAAGATGAGTCAGCTGTTTTCTCTCGCAGCTAAGTGAAATTTTATTGTATATTTCAGCTTTAGTATAACTTTCTTTCTTATATATATATATATATATATATATATATATATATATATATATATATATATATATAACATAAACATACATACATATATATATATATATATATATACATACATACATATATATATATATATATAGAGAGAGAGAGAGAGAGAGGTCTACTTAATAACACTGAAATTTCATAACATTGAATTTCATAACACTGAGACCAAAACATCTAAATCCCAAAACACTGAAAACCTAAAACAGTGAAAACTCAGAACATTGAGAGTGTGCTTGATAACGCTGAAAACTACAATGCATATGTAAATAACATCCACTACACCTATAACAACACCTAAACAACAAATACAGTTTCTGCTATGTTTCTGCAGGGAGCCCCCCCCCCCCACACACACACACACACACACACCCTCGCAAATTAAATATACCAACTCCAAGATCACACTACAGTGGAAATTTTTTAATTTCCTAACCCACTACAGTGATAAAAAGTTAATTTCCTAACCTCATAGAGTGAGGTTAGGAAATTAACTTTTTTCCACTGTAGTGCGATGCTGGAGTTGGAGATGGTATATTTAATTTACTTGGGGGGGTGCAGGGGAGCTTGCCCCACTACAGAAACATAGTAGAAAGTGTGTTTGTTAGCTAGGTGTTTTTGTAGGTGGAGGTGATATTTACTTGTGCAATGTAGTTTTCAATGTTATGAAGCACACTTTCAATTTTCTGAGTTTTCAATTTTCAATGTTATGGTCTCAGTGTTATGAAATTCAACGTTATAAAATTTCACTGTTATGAAGTAGACCAGTCAGTAATTTTCCAATACCATTTTTGGTAGTATCTTTCCCTCTCTTTCTACCTCCTTAGGTAATTTAGCCTACCATTGTTAGTAGTTTTCTTCCTTTCTGTGTATCTGTTTGTGTGTGTGTGTGTGTGTGTGTGTGTGTGTGTGTGTGTGTGTGTGTGTGTGTGTGTGTGTGTGTGTGTGTGTGTGCGTGCGTGCGTGCGTGTGTGTGTGTGTGTGTGTGTGTGTGTGTGTGTGTGATCTGAAGTAGTTTAATTAATTTGGTCTTCAACCTGTGGGATATTGGATCTGAGCCAGCAATCTCACTAGCATCTGATCCGAGCTCCAAGCTCATCCCCTTACCCATAATACACCTCCACTACCTTCCAACCCCCAGATCTCGTATGCCACAGCTTGCTGAAGCATCATGATCTCCTGAGCTCTGAGTAGTAAGTGGGGTTTTGAAAGCTTTTAAGAAGCCTTTTTTCACTAAATTTTAGTATAGTGTGTTAGTATAGGTCCCCCCTTCTCCTCCCCTCGGTGATGCATTGTGAAATTAAACTTTGTTGTTTAGCTTAGTTTATTAGTGTACTTGCTTCCACTCCCCCCCAATGTGTTCTGTGTGCTTGAGTGTGGTGAGTGGTTTAAGTGGGAAAACTAATAACTTTTTTTTTTCTCTGCTTGTTTTCCCTCTCTTGTCTTAGTGGCTGAGAGTAGCATGGCTGATAAGCCTGTGTTCAAAAGGTGCACTGAGTGTGGCCATAAATTGTCTGCAGTAGATGGCCACACTCTTTCTGTAATGTGCTTGGGCATTGCCCATCTAAGTACCAACTGCTCTATATGTGTGGGTTTTAACCCGCCCACAATCAAGGACAGGAAGGCTAAGTTGGCCCTGAAAGGCCTTCTTCCCACTTCTGAGGTGGTTGCCTCATCCTCGGCTTCGGCAACAACAGCTGCTGTGGTCACCTCTCCTTCCTCTTTTTGCCCTTGCTTTTCCTTGCTCCCAGGGTGGGACTCAACCTCCCGTTTCAAAGCCTGCAGAAGTGGAGCAGAAAAGGGGCAGAGAGAAGGAGAGAGAGCCAAAATCCAGACCTGAGAAACGTAAGAGGTCCCTGGATCTCCCTTCTAAAAGTCAGCACAGGATCAGTGACTCCCCTCGGCTCCAATCTCCAAGATTTCCCCCAGAGCTGGAGGAGACACGGTCTCCATCTAGGGCCTCGGTTCCTCGACCCGCAAGATTGGAGTCGGTGGCCTTGTCGAGGTCCACGCGGTCCTTATCAGAAGTTGACATGGATAAAATGATGAGGAGGTTCATTCATACTCAGATCCAGATGGGGGTCTTGCCAGCCCCCTCTCCCTCAGGAGGGGGGAGCTAGCTTCCCTTTTTTACACCAATTTCTCCTTCTCCAATCTGTTCACTGAGTTCGGAGTACTCGGATCTGAGAATGGCCTTAGTCAGGGGGTCAACACCGATGATACCTGCTTCCTCGATGCCGACAGCTGCCTGGAGAGTGTCAGATCCAACCAACTCAGATCCAAGCCACTCTTGGAGCTGAAGCTTGGGTGTCGGATCTGAGGGAGTGGAACATTTTTCATCAGCTCCAGCTTTGTCAGGCCAAGTTCCCTCCCTTGGAGCTCCATCCACTTCGGGCCTGACTCCAATTCTCACGTCGGACCCAGGGAGACCGGCTTCCTTTTTGGTTCTCCAGGAGGTTCATTCTCCCTCAGCATTCAATGTAGTAGAAAGGGTTTACTGTGCTGGATCAAGACCCTTGACTATCCGCTCAGACTCCGCCCTGACCCCCTTGGCTCTTTCTATGAATCCCATCATTTTAACAGAGGGACAGCCCATGCTCGAGGATTCCCAGATGGTTCCCCCTGAGGAACAAGTGGCTTGTGAGTTCCCCCTAGAGAGCAACACTGGAGATGTGCTTCACAAGCATACGTGTAAGAGGAGGCACTTGGACTGACTGAGGATACAGATTTGGATGATGGGGAAGGTTCCCCCAGGTCACCTCCTGAGGATGTCTCCTTTAGAGACATCAAGGAAATCCTTCACCAGCGAGGAGGTTGGTCCACCCCCAAACCTTCTTCTGACTAGTCCACGTTCCTGGAGGCTTTCGGCATGGGCCCATCTACTTCCTGGGTGTCCCCTCTCGCAGATCCCTTGGTGGACCTGGTCACCTCACTGGCCTGGAAGGAGCCAGACAATATGGAACCAATCTCCAAAAGGCCTAATAAGATCTTGAGTCCACCTTCAGATAGGCCAGCATGGAACAAGAGCTCCCCCGTAGATGCTATAGTGGTAGCAGCAGCCGCAAAGAAGGAACTAGCCCAAGAGAGTTCCTCAGTTCATCCTCCTGACCGAGAGTCCCAGATGATGGAACGCTTAGGGAAGCGTGTTTACGCTTCAGCTACCTTTTCTATTTGGGAGCTGAACTACATGGCCCACGTCACGAGACTCCAGTGCGACCTGGTCAAGGAGCTGGTGGAGTCTCCCCCTATGTCCATGTCGCAGGAGGACAGGGACTCGTTCTCCATGAGGATGACCACTTTGAAAGCAGTCTCCAACACGTCCATGCGACTCCTACTGCTGCTACTAAAGGAGCACCTAGGGCAACTGGGTCTGAAGTGACCATGAGGTGCAATGCCTGGCTCAGATTATGTCAGTTTTCGGAACCTTTCAAGGCGTCCTTTGCCAATGCCCCTTATGACGGCTCTACTCTTTTTGGTAAGACAGTCAAAAAAACTTTAGTCCAGAGTGAGAAGGATGGAAAGACACTGTCTGCTGTTGGAATCCGCTTCTCAAACCCTCAAAGATCCTTTTCCCAGAATCAGAGAGGGCAAAAGAAGATGTCGTTCCAGAAGTCACAGTATTCCCGGGACACTCAGGGCTCTACTTCTTCCCGCAGAGGCAGAAGGGGACAGAATGGATGCCAGCCCAGAAGCAGAGGGGGTCTGAGGAATTTTGTGTCTCGAGAACCTTTCTCGGACAGGTGCAGACAGCAACCCTGAGGGGTTGCCCGTTGCCCAACTGCTCCACTCTAGAGGCAGTCAGAGGACAATTGTTCTTGCACCTGGTGGCATGGGAGTCCATAACATCAGACCGTTGGGTGCTTCTGATCATATCCAGGGGATACTCTATCCCCTTTATGGTTCCTCCCAAACCTCCCAAACACCTCCTGGGCATACCACCCATGCAAAGGGTGGCAGCAGCACAGGAAATTTCCAAGCTGCTAGGAAAATGAGCCATCAAAACCGGCCCCCAGATCAGTCTGGATCGGGCTTCTACTCCAGGTTCTTTTTGGTGCCAAAGAAAATGGGGGACTTAAGGCCCATTCTGGACCTATCTACCCTGAACCTGTCAGTTGCCAAAGAAAAATTCTGGATGGTCACACTACAGTCCATCATGCTGTACCTGCAATAGAGTGACTGGATGTGCTCGTTAGACCTCCAGGATGCTTACTATCACATAAAGATGCACAGAAGCTCCAAGAGGTTCCTCCACTTCTGGCTAGGAGTCAATCATTACCAATTTTGAGCCCTACCCTTTGATCTCACCACAGCCCCCATGGTATTCACCAAAGTGATGGCGGTGGTAGCGGCTCAACTGAGGCTTCAGGGGATTTAGGTCTATCCGTACCTGGATGATTGAATCCTCACTGTTCCCACCAGGCGTCTACTTTCTCAAACCAGGGATTATTTCTTAAAGCTTGCCCTGCATTTGGGGATCACAATCAATGCATCTAAATCACTTCTAAATCCTGTCCAGGTGATAGTTTACATTGCGGCAAGGATACATACATTACAGTGCAAAATCTTCCTGACCTTAGAGAGAGTGCAAAACCTGAGGATGCATGTCTCTCTGATTTACCATTCTCATCTTCCATTGGCGGAATTAGTGTTGAGGGCCTTAGATTCAATGGCGGTGACCATAACGCTTCCTCCATGTGCCTGGTTACATATGAGAATTCTACAGTGAACACTAGCTGTATGATGGTCCCTGTTGGAACTTCCATTGTCGTATCCAGTACAACTCATTCGAGTCTGTCAGTCATCCCTTCTCTGGTGGATGTGTTCTCCGGACATCTTGGAGGGACGACCCTTTGTTCCAGCCCCTGTCCAAGCCACAGTGACCATGAACACCTCTCAACTTGGGTGGGGGGGGGCATTGTTTGGGCAGGACAGTCCAAGGCCTGTGGTCCCCTGCAGAGGCCAGGTTCCACATAAACCTTCTAGAGATGAGGGCAGTCCTTTTAACGTTGCAGGCCCTTCATGCCTTTGTTCCTCTGGGAACCATTGCAATTCAGTCAGACAACATGTCAGTGGTCTGGTATATCAACAAACAGGGAGTGACCAGATCTTACCCCCTTTGTCACGAGGCCATGAGAGTGTGGGAATGGGCGATCTCCACCGGTCGTTTTCTCATAGCAATGCACATTCCGAGATGGTCCAACATTCTAGCGGACAGGTTAAGTTGGACTATTCTGATGCCTTATGAGTAGTCTCTGAATCTTTCAGTAGTGGAGCAGATCTTCCTGGAATGGGGTCAGCTTTGCTGAGATCTCTTCGCATCTCCTTCCAATGCAAAGTGCAGTGAGTTTTTTGCTCTGAACCCCTTGCCAGGGGAGTCCCCCAGAGATGCTCTAGTCCATGCTTGGCCTCCCGGTCTTCTGTATGCTTACCCTCCAGTACCTCTTATTCCGAGGTTTCTACAGAAAGCTCATCGACTGAGGAGCAAAGTGATCCACATTTGCCCCGTTTTGGCCTCACCAGGTATGGTTTCCCTTCCTTTGGTCTCACCTTCTGGCTCCGCCTTGGATCTTTGATCCCATTCAGGATATGATTTCGCACCCATTGGGGGGTTCCTCATCCAAACCTGGACAGTTTGAAGCTCACAGCTTGGCTGCTCCAGTTCCCATGATTGCTAGGACTCCTGGATTATCCCCTTCAGTTAGGTCTATTCTGGTGGCTGCTCATAAGTCTTCAGCCAGGAAGGTTTATCACAGTAAATGGAAACGTTTTTCCTTTTGGGCCTCTTAAAGGAGTTTAGACCCCTTCATGGCTCCTATTTCTGCCATTCTTGATTTCTTAGCTGATATTTTTTAACAGGGAGCTAGTTCTTCTACTGTCAAGGTTCAATTGGCTGACATATCTCATTTTCATATGTGTGAGATTTCTGCCTCACTAGCCTCCTCCAGACTGTATAAAGCCTTTATTAAAGGGACTTTTCTGTTATGCCCCCGGTCAAGAATCCTGTTCCCCACTGGGAGCTTACTGTGGTTCTTCAAGCTCTGGTCGCTCCGCCTTTTGAACCCACTGCAACCACAGATCTAAAATTCTTATCTTGGAAAACAGTATTTCTGGTGGCTATCACCTCTGCTAAAAGGGTTTCAGAACTGCAAGCCTTGTCCGTCAAAGTTCCTTATATGATTTTCCACAAAGATAGGGTTTCCTTTTGGACCAATCTATCCTTTCTTCCCAAGGTGGCATCACCAATTAATATCAAGCAAACCATCAATTTACCAGTTTTCTTTCCTAATTTTGCTAACAAAATGGCATACAAACTCCACTTGTTGGATGTTTAGACAGTTACGATTTTATTTACACAGGACTAAAAATTTCCATGTTTGTGTCCTTCTATAAACCCTTTTTGGAAAAGCCTATCTTCAAGGTCACTATTGCTAGGTGGATTTCTTTATGCATCATTCAGGTCTATAAGAACAGAGGCATGTCTCCTCCGTGTCAGGTGAAAGCTCATTCCACTAGGTCCATGGCTACTTTTGTGGTTTTTTGGTCTAGAGTGTCATTGGATGATATTTGTTCTGCAGCTACTTGGTCCTCATCTCATACCTTTATTTCTCACTACAAATTGGATTTGACTTCTAGAAGGAGAGCATCATTTGGTTCCGTGGTGCTCCGGAATATCCTTCCATGAGGGCCACCCAGGAGTTTAGTAGCTGTGGACTCTGTCCCACAGGTTGAAGACCAAATGAAGTAAACTACTTCAGATAAAGAAGTTATGTACTCACCATAACATTCCATCTGAGTAGTTCTACTTCTGTCCCTCCCTCCTTCCCCGGACCTTGTCATGTGAACAGTCTGCGGGCTACAGTTATAGGTCATAAAGTATTTTTTCTGGTTGGGTTATCAGTATAAGGATCAGCAAACTCGATCTGGGGGTTGGAAGGTAGTGGAGGTGTATTATGGGTAAGGGGAGGAGCTTGGAGCTCAGAGCAGATGCTAGTGAGATTGCTGGATCAGCTCCGATACGGATCCGGTATCCCACAGGTTGAAGACAAATGAAGTAGTACTCAGATGGAACATTATGGTGAGTACATAACTTCTTTTTTATGCCTGTTGATACCTCATTTTTGTTGGGTAACCTGTCAACATGGCCGAGAAACCAAAAGGCACTACCTGTTTTAAGCAGTGCCAAGATTGTGGTCGAAAGATGCCCAATTTCGATGGGCAGTCTTCCTGTGTCTATTGTTTAGGCCTGGCTCATATTTCCCAAGACAGTCCTATCTGCCAGGTTTTCAGTACCTGGGCTTTGACTGAAAGTTAAAATAAATTAATCTTAAAAAGACTGATTAAGTCCTCTTTTGAGGAGGCCTTACCCAAGACAGACTTGTCCCTTTCAAAATCTGATTTCGGAACCAAAAAGACCACTCGGTACTGACGTCTCCTTCAGTTTCAGTGGCAAAAAAGCATAAACCTTCCAATCTTACTGCTTCCACAGAGCCAAAGGCTAAGGTTTGCAAACTTTCAGAACCAACAACATCCTCAGCACCATCTTCTACAGCACCACAAATCTCAACGCCATCTTCGGTACCATCTTCTTTGGCATCTTGGTCGATACTAGCATCTCCATCTATACTTCTACAGACTCTGGAACCTCTATCAGTGCCAAAATCCAGCATAACTTACATACCCAGGACAAGGTATTCTCCTTCTATTGACCCCATTGTGGGCTAACACCTTAGCCCTTTCCTTGAAAGACCAGAATCTCCCTCAAGTTTATCTGCCAGATCCTCCATGAGTCTTATCGAAGTCAATGTCATGAGGCTGGTGCATCAGCTCCTAGTGGCCAGGAGTCTGTCACTTCCCAGTCCCCTCTCCCTTCTGGAGATGGGGTGTTTTCACCCAGGACCCCAATAACTTTTCCTCCTTTAACCTCCTCAGAGGGCTTAGGGCACCCAACTCCAATCTCCCCAGTTCCAGCTGCTCTGGTCCTGACAACCTTTTCCCCTTTGGTTCCAGGATCTGCCTAGACTTCCTTGATTGCTTTGTAACTGACAGACTCCCAGGGCCATAGCTTTGCTCTCGGGTCCGAGAGTTTTGGATCAGCTCCAGCTTTTTATTCAGAGTCACCCTTGACTCTTGGAACCTCTGCAGATGTGGGCTCTTCCTCGTCTCCTACTTTGGAGATGGATCTCTCGGGGCAGGGTGTGACTTCAGTTCCGAGGTTGTCCTTCTCAGTTCCAGGCTCCCATCTCTCTTTGAGGGGACCTGCCTTCCAGGTTATGAAGAGGGCATTGGCCTCTGCAGGCTCTCAGCCGGCCCCTTCTATGTCAGAGTTTTATCCCAAGACTCCTTCTTGCCCAGAACTTCCACCAACCTCCACGTCCAGACAGTGGGCACCAAACCTGCAAGATACACCTGCACAGTGTCCCTCTTCTTCTGAGTCCTCCTCAGAAATTCCCACTGAGGAGCCACCCCAGAAGAAACACTTGGATTCCCCCAATGAATCAATCACAGAAGACAAAGACTTAAATGGTGGGGAGGGTTCCCCCCCGGTCACCCTCAGAAGATGTCTCCTTCAGAGGCATTCTAGAGATTCTAAAACAGAGGGGCAACTAGAAGCCCAAAGACCCTATCTCTGAGGAGTCAGTGTACTTGCAGGCTTTTTGTGCTCACCTATCTACTTTGTGGGTGACCCCTCCCACTGATGATCTTATTAAATTGATTGCTCAGTGGGCTTGGAAGGCTCCTGATTTTGTAGACCCAATTCCCCAGATACCTGACAAAATACTGTCTGCTCCAGAGGACCAACAGTGTTAGGCAAAAGGGTTAGCAGTAGATGCTATGGTGGCAGTGGCGGCCACCAAGAAGGAGCTAGTTGAAGAGAGTTCCACTGTTCATCCCCCTAATCAAGAGTCCAGGGCAATGGACAGATTCAGAAAGTGGGTCTATGCTTCATCGTCCTTTGCGTTAAGGTCTTTAAACTTTATGGCACATTTCACTAGGCTCCAGAAGGATCTGATCAAGGACATATCAGATTCACTAGCAAAAGATGTGTCTGAGGAGGTCCAGGATAAAGTGGCCTCCCAGCTTGCCACCCTGAAGTCTATTTTCACCTCGTCCATAAGGCTCATTGCTCCTGCTCCTGAAGGGATGACCAGAGCAGCGGGTTCAGGTGTTGCCATTAGACATAATGCCTGGATGCATTTGTGTGAGTTTGCGGAGCACTTTAAGTCTTACTTTGTCAATGCTTCTTTTGATGGATCTTCCTTATTCGTCCCCAAAGTCAAGGAAACCCTAGCCAGGTGTGAGAAAGATGGAAAGACCTTATCAGCAGTGGACATAGGTTTTTCTGCTCCTTGATGGTCCTTCTCTAGGAATCAGAGGAGCGGCAAGAAGTGGTTCAAAAAATCCCAGGGGCCTTTTCAGGAGACACGTGATGGCAGCTCCCCTCAGGGCAGAGGGGCACCTCCAATCTAAGACACTGACTCCGTGGCAAAGGTGGCCCACCAAATCAGGGTTTCTGGGATTCTTTCTCTGGACAATCCTCTCAGCGCTCCTAAAAAGGGGCCTGATTGCTTACATCTGGAAGCAGTCGGGGGAAGATTTTCACTGCACTCAAGAGACGTGACAAATAACTACAAATGCTTGGGTGCAAAGGATCATTGCTAGAGGTTACCATATTCCCTTCACTCTCTTTCCAAAATCAAAATGAAAACTGTCCGATGTTCCAGCTAATCAGAGGGACCAAGGAGCCCTAGAGATTCAAAAGCTGCTAGAAAAAAAGAGGATGTGCTCTATAGACCTTTAGGACATGTATTGCCACATAAAAATGGACAGACACTCCAGAAGGTTTCTCCACTTTCAGCTAAGAGCCAGTAATTTCCAGTTCAGAGTGATGCCCTTTGGCCTCACCACAGCCCCCATGGTGTTCGCCAAATGTTTGGTGGCAGTAGCAGCTCACTTGAGACCGCACAGATTCCGGGTGTTTCCTTATCTAGATGACTGGCTCATCACTGCTCCCACCAGGCATCTACTGCTTCAGGCAACAGATTTCATCCTACACCTGTTCGCCTATCTGGGCATTACCGTAAAATACTCAAAATCTCACCTGAGTCCCACTCAAGATCTAGAGTTCATAGGTGCTCACCTTAACACAATCTGTTGTGTACCTTCCCTTCCTCTTCATAGGCAACAGAAAATAAAATCCCAAGTACAGGATATTCTTTCCAATGGCAGGGCTCCTGCACATTTACTCCGAGCTTTGGGTTCCATGGCAGCAACCATTACCTTAGTTCCACTAGCAGGATTTCACATGTGGCTACTACAATGGCTTGTAGCATCCCAATGGTCCATCCTAACCCAGCCAATGACATACCCAATTCTAATCCCCAGACTTTTCAAGAAAGACCTATCCTGGTGGATGGAATCCAAGGAAGTTCTTTTAGGCCACCTCTTTATCCCACCTCAATCCAAGGCCATAGTGGCCACTGATGCCTCCCTGATGGGGTGTGGGGGGGGCACTATCTGGGAAGAACAGTCCAAGGCACTTGGTCCCCCATAGAGGCCAACCTGCATATCAATGTTCTAGAACTGAGGGCAGTGCTCTTGGCATTGCAAGCCTTCCAATCTATCCTCCCTCTAGGAGCAATTGTAATTTAATCAGACAAAATGTCAGTAGTCTGGTACATAAACAGGGAGGAACCAAATCTTACCCCCTGTATCGAGAAGCTCTCAAAGTGTGGCAATGGGCGATATCCTCCAACCACTTTCTCATAGACATCCCGGGAAGCTCAAACGTGATAGCAGACAGATTAAGCAGATGCATTCTTCTGCCTCACAACTGGTCTCTCAATCCCAGAGTGGCAAAGGATATTTTCCATCGCTGGGGCCAGCCTTCCTGTGACCTCTTTGCATCACTCTAAAACAACAAGTGCAGCAGCTATTTTGCCCTAATTCCCCCTTGAGGGAGTCCCCGAGAGATGCTCTTCTTCACACTTGGCCCCCAGGCCTTCTGTCTGCTTTTCTCCCCTTCCCTCTGATTCCCCTCTTCTTAAAGAAAGTCAGCAGGTTGAGAAGTAAGGTGATCCTCATTGTGCCTTCTGGCCTTGACAGGTCTGGTTCCCCTTTCTGTGTCCTCATATAGTTCACCATCCATGGATTCTGGACACAGTTCTGGATCTTCTGTCTCATCCACATGGACTGGTGCACCCCACTATTCACAACCTCAAGCTTACAGCTTGGCTTCTCCAATTCCACTAGTTGCCAGGCAGAAAAATGTATCTTCTCCAGTCCAAAAACTTCTACTGGTTTCCCATAGACCTTCCACCAGGAACCTGTACTTAAGCAAGTGAAGAAGATTTTGTGTTTGGGTGTACGATAATGGTCTTAACCCCCTTTCTGCAATGGTTGAAAAAGTTTCAAAGTTTCTAGCTATGCTTTTTGATCAAGAAGCTTCTGCTTCCATTATTAAGGTCCAATTAGCTGCTATTTCCAATTTTCACAATACCTTCAAAGACCATTCACTGATTTCACATAGATTATATAAAGTGTTTATTAAAGGGGCTTTGCAGTTGAAACTTCCTTTTAAAGACACTCTAGTTCCTTGGGATCTGAGCTTGGTTTTGCAGTCTTTAGTGCTTCCTCCCTTTGAACCTGCGGCTACATGTCACTTAAAGTGCCTTTCATGGAAAACTATTTTTCTGTTAGCCATTACTTCCACCAGAAAAATTTCTGAGATAAAAGCATTATCTTCAAACCCCCCCCCCCCCATTTGTTTTTTTCATAAGGACAGGGTTTCACTAAGAACATACCCATCCTTTCTCCCTACGGTGGTCTCAGAAACTAATATTAATCAAACCATTGACTTATACATTTTCTTTCCTAATTTTTCCAACAAAGGTAAATCTTGCTCACATTTGTTGGATGTTCACAGACAATTATGTTTCTACCTCAGCAGAGCTAAAAAGTCTAGAAAATCGGATCAGTTATTTTTATCTTTTTCCAATCCATCTCTGGGAAAATCTGTTTCAGAAGTGACCTTGTCAAAATGGATAAGAGTCTGTGTTACTTTCATATACAATAAAAAGAATCTCAAGCTATCAGTGCCAGCGAGAGTGTACTCCACTACGTCAATAGCCATATCTGCTGTTTTCCATTCCCATGCTTCCATGGATGAAATATGCACGGCAGCAACCTGGGCTACTCCACATACCTTTATTGCTCATTATAAATTGGATATGGTCTCCAGGGGAAGAGCATCCTTTGGTTCTATGGTTCTCAGGAATATCCTTCCATAAAGCCACCCAGGACCTAAAGTAGCTGGGGACTCTGCCCCAAAGGTAAAGGATAAATGACGATTGACATCATCAGATAAAGTAGTTATGTACTCACCATAATGTTCCTTCTATGTTGTCGATCTTCATTTATCACACCCCACCCTCCTTCCCCTTCCTATGTACTTTCTGGAGGATCGGACTCTTGTCCTGGTAACTTTATCAGGTTTGATATTTGACATGGCCTCTTTACAAATTTCTTTGTCTTTCTGTATACCTGCAAACTCGATCTGAGGTAATATGGAGAGGGGTATTGTGGGTAGAGTCTTAGCTTGAGAGTTTTAGGCTGGCACAAGCTATGTAATGGTTGAGTTGGTTCCGAGGGTCGGAACCAATCCCCAAAGGTAAATAATAAATGAAGATCGACAACACAGATGGAACATTATGGTGAGTACATCACTTCTTTTTTGCACGACTAAAATGGCTGTTCATTACCAGTAAAGGAAAACCTGCAATAGTTGCCATAAAAGTCTACATTATCTTAAAAACTTAATATACAATAAATCAGTTAAGGTATAATTCTTCAATTTCTCCACTGAAAGTAATTTAATACTCATGAATCACAAAAGGAGAAGTTCTGTAGCAACCTCTGTATTAAGCCAGTGCTAGTATAAGCAGAGCAAATGAAAAAAAAATCTACTGAAAGTATTTTAAAAAGGCACGTATTATTGTCTGTTTTGTCTGATTATGGTTACATCCAGTTTTTGTAAATAATGCAGGTTTTGGGATCAATTATTTGTTCCTTTATATGATAACCTAATTTAACTGAGTAATAGCCTGTTCTGGTAAGGTTAAACAGCAGGTATTCACATAATTTCTCACAAATACAGCACCACTAGGCGGTTTTGGTAGGAGGCAGATGGTAAGAGGCTGCAAAGAAGGGCCTTTTTTTCAGGTAAGCCATGGAAAGGGAGGGGAAACAAATTGAGACCAGAAGCCTTAGTATGCCAATCAGCCCTGCACATGGGTGAAAAAAAAAAAAGTATGTAAAATAAAAACAGCCTATTCTAGTAATGTCAAACAGCAGTCCTCCACATAATTTCTCACAGAATACAACACCATCAGGAGGAGGTTTATATCACTTAATCAAATCTCACATTGTCGAACCACTCTTCATCAAACATCTTTTAATCGAACATCCAAATAAGCAAACAGACTTTTCATTGAAGTTTTTCGTAGGGTAAAACAATGGTAGGCCACCCTAGCGACTGCTGAAATAACTTAAAACCTATCGAGGTGGGGGCTATGCCCCCAGTCCCCCCACACCCCACTAACTAAATATACCAACTCCGAGATAGCACTACATTGGGGAAAACGGAAAATTCTATATGGTGACCAACTGTTGTTTTGCCCTAGGAAAAACTTTGATGTAAAGTCTGTTCGCTTATTTGTGAGTTGATTAAAAGGTGTTTGATGAAGAGGGGTTTGACAATGTGAGATTCGATTAAGTGATATAGACCCATCAGGAGGTTATAGCAGGAAGATGCTTGTAAAAGCCTTTTTAAGTAGATTTGGGAATACTCACCAGAGCCATGAGAGTCAAGGGGGAAACAAATGAAAGCACATAAGTCGTAGTCTGTCAGCCTGCACATGGCTGAAAATAAAAAAAATATATAAAATAAAAATGGCCTGTTTTAGCAAGGTTTAGTATTCACTCTCCACATGGTTTCTCATAAAATACAACACCTCTGTTTTCCTTGACGAAACTACCATACAGCTGTATAATTATAAACTATGACATAGATTCATTAAAAAGCAAATATGTATTTCAGTTGTAGGACTGCATTCTTATGCAGGGAAGACAAAAGCTATGCTCCTTATTAGTAAATGTTATACTTTATATAGATCAACCAATGCTTCATCAACAAAAATACTTTATATTTCCTCTTTCTGTAAGTCATTGCACCAGTATAGCAGAAGTCAGTTACATTAAATTGCAGGGTGAAAACCAGATAATCATCTCAAGTTTACCTTACATATAAACTTTGTTGTGAATTAAACAAATCAAAACGTAGGTCAATTTTACAGGGTTGGAGTGTTTTTTTCTATCTGGTACAAGACAGTCCATTACACTGCACTTGCTGCCTGTACTTTTATAAGATAATTTCTTATAAACAGATCATCATAGTCTATCACTGTGTAGTCTAAAATGTCTGAAATTTTATCAGAGGCTGTTCTCAGTCTAGCTAAAATTTATTCCTAATCTACTTTATGTATCTGTAGGTCCATTCCTAGCCAACATTTTAACCTCGCACAAGTATCAGTATGTGCCTCAGTCCTCAGTTGTACACATAATTCATATCTCTAAGTCTCCAAACTGGTTTTATGATTATGTGAACTAAATAAATAAGCCCTGAAATAAGTTTTCTTTTATATTAAAGAGCATATTAAAGAACCGGTCATTTAAATGTACATTACAGGGACTTTTTCAGCACATTAGAATTGGTCATATGTTGTAAAATGTAAGTTTGTATGATACCTTATCATAATGTCCACCTTAAGTTCATTTTCTTGCAAAGCTTATTTGGTGCTACTCTCTACTGAAGTGTTTGCTTCCTACAGACTGCTTTGCTGTGCTTTCTTTATTGGCTGAGATTTATATGATTCTCTGCACTGAATAATATTGTCATTAGTTTAGTAGTTAGGATACCATTATTAGCTAATTTAGGCTACTCTTTCTATTCTTTCTGTACATATAATTTGTTTATACTGAGAAACATGTTTATTGCTTCTTTTTTATGTATTTGAGTAATGTTTTGTAACATCAGTTTTCTATACAGTTTCTGACAGTATATAACACCATCTGGTCCCCTTGGGACTTCCTTGAAAATTGTATCTTCCCAGCTGTATATTATTGGTCAACTAATATAATGATACAATCAATCAGTCAGTCATAAGCAGTAACCACATTCATGTGAAAATTCACACTTTTTTTCCAGATCTATGGAAAGGGTTATAACACAGTGAGCAAGTAAAACTGACTACCAAGTTACCAACAAAAATATCAGTAGCCAGGATTTCGAAAAACAGCTTTATCAGGAGCTCAGTGTAATATCAGCTGCTGACACTGAAGTTCTAACACATGAAGTGCTCCTATGGCAGGCAGGCCACAGTCTCCCAGTAAGCCATACCTGAAAGTGAGTTTAGAAACATAGAGGTCAAGCTTACTTAAAGTCAGGCTACACTGAGGGAATTCTACTGGGAAAGCTGGTTCCCCTGATAGAATCATACTGGAGAATTTTGGCTACACTGAGGGAGTAATACTGTGGAAGCCTTCACCTATCCTCAAAAGCACAGACAAATATGTACACTTTGTAAAGGACAATATAAACTGCTGCAGCCTCAGCATGCTAGTACAATATGTACAGGAATAGGTACTGTTATTTTCAGTGTTAGCTGATACTTTCTAGTTTTCCAGCCATAATGCAGTTCCTTGATACTGAACAGTAGTTGGCCTTCATTCATGTGCGAGGCACAGTATGCTAGGGGTCCAAGGGCCATGTAGTGTAGTTTGGAAATGTATAGAGTAATATCATTGAGGGCATGCAGAATTTTGCTGTTGACATACCTATCTTTTGAGGTACTGGTTTAGTGTTACAAAAGTAGACAGCACAGTACCAGGCAGTGTGCATGTCATATGTGTCCAAGACGTGAAGTGCCTTCAGTTACTATAGTCAGAAGCTGCAACATTCTGTCATGCAGTTCACCACAGGGCATGCCAGAGAATCTCAGCATATGGCATTAAACCATAACTTATCCACAACTTATATTCAGTGGTTAGTAGCCTGGTTTATGAATTGTTGTCAGGACATTACTAACCTCATTAGTAAAAGTCTAAGTGCAAGGTACATTTATGAGTATACACTGAGCCATACTGACATTTTTACCCTTTCATGCTACACATACTCATTAGTGCAACATGTTTATATGCCAGCCCAGTGTCTTTGTTTTGAAGTGACTTTAGTCCCCCAGGGTTTTGTAACTGGTTAGAAATATTATATTTTTGACTATTTATAAATGTACCTTTTACCTGGTCAACAGCCACCTATACATACTACAAGATTTTCTCTTGCCATTTTTGCTACAGTCTGATAAAAACATAAGCATTATTTTTGTACCATTTCAACTTTATTCCCCCTATCCAAGCAAACTTGTGTCAGCATTAATCTAAGGTATTAACCACTAATACCACCAGTGACCTGCAGCTAGCCTACTTTGCTGACATTTAATAAAATAATGCACAAGTAAGTTGAAGCTATTATACTTTAAAAAGATGAACTCAAGTAAAAAATGTACTGATGTACTGAACATAGCACTTTTAAGTTTTCAGTTTTTGAACACTTTATTACAGAGATTTATAAATACCATCTAAAAAAATCAAACTACTTCAGCTGTCGTTATATAAAGTATAGCAATTGGGAGAATGAAACTGCAATTTTCATCTCAGTAGGGGTATATTTTTTCAGTTGTTTATGAGAGAGCCTTAGAGATCAATACCAGAAACTGAATTATTCAATTGGTGTACACACTACTGTTTTCTTATTGTAAAACTGCACTTTAAGTAAATTTGTATGTTTGTAAATTTAAGTAAACATGGTAAATTGCTTTTTATTCAGGTCAAACAAACATTACTGCATTAGGGAGTAGTGACTGGGAGATAGCAGATGACAGCCTAGGAGATTTGGTAAGTATAGAATACTGTATTATTTTAAAAATGCAGCTTTTATGAGGTCTTGGCATTTAAAGAAAATGTTATTTTAGGTACATTTGGCACTAAAAGAGTTTAACCTTTTCATAAAATGGACAGTGTGTCTCTGTGAAAAAATAAGTGCTTAGAGGCGTATGAAGAGAAATAAACATTAAAGCTCTGACTTAATAATTATTCAGGTGTGAATCTTCAGACACAGCATTTTAGTGAATATGTGCCATTTGTACAAATGAAAAGTGTGTTTTGCTATTCCTTATTAACTGTACATGAAAAAAAAAATCATGCAGGTCAAGGAGGTCTTTTTCGGTTTAGCAACGCAAATTTGGTTTATGTGACCTAAGAAAGTAGAAAAAGTTAAAAAATTAGTTGCTGTTTAGAAACTGAGACTAGATACATAGTCTACATACCTACTTGCATTTCAATATATTTTAAAAGGGGTTGGGCTCTACTGTAGGAATTTCCATGGATAATGACTAGCACAAGTCTATATTGATTTGCTTATGCTAGAAAATATCCTACTAATATGTATGAGCTGATTGTGGATGAATACATTAAAAATCAAGTCACACAAGATTACTAAATCTTTTTGGTTTGGGTGATCAATGCAATAAACAAGGTTGGTTCAGTGGTTGTGGTCTGTGCATACGACAGTAAGGTACCTGACACACAACAGAAAAATAAAAGCGTTGAGTCAACAAAATCACACTAATCCACAAATAACACAACCACTGACTGTCACGTATACTCAAAAAGGTGACGAACCCAAACCGATGTGAATAAAATGCTCCTTTACTGCATCCAAAAAATGGTTAAGCGTTTTCACCCACCAAAAGTGGGCTTCATTAGAACCACTCACAAATTCCTACAACAGTTTAAATACTAATTTTGCCACCAAATGAACCCGTAAAAAGTTAAGCATTTAAAATGATACACTACATAAACTTCATAAAAAGCTGGGATAAGACAGCTTAAGACATACATCTATAATTAATAAAATACGAAAGAAACACATGAAATACACATAAAAACACTTATAAAAAATATATGCTAAAATTGTTGCAATCCAACTAAATATTCAAATGACCAAGACAATCATGTGTGTATTACACACAGTAGGAGGCTTTTACATGTCTACACCTGTGTGTAAATCGTATATTAATAATATATCAAAATAAATGTATGTGTAAAACCAAAACTAAAATTAAAAATACTAAAAAAGACCAGGCAACGTTAAGCATCAGTAAACAGTTGCCACCATACCTCTTTGTATCCTAAAATAGCCTTGTAGTTGCCCCCTCGTGTCAATTTTGATATTTTCCAAAATCGCAAACAAAAAAATATGTGTCCCCACACTTTTCAGTGTGCCTATATAAGGCATTATTTATATCCTTCTTTCTGATGCTATATAGGAGATCATATATATGTTTTTTGAAGCACCCTTCCGTCTTACCTATATAGCACCCAGAACAAATCAAACCCTTAGCCATATAAACCACTAGTTTGGAATTACAATTGCCCTGCCTGAATCTAATCCTAGTTTTGTTAATATTATCTAATGTTATTCCTTCCTCCTCCATTATAAATGGCCATTGTTTGCAACAGCCACACTTAGTCATGTATTTGTTCTTATTTTTATTGTCCATACCCCTTCCTACATTTCCTTGTTCCAAACATATCTTTAAATTGTGACCCATTTTGTACACAAATATTGGCTTAGTTCCTACAGTGTCAATAATGTCATGATCTGCCAGTAGTACATTCCAGTTGTTGGTTAAAATACTCTTAATTTTGCTAACATAGGGACCGTACTCAGGAATGCATGCCCAGTGGTAAGCATTAACTATTACTTCATCTCATCTAATGCATGTGGCATTAGTCTCCCTGTGGTTAGCACCCAGTAATGGAGGATATTTGGAACCCCATTCCTTGATTATATATTGTCTAACATCAGCCATCATGTTTTTACACTATCCTCTTTCATCAAATAAGCTGGTAATAAAGTTCAATTCTTCTATCATATCTGTGTAAGAGGAAGTCATCCCGACTGCTCTTATGCACTGTCCCTTAAAGATGTTATACAATAATTTCCTTGGATGGTTATTGGAGTATTCTAAATACCCATTAGTGAAGGTGTTTTTTCTATATATTCGGGATTTAAATCCCTTTTCTAAATTGGAAATAAGTGAGTCCAAATACGCTATCCCTTCCCTACTGCTCGAATATGTGAATCTCAAGTAATCACTACTTTTATTCAGATAATCTAAAAAGATATCTAAACCAGCTGTACTACCATTCCATAGGATGTAAATATCATCCAAAAATCTGGACTAGTATCTGATGTGTTTGAAATGGATACTGTTAAACACGATAGACTCTTCCCAATCCAACATAAACAGGTTGGCAATTTTACCAACAGCTGGTTTAGATATCTTTTTAGATACCACTGTAGTTTCTTCATATGCAGTCTTGCATATAGAATTAGAAGAATGCAGGAGGCCATGAACCCCAAGGCTTGCAGTATTTGTCTTGCAGATAGCAGGGTTTTTGTGGCCACTTGCTTGAAGTAGGTTGTCAAATGAATTTGCTTTTCTGGCGTGAGATAAGCCATCTGGGAAGTTGTATTCAAGCTTGCTCCTAGGAATGTAATTTGTTGACAGGGTACCAGTTGTGATTTCTTTTCGTTTATGGTGTACCCCAGACAAGTTAGAACTCTTTTTACAACCGCCAGATGATTCAAAAGTATGTCCTGGCTTTTTCCCTGAATTAGACAATCATCCAGGTATGGATATATTTGAATACTTCTTTGTCTGCAAAATGTAATAACTGGAGCAAGGCACTTTGTGAATACCCTGGGTACAGTAGATAAGCCAAAGGGCAGTGCAGAGAACTGATAGTGCTTGTAGCCTGCTTTGAAGTGTAGGTATCTTCTGCAAGATTCCCTGATTGGGATGTGCAGGTATGCTTCTTTTAAATCTAGTGCTGCCAACCAGGCGTCTTTGCCTAGCATAGGAAGTAATTGGTGAAGAGTCAGCATCTTGAATTTTGGAATCTCCAGGAAGGTGTTTAGAGTAGACAGGTCCAGGATTGGATGCCATGATTTGTCTTTTCTGGGTACCAGAAAAAGTCTGGAATAGAAACATTGTCCCTTTTCCTCTTCTGGTACCACTTTAATAGCCCTCATGCTTAAGAGGGAAAGTACTTGTTTTTTGCCTCTGCCCACTGATTTGGGGGTAGTTCCTGCCACCCACTTAGCATTGATAATGTGTGGAAATGAAATCTGTATCCCTGGGACACTATATTTAAAACCCATTTGTCCTGGGTAATGTTCCCAGTTCTTTGCATGAAGAGCAGTCTTTCCCCCCCAAAGGGGCAGTCAGAAGATAAGTGCTTGGAAATTTTAAAAGGAAGTCATTGAGACAGTTTACCATAGGGGAGTGTCTTGTTATTCCCAGACTTGGAAGTAGAGGCCCCGCACTGCTTAGTTCTGTGAGTCCCCAGGGACTGAAACCTGGTGTTTTTGCTATGTCTGGGTTTGGCTTGAGAAGACCTGGAAGGGGCTGGAAAGGATCAATTCTTAGAAGGCCAGTGCCTACTAAATCTCGGAGGCTGATCTTGTAAAAAATCTTTAACAGTTTGCATAGATTTAGCTTTATCTTCCATCTTTTTAAGAACTTCTTCAACCTTGTTGCCAAACAGGCGGTCCTGATTTAATGGAGCATCCAACAATTTAGCTTTAACATGATCAGGCAAAGATTGCTCCTTAAACCAAGCATGCCTTCTAAGCACAGACCCAGTAACAGCAGCCCTGCAAGAGGCCTCTAAAGAATCAAAACCACATTGCAAAGTGTGTTTTCCAATTTGTTCAGCAGAATGCATTAAATCCTGTAAGTCTTTATTTTCCACACAGTCAGGAATCAACCTTTTTTTGTTTAAGCAGTCCAGTAACGTTGCTGATATTTTAACATATGAAATTGGCAGTTTAAAGCTCTAATTGCCAAAGTTGCTGAAGTATAAACCTTTTTTCCCCATCAATCCAGTGTCCTGGAGTCTCTATCAGAAGGGATAGGATTTTTAGCAGTAGAAGCCTTAATGCCCTTGGGCCCCTGAGAAATAGTCTCTGGATCTGCAATAGTATTTTTGGAAAGGAACTTGTGGGACTCTGGGACCCTGTAGTATCTGTCAGGTTTACTGGGAGCAGGAGGCAGGGAATCAGGGGCCAAACTGGATTCAGAAAAAGCATCATCAACAATGTCTAGTACAGGAGGAATAGCCAAAGGCCTATGTTATGATAGGAGAAGAAAATCCCTAAGCCTCTTTTTTGAATCAGAAATTACTGGCTTTCCCAGTGAAAATGCTCCCTTAGAGTATGTAAGGTTTCCCCAAAAGAAAAATTCTCAGGAGGGGAAGCAGAGGGAATAGAGTCCTCTGCATCAGAATCCTCATAAGTAGGTAAGGACAAATCCTGGTCACCAGAAGAGTCAGAAAAAACAGAATCCTGATCAGAAGATTCATAATCAAGTTCAGCCCTAGGCCTCTTGGGGGGGGATTGGCTACCCCTGATTAGAGTTATTAGAGCTTCAGCCATTTTTATCATTTGTTGTTTAGGCATAGTGGCCTGAGCATGTGGCCTGGACGTCTGTTTTTTTTTTAGGCATGGATCAGGATTTAGGCCTTAGTAATGAAGGGGGCGTCGATTTAATATGCAAGTCTGTAGGCCTGAATGCACCCTCAGAAGCCGGTGCCTGCACAGTGGCTCTGGATCCATCCAAGGTAGAGACATCCGCGGGTTCCATAGTTGAAGTATCTTGTGGCATACCGGACTCCGAATGGGTCTCAGTAGAGGCCTGCGAATCAGAAGTAGCGGGTATCAGAGGCTGCAAAATCACCTCACTGAGTACTGGCGACTGGCTTAGGAGAAGCGTCGTTGGCAGTTTTGGACCTCAGCGGCCTGTCTCTTTCTTTATCTTTGCATTTTTTCAGAATCCCGGTAGTCGGATGGTTAACCGATGACATTTCTGGATAATTAAATCGAGAACTGAAATATTTAGGAGCAAAAATATACCGACGACGTATAGTGCGCTGATTAAATAAAGCACAAAACCGACAGCAAGGTATGTCGTGGTCAGGGCCTAGGCAAGGAATACAGTATGAATGAAAATCTTTATGAGGTATTTGCTTTCCACAAGTAATGCAATTATTAACTTTTACTGACATTGGAAAGGAGCAAGAAAAAGTTTCCCCAACGGGGTACTTAACTTTTAGTTGAAGACTTTGGTTCTGAAACTCGAAAATGAAAATTTCAGGAGTCGGCCAACTGGCACTTGCGAACTGCTTCTTCTTCGGGCACTGCACGGCAAGAAAGACTGATGTAATGGCGTCAGCTGCATGTTTTATACCCCTGACGACCCAACGTCATGGAAGAAGGGACAGCAACCGACACAAGTCCCAAGACTTTGTTAATCAGGCTGACTGAGGGCAACCTGCAAGCAGATTATACTAAATCTAATGACTGCAACAGTGAAACACGAAGAACATCCCTCCCCCCTTCTCTTAGAACCATACCAAACTCAGACAACTTCAAAACCCAACTCTTCTCACACCTATCTTCAAAATGGAAATGTTCTTGCTTTCACCCTACTTAATCCCAAGATTCCATACTCCTGCACCTTTATACACTCAAACTCTAGCTTTGTTTTTAGCAGGCTCTAACTTCACTGTATGATGACAATATTGAATGGTTAGCACAAAAAAAAAAAAAAAAAAAAAAGTTTTTGCAGTGTATTGCAAATTTGCATCTTCAATGTTCTTACTGTGTCTACTTTCTGTTGTAAATATGCATTTTAAAATATTCTTACTGTGTGTACTGTCTATTGTAATTGGAATTTGCAGTGTATTACTTTGTTTTCTTGCTGTTGCATTATGTTTTGTATTTCTTAAACATTGCATTGGTTGTACTTTTCTCCCCGGGCCTCCACTGAAAATGGGTTCTTCTTGACCCAGTGGACTTCCCCGGTAATCAAACTGAAATAAATAAATAAATAAATAAATAAACATCCAACAAGAATGTCCCTCTTGCAGCCCCACCCCATGTTGGGAACAACATAAAAAAACTAAGAGAGTTGGAGGTCAGATATCATTCATAGCCTCATGTGTCACCAGCCAATAAGGCAGCCTTATGCCTCTCTTCAGTTGTGAGCTATTCTTTGATTTGCAAGGGGTCAAGCTCACTCCTGCTATTAGATGATACTGAAAGGGCCACAAGAGGTATAGACTCAGATACTTCATTGGGAATGTGTCCTGGAGCATCTTCACCTCCTCTCTCATGTCAGATTTGGGTGCATATCTCCTGATCTGCTTACATGAAACTATCCCTTAAATCCCCTAGGGAAGGCTTGGCATTTGTATCGGAGCAAAAAGTCTTTCCCTTTCCACCTCAGAGTTATGCAGAATTCACTCTCCAAAACTGAGAAAGTCATCCTAGATGTTGGACTACATCATCTACCATGTGATGGTGCCTGTCCTTGTGGGTGGGGAAGGACAGTCCGATGTCAACTATGGAGTTCATAAAGGTATGTCAGAACCTAGTGTTCCCTCTAATTTCCCTCTAATAAACAATTCCCAGGTGCTGAGGTCCTATCATCTTATCTCTGGCCCTCACCAGTCATGCAGTTAGCACCTCACACACTAGCCAAATACAGACCATCCATTTCTGGAGACAGGGGTAGAAGAAGATGTCTTTCCTATGATCAGTGTTGCAGTATTACAAATTACTTGGATATCCTGACAGGGACAGCTATACATCCAGCCAGGATACCAAACCAATAAGTCTACTGTAGGAGTATGTATGACTAAAGCATGCCAAAGCTATGAGGTACATAAGGGATGTATGACAGTGAAGTACCTCAGAACTTTCTTGCTGGCAGCCAGAACAGTGAGCCTACATTTCTTAGTTGGCCTGTCAGACATATGACTGTTGTCAGTTACACTTGCCTTGGGCAGATAGCTATCCTCATTGAGGACATTTTCTCTTATTATTTTTGGGGGAAAAAAATAGTCTTTTTTCATCTCATCTAAGAAGTAAAAATGTAATTATGGGAGGCAAATACCTTACAGTGACAGTCACACTAAATATATTTTGTCTAGGAGCCAGTCACGACTATTGAGATTGTTCTATTTAGCAATCTTTTGCACCTAGTACCCTTAGGAGCCATTTTCTGCCCCTTACGATTTACTTGATAATCAAAAACTTAAAGAATTTGTGCATATAAAAATAGAGACGGACTTTTCTTGCCCAGACATCCTGCATCAGCTGAGACAGAAGTTGAAAAAGTCTAAATCCAAAGCTTCAACTGTCCTGTTGGACCCAGACATCTGTATTGTGTCTCATGATGAGTCCTCTCCTCCTTTTTATTTTTTTTCCATGAATATAGGGTTATATTTAGGACTAACCCTTCTTTCATGCCTAAGGTGGTCTGTGAGCTTCTTTAAAATATACTAGTAATCTCCCTACCATTTTCCCTGCCTAAACATAAGGGAGAAAGAACTCTGCACTTTTTAGCTGTTTACAAACAACTAAGGTATTACCTTGGCAAAACCAAGTCAATCAAAAATTCAGATCAGCTTTTCATTTCCTTTCAGGATAAAAAGTTGAGTCTCTCTAGTTCTAACAAATAGTTTCCAAATAGATCTCCTCCCCCAGGTATAGAGAAAAGAGGGAAAATTGAGTCCTATCCTGGATTTGTCCCTTCTCAATTTGTTTCTGACAGTCCCAAAATTCAGAATGCTCACTTTACCGTTTTTACTTCCAAGGACTATACCCCAAGCCTTTTTTGTTGACTTGGACATAAAAGATGTTTTCTGCGTATTCCAATCCACATGGACCACAGGAGATTTCTAAAGTTCTTTGTTTTAGAATATCATTGCCAGTTCTGTACTCTGCTCTTTGGCCTCTGTATGGCTCAAAGAGTTTTCACAAAGTGCCTGGCTCCAGTTGTTGCCTTCTGCAGACTTCAGATAATTCAGATTTTCCTAACTTGGATAGTTTGTTTAGGTGAAGTGAAGCACCTTCTAGATCTCAGCTGTACAATGACTTTACTTTTCTCTCTCTCTCTGTCTCTGGGATTCACCCTAAACATCAAAAATCCAGTCTGATTCCTTCTCTGGATATGGTATTTCTGGGTTGTGGGCTCAGTTCCTTGTCAATGACAGCTTTCCATTCTCAGAAAAGATGCCCTTCCTACAGGAATTCTTTCAGTCTCTTCTTCCCTATAGAAACAACCTCAGCAAGAAAGATCTTTTCAGCCATGAAGTTTATGGCCTCCACCAGTCTCAAAATTCTTTGGACCTCAACATGAGGAAGATTCAGTGCTATCTCAAATCAATCAGAAAGGAACATTGTCTCCCTGTGAACTTCCCAATCCCTCTCTTGCCATTCATCAAAAAGGGAGCTTCCCTGATGGATCTCTGAGATTTCTCTCAACCCAGGGGTGCCTTTTCTAGTTCCCCTCCCTTGCTAAGATCTCTTTATAGGTGCTTCAAGCCTTCCTTGGGAAGCCTGTTCCATGATTGTAAATGCCCAGGGTGTTATTGGAACTGGAAAGACATGAGGGATTATATAAATATCAAGGAAATGAAAGTGGTGAATTTGCTTTGCAATCCCTGTATCATCTCTCGTCTCGGGGCACTCATTGAAGATTTAAAGATAACACCACAGTTATGTGGTACGTAAACAAGCAAGGTGGATCAAGCTCTTATACCACATTTACAGGCTGGCAGTGACAGGTTGGGGCATAGCCATTCAGCCCAATCCATTTGTTCAAGCAGTTTATATTCTCTTAGAGCAGTGGTTCCCAAACTTTTTTGATTCTCAGCTCCCTTGCTGAATCCAGGTTTTCCCAAGGCCCCCCCTGCAGCTCGCATAAAGTGCATATTTTAGGGGTTCCTAAAGTGTGCGCTGCGGTGCCTTGGGGAACAGCGGCTTCCTCACAGGGGTGCCGCAAACTAATAAGCTTAGCTGCAAAATAAACAGAGAACAGTTTGAGGTGTATTTTGCAGTTAAGCTTATTAGTTCGCAGCGAGTGTGAGTGAATGCAGGAATGAATGAAGAAGTTGCTGTGTGTGTGTGTGTGTGTGTGTGTGTGTGTGTGTGTGTGTGTGTGTGTGTGTGTGTGTGAATGAATGAGGAATTGGCTGTGTGTGTGTATGTGTGAGATCAGAAGAGTGAGAGCAATGTATGAATGAATGCAGGTATGAATGAGGAAGTGAGTGTGTGTGTATGTGTAAGATCGGAAGAGTGAGAGGGATGTATGAATGAATGCATAAGTAGGTGTGTGGCATGTGGGTGTGAGATCAGAAGAGTGATGAGAGCAATGTGCGAGTGAATGCAGGTGTGTGTATGTGTATGTGTGTGTGTGACTCAGACCTCTCAACTGTACAGATTTTCACAGAATGTCCAGATTTTTATCTCATATTTTTGGTGTGTTCCTCCTAAAATCTGTGCTTTTCTGGCAAATAGTTGAGGATTGAAGTAATTAAATAATGACAAGCATTTGAGTTTAAGACTCCACATCCTTCAGATAATTCATGCTAATGCAAAACCTAGTATTCTACCAACTTTCCAAGTTTGTAAGAGCTATATTTAAAATCTGTCCCTATTTGTCCCCCCATCATTTAGGCTTTGTCCAGATTTAATGCAAAACCTATTATTCTCTCAACTTTCTAAGTTTCTAAGAGCAATATTTAAAATCTGTCCCTATTTGTCCCCCCATCATTTTAGGCTTTGTCCAGATTTTTAGAGCAAAAAATCTGGACAAAGCCTAAAATGATATATGTTGCAAAAGGTTCAAGCAATACAGCAAATAATAATAGGGATAATGAGCAACCTTGTTTCGTTCCTTTTACAATTTAAAAAGGACTAAAAATAAAAGATGCAATATTGACAAAAGAAAAAATATTATTGTATAACTTCATTATTATCTCTATAAATCTTAAGGAAAAGTTATATTCTTCAAGAATGTTTTGAAGATAAGTCCAATGTATTGTGTCAAAAGCTTTATCTAAGTCTAAACTCAGTATTAACCGTTCTTTTTTACTTTTATTAGCAGTATCTATTAAAGATAGAAGTCTGATAATATTATTCCGCACCTATAGTCCTAAAATAAAGCCAGTTTGATCTGTATTAATTAAGATTGGTTTTATATTATTGAATCCATCCATCCATCCTCAACCCTTTTTCCCCATTTTACACTTGGGGTCAGGGTATCACTTCAACAGTGACAACCATCTCGAGCCAAGGTTTACATCTCTGGGTGGCTAGCCCTGCCACATTATTATATTAAAAAAAAAAAAAAAAAAAAGTAAAGGAGAACTCAGTGCAAAAACAAGAGCTATAAACAGATAAGCACTGAAATGAGAAGCCGCCAGTCCGCACAATATGGCACACCAGTGTTTATTAACTTTTTGAAGACAAAACAACAAACACATAAAATGCTTAATGAGTCAATGCATTTTTCATCTTAATTCCGGACTTCATCAGATAAAATTAATACAATTGAAAACATCCCAATTTATGTCCAACCCACTCTTTAAAACATCCAATGAGAGCAAAGAATTAAATTAAAACTCATCAATAAACACAAGCCTATGTGTTTTATGTATGTTGTTTTGTCCTCAAAAAGTTAATAAACACTGGTACTGTGTGGACTGGCGGCTTCTCATTTCAGTGCTTATCTGTTTACAGTATTATATTAACCATTACAATTTTATAATTCACATTTAATAGGGTAATAGGGTGATAAGAACACATAATTTAGGATCTTTATCTTGCTTCAAGACAGGAGATACCAAAGAAAATTATCCAATAAGGTGGAATAAGCAGTGTGCCTCTTACCTCCTTAAATACATTTGTTAGTAGGTTTAAAATATTATCCAGAAATATTTTATATATTTCTAAAATTAGGCCATCTAGTCCAGGAGCCTTGTTATTTTTTATGCTTTTTATTAGTTCTTTAAGTTCTCTAAGAGTCACAGGTTTATATAATGTATCATTTTGTTCTTTTGTTACTTTGCGTATTATATTTTATTTTAAAAAATTCTCTAAGTTAACACTTTTATCCAGTGTTATATTTCTGTTATTGATTTCTTCATAGTGTCTTCTAAAAGCTTCTAAAATGTCTTTTAAGTCTATTGCTTTTTTAGATTTATTACCTACTTGATATGTAGCTTCTTTGATATGATTTATGTTATTTAAGAATTTTGATCTGATAGTTAACCTATGTAATTTTTTGGATTTAAAGTATGTGTTTGTAATTTAAGTTTTTCCATGTTTATTGAAACTTTACAATTTAATATTTCTATGTACTTTTGATTCATTGTCTTTAATTCTTCATTTGTATTTTTATCAAAGGGATTCAATTTTAATTTTAATTTATCACTTTATCACTTTCCTTTTTAACAAATATCAGTTCTTTATTCTACCATACATATGCCTTTAATATATCCCACAATATAACATCAGAAACTTCTCCATTATTATTAATATCCATAAATAGTTTCAGTTCATTTAAAAAAACAACCTCTAAATCCTTTAATTTGAACTATATAAGCTGGTATTCGTTTTAAAACACAATTTTATAAGTTGCAGAAAACACAATAACTATTACATTTGTAATATTTTGTAAACAGCTTACAATATATTAGCAACTACTCAAGTTACACACATAATGTAAGCAGCATTTTATTCATCTAACTTTCTTATGAGGCTAAGGAGTTTGGTGTGCATTACTTGGTTGTTGAGATATTTAGAAAAAATGTGAAAATTATACCTATATAAATTAATATCATAAAAACAGCAGTTAATATCTATTTCCCTGCACTAGACAGAGGCCATATATTAATACAATTGAGTTTGCTATTGTATAAGCTCTAAGATGAAATCTTCTAAAACCTTTTACTGGTGTGAATTTATTGATGCAAATATGAACAAGCAATATTTGATGCCTAGAGGCATCAGTAGGAGCTAACTGCATATGCACCTGGATGCTCACTCAGATATAATGAGTTAAGGCTCATTGAAGACCAATCCATTTCTTCCCTATTTGATTTCTAGAGGTTTTTTATTAAGGGAATACAAGCTTTTCTTTTGAACATTATTGCAGTTGTATGTCAAATTTAATGGTTTTCCCATTAAAAGTTATTGGAGAGTTAGTCCAGGCAGTTTTTAAGACCAAGTCTTATCCTGTGTAGAAAGAAATTTCACTATTACAGATCTTGATGCAGATGGATTATTTGTTGTAGTAATATTCTTAGAAAGAGACCCATGCATTCTCTCAGTTCCAAAAGAAAATGACTCTGGTAAGTCAAAATTTTTTGGTAGCCAAGCATTCAGGAACTGCAGCATGTTGTTTCCTTCTTCCTACTCAGGGACACTGTATATTATGTTATTTCTTCTGAATCTGCTCTCAAGATCATCAGTCTTTTCCAGAAGAACAGATTTCTGTTGTAGTAAGAATTCAACTTGAGTTTCATTTTCATTTAACCTCCAATCTATATCATTCAGAGATTCTTTCATGGAAGTGATTTGATCTCCATGTTTCTTAATTATTTCATTTAACAGATCAATTTGTTTTTTTATTTTCCTGTTTTATAGTATCCATTTTGTTTTCCGCTTTATCTGTTTTAACTGATATTTCTTGCATACCGGAAATAAGAGACTGTAATTCCTTTCTTCATTCCATTCTCCTGAGAGGAAGCTTTGAGATGGCTCATAATTACTCTTGACTGAAAGAAACTTCTGACAAGATAAATCAATACGAAGTCTTCAAATGCTGAAATTCTTCCTGGATTCTTTTCAGGCTTTGTTTATTATAATATAGAAGATGTTTTGAAGATAATTTCTTAACTTAGTATCAAAATATCCTGTCAGGAAAACTTGAAAGAGTAAAACAAAACTTTTCTGCTCCTAACTGCTTGGTATCTTAGCCATGCCCCCCCCCCTCTACTATTTTCATGGCTAGAAGCTTTCAGGTTTGATCACAGCACACTCCAACAGAGCTGTTGTTTTTGCTTTTTAAAGGGTCTTGATTCCAGATATATTTTGATCCTCTGTACATACTGTTACTAAGCATGACAAGATATTTTTTTAACAAGAAACATCTTTATTGATTCAAAACTTATAATGCAGGCAAATAAACCATATTAACATATTTTCAATTGAAAACATTATACATTGCATAAATCTTCTATATAGTCATTGTCAGTCAATCATTACCTATCTCATTCAATTCCTGTCTTCCCTTAAACCTCATTCCTCCTCCAAAACATTATTCTGCATACATGGTTCCCACAATTCACATTTTTCTTATGTAATTTTCTCCTATCCATTAATAAAGATCCCACTTTCAGTTCTTTTTTCTCAATTACTATATTCACTACCAGTTTAGACTTTGATTTCCATCTTCTAGTAATTGCTTTTTTGGCAGCCACCAGAATTAAACTAAGCAAGGCCTTATGTACTAATTTTGTGTCACAGCTCAAAAAAATAATTTCCTCTGTTACAACAATTTGCTCACCCAGTATTTCTGACAGAGGAGTCTGCAGGGAATTTATAAAGTCTGCCAACTCATTACACTCCCAAAGTATATGTTCCAACATTTGTAATCTACCTGAAGAAAATTTCTTTGGAGTCTGTTAGGGGTATAAAAATACCTATGCAAACACTTCCAAGCAAAGATCTTAAATCTTCTAGATATTTTTGCATATTTGGGAGCCATACATATGTCCTCCCATTGTTTCTTTGTGCACTGCTTATCCAGTCTCTCTTCCCAAACCTTTCTAACCTCGTCTGATTGATTCCTATAGTTATCCTGCAATAGCTTATATGCCCTAATAATTATCTCTTTTTAACAGCCGCAGCTCCTGTTCTAGATTCTATTCAAAACTCTACTAGTATTGGTCTTTCACTTAGGATCCCTCTATTCCTTTCCCTTTGCCTACACTATGATACAATCTCTAGCTTGCAATCCAAAATAATTCTTTGCCTCTTACCATTCTATTCCTTTTCTTCTCTAATTATTTAATCCCAATACCTTGTTTTTTTGCCAGTTTTCACCAGTAAATCCCAGTCCCCTCTTGTCTATTCTGTGTAGCCCTAATTGCAGTCATCCCCTATTGGCAGAATCTCTTTTTTCCACTCTTGTGTTGACTTAGTTCTTAGAATACTTTCTGTTTCTCTATAACAATAATATTCTGTATGGTTGGCTCTGTATCCAAAATCCCAGTCTGTCCTTATTTATTGAGTTTCTCCCTGTTTCATCATTACCCATTTCAACTTTGAATTATAGATTTCTGGCTGTGCTATGTAAAAGAGGAGTCTTAACTGTGTAGTTCTGAAATACCCCTTCAAATCAATTAACCCCAAACTGCCTTTTTCTACTGGAAGGATCAGCTTACCCCACTTGACTCTTGCCTTCTTCCCCTCCCAGATAAAATCATTCAATTATTTATTAATTAATACCCACAACTTCTAATCTTGCTGATAAAACTATGCCTGAACTGTGTACAAAAGTAGAGGGACTAAAACATGTTCACTGCTTGTATCTTGCAATCCATACCCATAAAAAACAGCTTCCAGTTTCTCGTTTTTTGTATTATCTTTTGTTTAGCCTCTTCCCACTATCTTTAGCTGCAGTAACATTATTCTTTTCAATCCATACTCTTAAGTACTTCATTTTATCATGTCCCCATAAATATGGGTATTGCTCAACCAATTCATATGTGGAGACATAGCTCACAGCTATTGCCTTTCTTTTATTTTAATTTTGTATCCCAAAAAAGACTTGAAGCTGTCTCAGAATGTTCCACAACAATGAAATGTCCTTTTCTGGTTTTATCAAATACAAAATAATATCTTCTGCAAACAATGCCAAATTTTCATGATTACCATACCAGTTATATCCTTGAATTTGTAAATCCCTTATTTTCTTTGCAAATGGTTCTAAATATAATACAAATAACAAAGGGGAAAGAGGACATCCTGCCTGGTTCCTCTGCTCAAACATAACTTATCAGAGAGGAACCCGCCACTTTAATTTTCACCTCCAATCCCTCATATATCCTTCTAATCAACCTTATTATTTTATCACAGACTGTAAATGCTTCCATTGCCCTGCTCATAAAATCCCAGCATACTCTGTCAAATGCTTTCCCTATATCAAGACCCATCAACAACAGTGGTATTTTCTTACATTCTGCTTCCTGCTGGATCATGATTGTTCTATTAGTGTTGTCAAATGTTTGCCTACCCTCCAGCAAACCACATTGATACATATCTGTCAAATATGACATCACCTTTGTCATTCTTTTACCTATTATAGACATAAACACTGTATAATCATGGCTTACAACCCAAATGGGCTTATATGAAGTTGGATCTGATGGGTCTTTACCATCTTTAGGTATTACAACCACCACAGCTTTCTTCCAGGATGTTGGTGCTGCGTCTGCTTTTAAAATATTGTTAAACAAAACCTTCTAGATCTTTATCACCTTCTACCTCCCTAGTTTTTACACTTACACAGGAATACCATATATTCCTGGAGACTTTCTTTTAGATTGGTTATACATCAAAAATGTTATCTTACCTCCTCCTATCGGGTCTATATTAGAACCACGAAAGTCCTATGCACCAAATATGTAAACATTGACACATATTAAGCAAACGGTGAATACACCGAATGCCCTAAACCTTCTTCTTCTTCTTCTTTTGGATTTTCCCAGTTAGGGGTTGCCACAGCGGATCACCTGTCCACTCATGAACCGGGAAATTCAAAATCTTGAATTGTCATAGTTGTCCAACCCCACCACCTGCTACATACTACCTACCCAAACAAAATAAATAAACCACATACATACACTAACCAAAACCCTACTTCTAACCCTAAAGTAAATCTTGCATATACTACCATGTATGCACTTACCTTAACCCGCACCCTAACCCTAAGGTCCATAACTATCGCACACTTACCTTAAGGAGCTAATCCCAAACAAAATAAATAAGCCACATACATACACTTAAAAAAACCCTACTTCTAACCCTACACTAAGCCTTACATACATTACTATCTATGCACTTCCCTTAATCCGCACCCTAACCCTAAAGCCCGTAACTATCACAAACTTATCTTATAGAGCTATACCGCAGAAGGGCCAACCATGACGATTTGACATTTCAGATTTCGCACTTGAGGACATTCTGTGTTTTCGCAGTTTGATGAATATGTGTCGACATTTCCATATTCAGGTAAGTGGACCTTCGCAGTTTTAATAGGGAATCCCTCCTATCATAGCTGTTAGTACCTGAGCCTCATCTACCTCTAACCTTGACATGTTTAATTCTTCCATAAACATTACCATTTGTACTTTTTCTTGATTTCCAAATATCTCTGCTTTATACAGATTTGCATAAAATTTCTTAAATAGTTCTAATACTTCCACAAGATCTCTGGTTATTTTCCTTGTTATAGTCTCCCCAAGCTCGGCAACAACCCTTTCGACATTCTGTTGCCTGAGTCATTGTGCTAAAAACTTTTGTGCTCTGGAATTATTATAAAAAACAAAATAGTTGCTTAACAGCAACCTTTCTGCACTCATGCATACTATTGAGGTAGTCCCTTATTTTCTCTTTAGCACTGTGCAATTGCTCCTCTTCTTGTTCTTTGAGATTCCCCCTATTCCACAAAACTTTAACGTTAATCAGTTCCTCTAAATAATTCTTATTACTTCTTAACCATATCTCTTTTCTTTTATTTCCACCCTATTTTAAACTCCATTTTTATTTTATCCCATTCCTAACTTTATTTTCTGAAGAAATTTATATCTTCCATAATGACTCCCAAATAGTTTCCACTACCCATTCCTTAATTTCCTCTCTGTTTAACAGCTAGGTTGGGAAGCATCAGTGTCTCATTTTTATTTCTTTACCCTGCATTTTTATTTTAGTTATTATTGGCGCGTGATCTGAAGTATTTATTGGATGTGAATCAAAAATTACTTTTAAGCATCAAGCATTAAGTGAGAGGTTGCCATAATGATTAACGAGTTTACCTTACAGACACAAGGTGCAGGGTTTGATTCTCACACGGATTTCAGCTTCTTTCCTCATTCCTCCTCCAATGAAAGCTTTGAGACTCTTCCCAATAGTAATACTGCAACAGTGATCATAGGAAGGACATAGTACAGCTGTGTAAAAATTTACCATAACACTGAATGACTGATCACTGCTGCTGTGTTCCATCCCTAACTCACTCCTTCCCTCTGTCTTGTCCTATTTACCATTTTGACCAAGTTGGTAGCCTGTCCTTTTCCTTTCTTTTGGTTGACATGTGTTTTTGGTGACCTGTTGTCTTTGTTGCTTTCCTGAATTTCAGGGTCTGGAGCAAGAAAGTCCTGAGGTACGTGGCTGTATATCCCTTATTTACCAAATAGCCTTAGTGTTCTTTGGTCATACATCAGATATGTGGTGAGAAAGGAAATTGTATAGGCTTTGGTATCTTGGCTGGATGTACAGCCGTCCCAGGTAGGATATCCCAATAGTTAGTAATACTGCAACAGTGATCAGTCAGACATCTACTATTCATGTCTTGGAAGGAAACTTACAACAACAAATGATCTTTATCTATGAACTTAACAAGGGCAACAAGACCACCCTATAGATCCCACTGAATGAATCTTTCTCTACAGACATACACTGATCGATGAATCCGCAATGAGCAGATTTGTGACTCCTCTACCTTCCCCTTCACCTTGGATCATCTTAGTATCTGAATAAGAAGTCTAAAAGGACCAGAATTCATGTTCATGTAAGGTTATGGATTTTGACCACCGCTAAAGGTCTGTAAGAAGCCTTTGATCCTTTCATCTTTATGGTCTAATCCCATTTATTGTCACTATGGATAAGATATAATTATGAACCATGGAATGGATAAGGCCAATCTAACCCCCAGTAGTATAGGTCAATTCAAGAAACAAAAAAGAAAATGCCTAGGCTTAAAATGGCTAGCAAGGGCAGATAGTCTACTACTTACCTAAGAACCTAGGAACCTACAAAGAGGACTGCTGAGTGTCAGACAGTAATTCCACCCCAGACTCTGCCATCTAAGTACCAAAGAAGGGTGGCTATGCCAGCTCAGCAGTCTAAAACCTGAGAATCATGCAGGATTGATCACAAAGGAACCAGTTCTTCAAGCTGCTTCACCTTGGAAAGTCATCACAAAGGATGATTGAATACTGGATGTGATCAGAGACAATCATATCTTGGAACAAGTAGGTTCTGCTTTTGAAGGAGCACTGCTTCTGGACCAGGCCACTTCCACTTAGCTCTTGAAACAGACCCAGCCTCTAGTCTACAAAGATATTATTGACCTGTGATGTTATGTTGTTCCATCTCGCCTTCATTCTTGCTAGCTGGTTGGGTTCAGAACCGAGCATCGGATCCAACTTAGCCTATTACTAAAGCTCGAGAGCTTCTACTGGCTCGAGGCTATACCCTATCCCATCATGCCTAGGGAAGATTTCCCAGATCTCATTTGCCACTAAACTAGTGAACTAGATTGGGTGCTTCCTACTAGGCTCCAGGCTAAATAGAAAGATTTTAGCTTTCTTACTACTTCTAAAGTGTTTTCTTTGGCATACCAGTTTATATATTTAGCGTTAGTGTATTCCTGCTGTGAAAGCTTGCTTTGCCTTTGGTTTTTTGTTTGCCTATGAGTCTTCATTGTTAGAGCCTGTTTTTTCCTATCCCACATTGTTGTATTTCCTTGTGTTTAAGCTTAGTCGTGTTGAGCAGCTAGTGTTATCCCTTTAGTTTTTTTTATGCTAAGGAGTTTATTTAAGTTAGAGAACTCCTTACTGAGCCTGTTTAAGTTAGAGGGCTTCCCCTCCTCTTGGTCGTTGTGTTTCAGGGAGTGTTGTTTTACTTAGAGACCTCTCCTCTTACCAGAGGAGATTGCTGTTTAAGTTAGAGGCCTCTCCTCTGGTCCCTTATTCCCTTGCTGCTGTTCTTCTCCTATTTTTTTTTCAGTGTTCCCTTAAAAAAAAAAAATATATATATATATATATATATATATATATATATATATATATATATATATATTTTGTTCTTTTGTTGTTGTTGACCTTTCTTGCCTTGGTTTCTCAGTACTGCTGGTAAGATCATTAGTTAAAGTTGTTGACTAGTTTAAGCCATTGGTTAGACAAAGCTTTGTTCATTATGTGAGTGCCCAAATGAAGGTCAAAAACCAAACTCCTTAGATAAGCACAAGCACTTTATTTCCTTAACGCTGCAACACAAAAGAATACGTTTTCGACATAGAATCCAAGTCTTCATCAGAGATGAACAAATCACAGTAGACCTTACATCATTTTATACCATTCAACCTGATCTTACAATCAACGTCTGTTCTTTAATGCAATAAAACCAGGTTTTATTGCATTAAACTTCCCAGATGGGGGGGGGGCATTATCTGAGAAAGACCGTCCAAGGAACTTGGCAGGAACATGAGTACCACTTGCACATCAACATCCTAGAAATGAAAAAGGTGCTGCTGGCATTGCAGGCATTCCAGAACTCTCTTCCACCAGGTATGATTGCAATTCAGACAGACAATATGTTGGTAGTGTGATACATCAACAAACAAGGCAGAACCAGAGCCTACCCCCTGTGTCGAGAGGCTCAGAGAGTATGGCAATGGGCAGTTTCTTCTAAACGTTTTCTGCTTGCAGCACATATCCCGGGGAAATCCAGTGTGATAGAGGACAAATCGAGCAGGGCAATTCTAATGCCTCATGAGTGGTCCCTAAAACAGGAAATTGCAAACCAGATTTTTTGCAAGTGGGCCAGCCTTGCTGAAACCTCTTTTCCATGTCCATGAACACCAAATGCAGCAGCTACTTTGTCCTAATCCCCCCCCCCCTTCCAGGGGAGCCAGTAAGGGATGCTTTTGTTCATGATTGGCCCCCGGGACTTCTTTATACCTTTCACCCATTTCCACTAATCCCCAAAGTTCTACAGAAAGCCAAATCATTGAGTTGCAGGTTAATACTGATCGCTCCATACTGGCCTTGTCAAATCTGGTTTCCTTTCCTACGGCCCCATCTCCAAGAAGAGCCATAGATCCTGGATTCGGTACTAGATCTTCTGACTCATCAGTCAGGAATTCTCCATCCCGCTATCCAAACCCTCAAACTGACAGCTTGGCTGCTCCACTTCCAGTCTTAGCCAGGCTTCCAGACATATCCCCTGCAGTGAGACACATTCTAGTGTCATCTTATAAGACAACAGCTAGAAAGCTTTATGCTAGTAAATGGAAAAGGTTTTCTTGTTGGGCTTCAAGAATCATATAGATCCCTTCACGGCCCCTGTAAGTACAATTTTAGATTTATTAGCAGAAATTTTTAATGAAGACGCAGCAGCAGTTACCATATGAGTACAATTAGCTGCCATATCTAACTACCACATAGGAAACATGGGTTCAAAAATAATGTTTCACAGTTTGTGCAAAGCCTTCCTGAGAGGTACACTTTTACTAAGGCCTCCAATAAGGGAACCACCACCTCTGTGAGACCCCACTTTGGTACTGATTACTCTAATTCTCCTACCATACAAACCAGCTTCCTCTTTCCATCTTAAATTTCTAATCTGGAAAACAGTCTTTTTAACAGCCATTACCTCAGCAAGGAGGATCTCAGAACTTCAAGCTCTGTCCATATGCCCTTCCTATTTAGTTTTCCACAAAGACAGAGTTTCTCTTAAAACAAATCCTTCATTCCTTCCCAAAGTGTGCTGTGAAACCAATTTGAATCAGTCCCTCGACCTACCTGTTTTCTTTCCAAACTATGGCAACAAAGCAGAATATAAGCTACACCATCTGGATGTTCACAGGCAGTTATGTTTCTACTTGCATAGAACAAAGGAATTCAGAAAATCTGACCAGTTATTTGTCTCCTTCTCAGATAGCAGAAAAGGGGCACCAATACAAAACTTACCTTGTCAAAGTAGCCTAAAGACATTATTGCCTACACATATAATTCTCAGCATAAACAACTGCCAGGAAAGATTAGAGGCCACTCAACAAGAGCTATGTAAGTTTCAGCCACCTTTCAGGCCAGATTACCTATGGACTCAATATGTGCTGCAGCCACATGGGTCAATCCTCATACCTTTATCACTCATTACAAAGTAGACGTGTCCTCCCGGAACAGGTCTTCCTTTGGTTCCACTGTTCTGAAGAGTTTATTCCCTTGAGCCTCCCAAGAAAGAAGGTGCTAGGGATGCTGTCCCTACCAGCAAGAATGAAGGTGAGATGGGACAACATAACATTAAGAAGTCATGTACTCACCATAACATTCAATGTTTGTTTTCCATAATCTCACCTTCATTCTTGCGACCCAGTCTCTTTCCCCCAACCTTCACTCCTGGAGGATCGAGAGGAATATTAGTGGTTGTGAATTGTGTTCTCTGATTCCCTTCTCATCTCAAGAAGCACAGACAAACAACTGTTAACTTGGGATTTTGTATATTATTTCAGAATAGGTTAGTAATTTGCAAACAAGATCTGAGTAATCTTTCCTAGGCATGATGGGATAGGGTATAGCCTCGAGCCAGTAGAAGCTCTTGAGCTTTAGTAATAGGCTGAATCAGAACCGATGCTCAGTTCCGAACCTAACCAGCTGGCAAGAATGAATTTGAGATTATGGACAACAAACATGGACCGTTATGTTGAGTACATAACTTCTTATTCTTCAAACTGATCACTACACTGTAGCATAAGATGTTATGTGATCCTATCTCGCCTACATTCTGACTGATGGGTTCGGAGCCGATCCTCGGCTCCAACTCGGCACGCTTATGCCAAAGAGCGAAGTCTCTTATTGGCTGAGCTTACTATATCCCAGGATGCACCACTACCAGTCCCCCAGATCTCGTTTGCCACTATCAAGCAAAGACGTGGTCTCGAGCTGGCTGAGCTAAGTAGTGTTTTTCACTTACTTTCCTGTCAGGGAATTCCTAGATTTTCAACAAAAAAGCTGTTTTAATGGCTATTTAGTCTTTTTGTGTATGACTGATATTTTTTGTGAGGTATTTGTGTGGTGATTGCGCCTTTTTTTTGTGACTAGAGGCTTCCTTTCAGTTGAAGGGCCTTCCCCTGTCAGTTACTTTGCCTTCAGTTTTGTATTCAGGTTTCTTGGATCCTGTCTAGTTTATTCATTGTGACAGTTCTTGGTTAAAAAAAAAAAAAAAAAAAAAGACAGAGAAAGTTTTTTCTCTTTGATTGTTAGTGTGTTTTGTTTGGCTGTTACACTTGATTGGTTGCCATAATGTCTCAGGCTCCTAGGCCTTCAGGTTTTAAGAAGTGCACTAAGTGCAGCTTCAAAATGTCTATTACAGATGACTACTCTCTCTGTGTGTACTGTTTGGGCGCCAAACATTTGCAGGAGTCCTGTAGTGTGTGTCACGCGTTTTCCTCGAGGGTCCTCCAAGAGAGGAAAAATAAACTTATTTTAAAAGGCCTTATTAAACCCTCATTTGAAGAGGCATTAGCTTCCTCTCCTTCTCCTGCTAAAAAGAAAAGGGCGTCGGCTCCGACCAGTCCGTCGGAACCGACCGCCAAGAAACATAGGCAGGCTTCTCCTTCGGCTCCACGGACTTCGGAGCCAAGGGCGGAATGGTCTGCCTCGATGCCTCCAGCCTCGACTCCTCTGGGTTCGGAGCCGACGTCTGGGGCATCGAGAGGCGGGTCACCTTCATCGGCTCCACTGATCTCGGAGCCGATGAAGGTTGTCCGCTCAGACACTTCCTCCTCGGCGCCGAAGCCCTCTTCGGCACCGATGGAAATTGGTTTGGACATTCCTTCGGCGCCGATAATTGTCGAGTCGATTTGGAGCCGGTCCCCTAGTCCCTTGGAGCCGTTGGAGAGGCCTACTCGGACCCATTCAGTCTCTTCCAGGTCATCAAGGATGTCAGATTCGGACATAGACAGGGTGCTCCAAAGACTTTTCCAGTCCCCAGTCTTTCAGAAATTTGTCTCGGCTCCGACCCAATTGGCTTCGGAGCCGATAGCCCATCCTATTGCCATTCCTCCTCCGACCGCTTCGGCTCCGTCGGAGCAGGTGCTGATGGAGCCAGTGGAGATTCTAGGGTCGGCTCCGACCCTTACTCCAACCCCGGCCTTCGGGTCCGAGTTTAGCACACGGACTTCTTCGGCCGGACCCGGGGGTGATGTTTCGGGACCAATGTTGTCGGTTCCAAGCCTCCCTCTTGGTGCTTCGGCCGCGGGACTTCCGTCTGCTATCATGGCTCCAGAGACTGGACCCTCCCAGGATTCTGGGGGTCCGGCCTTCAGAGCTATGAGGAGTGCCTTGGCCAAGTCTTCTTCGGCCATCTCTACGGCTTTACCGGCACCTTCCCTGGGCATGGAGACTGGGTCTTTAGCAGTTCCCCTGTCTTTAGGCAGCGGAGCCCCGGGGCCTGAGGTTACCCCCACTGGGGGTTCCCCTCCTCCTGAGGGTCTTTCGGAGTTGTCTTCGGAGGAGCCCCCAAGGAAGAGATCGTGCAAGAGGAAGCATGTGGACTCCCCCGATGAGTCGCTTACATCGGACACTGATCTTGACGATGCGGAGGGGTCCCCAAAGTCGTCCTCGGATGATGTCTCATTTGCAGACATTCTAGAGATCCTCAAGCAACGAGGCGGCTGGAATTCCAAACCCCCCTCCGCTGATGAGTCGGTGTTCCTCAAGGCCTTTGGGGCTCAGCCCTCCGCCTCCTGGGTGTCTCCGCCCTTCGACGAGCTCCTGGATTTGGTTTGTCGAAGGGCGTGGGAACATCCAGATACTGTGGAACCAGTGCCTTCTCGCCCTAACAAATTTTTGTCTGCCCCACCCGAGAAGGAGTTCTTAACGAAAGGCGTGGCTGTAGATGCCATGGTGGTGGCATCTGCTACCCAGCAGGATGTGGCAGAGGCTTCAACGTCCGTCCATCCTCCTAATAAGGAGTCTAGGAGCATGGACGATGCACGGAAGTGCACCCTGACTTCAGCGACCTTTACTCTGAGGTCCCTGAATTATTTGGCACATTTCACCAGACTACAGAGGGATCTGGTCAAGGAGCTCTCAGACTCCCTCTCTGGTAACCTACCTGAGCAGCTAGCCCAGTCGGTTAGCTCTCAGTTGGCTATCCTTACCTCGATTTCTAACTCGTCCATGAGGCTCATTTCATATGCGGCTGAAGGGGCGGGCAGAGTGGCAGGCACAGGCGTGGCTCTACGGAGACAAGCCTGGCTCCGTTTGTGTCATTTCGCGGAGGCCTTCAAGTCTTCCTTTGCCGACGCTCCCTTTGATGGGTCCTCTTTGTTTGGACCCAAGGTAAAAGACACTCTTACCCGCTGTGAGCAGGAGGGAAAGACTTTATCTGCCATAGAAGCACGTTATTCCACTCCCTTTCGGCCTTATCCCAAGGCTAAAAGAGGAGGGAAGATGTGGTTCCGCAAATCACAGAAATTCTTTCCTCAACAGCAGGAAGATTCCCCTTCCAGAGGCAGAGGACGGGGAAATTTTTCTGGGAGACGCAGTCCCAGAGGCGGCAGAGGCCCTCGCAACACTGGACACCGCGAGTCCTTTCGTGGCTCTTCAGCCTCCCACACTCCATGAGGGATTGCCCGGCTGTGCTGCTCCGGAGCCAGTCGGGTGCCGTTTTGCCAAGCACCTAAAAGCCTGGGAGTCTATTACTCAGGACAGATGGGTGCTTCGGATTATTGCCGGAGGTTACACCATTCCCTTCACACACTCTCCCCCACCGTCCAAAAAAATCCCGGACCCACCACCCAGTCAAAGGGAAATTGCAGCCGTAGAAGCTTCAAAGCTGCTAGAAAAAGGAGTCATCCAGCCGGTCCCCACAGACCAGATCGGATCCGGAAATTACTCAAGGGTCTTTTTAGTGCCAAAAAAGACAGGGGACCTGAGACCCATTTTGGATCTCAGCAAACTAAACCAGTCCGTCATGAAGTCCAAATTCCGAATGGTCACTTTGCAATCCATTCTCCCATTGTTGGAGAAAGATGTTTGGATGTGCTCCATAGATCTCAAGGACGCCTATTATCACATACCGATACATCAGGCGTCCAGGAGGTATCTGCGCTTCAGCCTGGGAGACAGTCATTTCCAATTTTGTGCTCTGCCCTTTGGTCTCACCACAGCCCCCAGGGTGTTCACCAAGTGTTTGGCAGTAGTGACTGCTCACCTGAGGAGTCTCGGATTCCAAGTGTTTCCCTATCTGGACGACTGGCTCCTGACTGCCACCACCAGGCATCTACTACTAGAGAACCTACAAGCCACCATCTCCTGGGTGCTTCCCTGGGAATTACATTCAACTGGTCAAAGTCTGTCTTGCTGCCTTCTCAGCGCATAAGATTCATAGGAGCAGAGATAGACTCAAAGTTAATGCGAATCTTCCTTCCTACCGAAAGGATACAAACATTACAAGATCAAGTCCGAGCCCTGCTTCTAAGATCCAAATCCCCAGCCAGGATGGTCCTGCAACTTTTAGGTTCAATGTCTGCCACGGTTCTCCTAGTTCCTCTGGCAAGATTGCACATGAGGATTCTTCAGTGGCTGTTATCGACACAATGGTCTTTTCAGGATCTCCCCCTCAATCATCACATACTGATTACAGAAACGTGCAAACAGGACCTCCGCTGGTGGCTTCTGCCATCCAATCTGAATCAGGGAAGACCTTTTGTTATACCCCCTGTGGTGGCCACCTTGACAACGGATGCCTCTCAGACGGGGTGGGGGGGCATTGTCTGGGCAGGTCAGTTCAAGGTTCTTGGCTTCCCAACGAAGCATCTCTCCATATCAATGTGTTGGAAATGAGGGCTGTACTTCTGTCCTTACAAGCCCTCCACAAGTTTCTCCCTCAAGGCATTATCGCCATCCATACAGACAATATGTCGGTAGTCTGGTATCTAAACAAACAAGGAGGGACCAGATCTTACCCCCTTTGCAGAGAGGCCATGAGGGTGTGGGAATGGGCAGTGGCTACCAAGCGCTTCCTGGTAGCGACCCACATTCCAGGCAAATCCAATGTATTGGCAGACAGACTGAGCAGGACTATTCTCTCTCCTCACGAGTGGTCTCTGAACGAAACAGTAGCAGCTCAGATTTTCAAAAGATGGGGGATTCCGTGCTGCGACCTGTTTGCAACACCACGAAACACAAAGTGCAAAAGGTTCTTTTCCTTGACCCCGCGTCAAGGGGAGACAGCTACGGATGCTCTAGTCCAACCTTGGCCAACAGGACTGCTTTATGCTTTTCCTCTGATTCCACTCCTCCCCAAAGTCATCCAGAAAGCTTCCCAATTGGGGTCCACAATGATTCTAATTGCTCAGATTGGCCTCGTCAGGTATGGTTCCCCTACCTACAGAAATATACTCTGGACGGTCCTTGGTTCTTGGACCTAATTCCGACCTTCTGATTCATCAGTCGGGACAACAGCACCAGTCCCTTCACACTTTGAAATTAACAGCTTGGCTCCTCCACTTCCGACTATAGTCAGAAATCACACCTTGGACCCGGAAGTTATTCACATTTTATCTTCAGCCCACAAACCCACCACTAAGAAGTTGTATCACAGTAAGTGGAAGAGGTTTGCTATCTGGGCTCAACTCAGAGGATTAGACCCTATTACTGCCCCGATACCAGAGGTCTTGAAATTTTTGACATCCTTGTTTAATCAGGGATCTTCAGTCTCTACTATTAAAGTCCAATTAGCAGCTATCTCCAAATTTCATGATTCCACAGACCCACCGTTGATGAGCAGCAGATTATGTAAAACTTTCATGAAAGGTGCTGTGCTTTTAAGACCCCCAGTTTTTCATCCTGCACCTCCGTGGGATCTTGATTTGGTACTTCGTGCCTTAACATCTTCCCCCTTTGAACCGGCTGCTACATGTGAGTTGAAATATCTGTCTTGGAAAACTGCCTTCTTGATTGCAATTACCTCTGCAAGAAGAGTTTCAGAACTTCAAGCCCTATCTATCAAACCACCGAACTTGATTTTTCACAAGGATAGAGTATCACTTAGACCTAATCCATCTTTTGTCCCAAAAGTTTGCTCTAATCTCTGTCTCCAACAATCTTTAGAGCTACCAGTTTTCTTTCCAAAATTTTCAAACAAAGCGGAATACACCTTCCATACATTGGATGTTCACAGGCAATTGCGCTTCTACCTAGATAGGACTCAGCAAATTCGGAAAACAGATCAATTGTTTGTGTCCTTTTCAGATAATAAATTGGGTAAATCCATCACTAAAGCTACTATTGCCAAATGGATCAGAGATTGCATAACTCAAGCTTATTCCTCTTCAAATAAGCAACTTACAACATCTGTCAAAGCTCACTCTACTAGAGCTATGGCTACCTCTATTGCATTCCATTCCAAGCTCGCTATTTCTGAAATTTGTGCTGCTACTTGGTCCAACCCGCACACTTTCATTTCCCACTATAAATTGGATGTGGCATCTAAAGGACGAGCATCATTTGGTTCCATGGTACTCAGGAGTGTTTTCCAGTGAGCCACCCAGGATTTAGGTGCTAGGATAGCTGTCCCATCAGTCAGAATGTAGGCGAGATAGGATCACATAACATCTTTTAGTTATGTACTCACCATAACTTCAGATGTTTGGGATCCATCTCGCCTACATTCCTAATACCCACCCTCCTTCCCCCTGCCTTGGAGATCAGAAGAGATTGAACGGTTTGGGTTCTACTGTTTTTTATCTTGTATCATCTGTCAATGTTATATAAGCAGTGCATGCGTGTGTGCATGTATGCGGACAAACTAGATCTGGGGGACTGGTAGTGGTGCATCCTGGGATATAGTAAGCTCAGCCAATAAGAGACTTCGCTCTTTGGCATAAGCGTGCCGAGTCGGAGCCGATCCATCAGTCAGAATGTAGGCGAGATGGATCCCAAACATCTGAAGTTATGGTGAGTACATAACTAAAAGTTACATGGGTTATATCCTGTTAAGGATATAACAGGCACCCAGCTTCCAAAGTTTCAGGGCATCATCCACACACCCAAACAGTTAGCTCAAGGTGAGCTTTGCTGGAAGAGCTTACTCAGACTCTGCCACAACTTGCTGTGAAGGAAAGGTTAGTTTGTTTTTGCTTTCTTGTATTTTGTATTACTTTATTGCCGCCTTCTAGTTTGTATATTTTTCTTTACACTGTGTTTTACTTGTGTTCTGCCTTTAATTGCATATTAAAACTAGGAAACAAACCACAGCTGTGTCTCTTGTGAGTCACACAGAATTTTTTCCCACTCTCCTACCCTGGCACTGTTGTATTCTTAAACTCAAATGTCTTTCTAGTTGCCTGCCCCATGTGTTAATTTGACCACATATTGCCTTCCCTCTCCCCTTTTATTGGCTATTGTGAGTAAGCACAAAATTATCATTTTGTGAAATCACTCCCCTTCAACTATTTAAATTTATTGGCCATCCCACTGTGTTCCATAGAACCAGAATACAAAGTGCCCACCCTCTTTCAATCTGTCTTGCTCTTTTAAAATGACTGACTCTCCCCTTAGATAGCTAAAGCTTAAGTTACCCCTCCCCACTTTCATATTTAACTGCTTAGTGCACACTGCAGTGCTTAGGATAGTAACCCATTTTTCCATCTTAGCTTTAAAATTTGCAACATCTACTGCAAGACCACTAATCGTTGGAGAGTCCTCATTCTTCCTCTCTGTAGTCATCTTGGGATTAGTGCTTCTGTTTTCTCCTGGTGAGAGAAGGAGCACAGAGACATTATTTCCTGGAGCTTGATGATCACTGGAAAGCCTAATAACTGCTTCATAGATGACAGCTTGAAATGTGTGTTTGTATTCTGCTGCTGCTGAGAGAAGGAGCAAAGTGCATTAATTCCTAACTGTTTCTGGTTGGACAGTGATTGTCTGTGCTTGATGTTCCTGATTGGTCTGATTGCTGTTTAAGGCATCTACCAGGAAAAAGCTACAACAAGCCTACAGATCCTTGCATCATCTGGGACAAGACTATGGATCACCAAATAGGCTTTGGCCTGCTTCCCATCTTGGGATTGGTGCTAATGTTTTGCTTTTGATGAGAGAAGAAGCTAAGAAGCACTGTATCCCAGCAGAGTGAAGCTGTGGTGAGACCAGCACCAGTAGTAGCCAGGCAGTAGCCATTCAAGCGCCTTCCATCTTTTCATCATTCTTGACAAGCTAATTCTTTGTTTTCAGTAAGTACTGCGTGATTTGTTTCTAACTTCAGAATATCTGCTAAAATACATCATCCTTAATTTTTCAGGGTCTACTTATTAGCTTCCCCTCAAGTGTTTGGCAGTGTTCTGTATAGACACAGACACCTTGAGTGACATTTTTCCTGCAAAAGCATGATTGAAATTTAAGGAATACCTAGTTCCACACAGGACAACTAGTTTGCCGAGAAAAGTACTGTCTCCAGAGTTGCAAACTGGATACTCCTGACATTGCTTTATATTCTCACTCCAACTGTCTACTCAATAAAAATAGGTCTGTTGCCATGCATATGAACTTTCCCCACTATCTCCATTACCAGCTTGGTGAATATGGGTGTCCTAAGGCAATGTACAAATTGTCTGATGTTTACTGACAACTAGTTAATTCTCAAACTGATATACTATGTAAGAGACATGTTTACACAATATCACTGGAGGCAAAGCTCTCACATAAGAGTACTCCTAATATCTAGGGGTCCTGATAGAGAGATGAAAAGTCAGCAAGCAAAGGAGAGTAGTAGTGCTGAAAGTGAATTCATCCTCAAGTCTTGGTGAGTACCTTTGTGAGATGGACACTGCTTTTCACAAAATCTGACCAAGGCGACACTGATATATAGATTGTATTTATATAGCATATATCATGGAAAGTAGTAAATCAAAAATAAAAAAAAAGATAGCTGGGTGCACATGACCCAGGATTAAAATATTACCAATCCTGGTAGGCGCACTGGTGCCAGAACTGGAAAAAATGACAGTGTAGAATCCTCAAAATACAGAAACATTCCTACAATGGGGCCAGACCAGGCTCAGGGGGAAGATGCCCCCCCCCCCTGTTGTAGAAGGAAGTAGCAGTCCACAAAAACGACAAAATTGATTGGCCAAAGAAGAGCCATAAAGACAATAGAGTGGACTACTGAGGATAGGAAAGAAATTATGTATTGTTACTATTATGCAAAAAGCCCAGAATTTCCAGATACAATATATACAAAATGATTAAGAGAGAAATTAGAGGAAAGAAAAATACATCCGCAGGAAAAACTGTCACAAGCTTCCTTCAAATAAAAATTTGTGTTTATTAATACAACAGACTTTTGAAAAACAGTATATAGATCAAGAAAATTTGATCTCTTTGGAAAAAGAAGTATCTGAGGAAGTGAGAAAATATAAACAACAAAACCTAGAGATATTTGAAAAATATAAAAAAGAAATATGGACATGGGAAAGAAAGAGAGATTTGATATGGTGCAATATTTATGCAAAGGAGAAAGCCAAGTTAACTAATATAGAGAAGGCAGTCTCAAAGATATTCCAAGAGAACTACAGGCAAAGGCATCCAGATATGGAAAATTTCACAATAAAAAGATTAATAGCACAAAGATGTAATGTGGAAAAGATGATTAGTAAAGCAGAAGTTAAAGAAATAGAAGGTGAAGTTATGGAGTGCTGCGAAGTGAAGGATTTAATGTAGAAGGTCTAAAACAGACTACATCACAGTATGATGGAGTGAGTCCCCAGAATAAGGAAAAGCAAGAAGATCAGGAGACGTGAAGAATAAATATGGACAGGGAAAAGGAAAGGAGATTTAATATGGTGTAATATTTATGCAAAGGAGAAAGCAAAACTAACCAATCCAAAAAGAGCAGCACCAAAGATATTTGAAGAAAAATATAGGGAAAGGAATCCGGATATGGAAAACCTTATAATACAAAAATAAGAAGACTAAGAGGAAAAGTAGAAAAAGAGATTAGTAATGGAGAAGTCAAAGAAATAGAAGTTGAGATTATGGAACAGCTAGCTGCAAAGAGAAAGATTCAGTGTATTAAATCGAATACAGAAACCACCACGACAGGATAGAGCAACAGATATCCAAATTAAGGGGAAACTAGTGGAACAGGAAGCAATTGGTCAGGTGCCATATCAAGATATTTTAGAGCCTTCCACAGGAAACCAGTATAAATGTTCATTTGAAGCTAGACAGCAAGGAAAGGAACAGGAAAATGTAGAAACTCTGATGCAACCAATGTTGAGGAGTGATAGGCCAGTGAGTTCCCATATGACAGAACAACAGATGACACAGGATGAAATTGAAGAGAATGTGCCGCAGAAACTTCCTGTAGAACTTTCTATAAAATGCCTGCAGGAAAAGGAAAACAAGGGATGTGCCCTCAGTATGGAAGAAGATGAGTTAAGAGAAGAGTTGCCTGATTTAATTGACAAAGATATATCAAAATCAATGAGAGAAAGACTGCAGAAGGTTAATAAAACCCCAAAAGTCAGCCGCTTGATAAAACAAATGAACACAGTAATTAAGACTGTCCATAAAGATCCATGCGATATAACAGAAGTAAATAGAATATATTACTGTGCTGCTAAATTAATAACTGATAAACTTCTACCACAGGAACACAGGGTAGCGAGGGAAAAAAGGGAGCAAAACAAATACCATCATGGAAATACCGAATAGAGAAAACTATAAACCAGCTAAGGCAAGAAGTGGCATTGTTAGAAGATTATAGAAGAGGGAATAGATCAACAAAAATACTAAGAACGATAGATGTGATAAAAGCAATGCCCAGTATTAGAACAGACCAGGATCTATTATGCACTATTGGAGATAAACTAAAAATTTCAAAACAGGTGTAAAGGCTTACAAGATATGAAGATAAATATAAGGGAAAAGCACAAAACAACCAATTTACTGATGACCCAAAAAAGTTTTATAGAGAATTGGGAAATAAGGTAAAAGGAATTGAAAGACCGCCAAAAAAGAGGAAGCAGATACATTTTGGAGAAGTATCTAAATATTCTGTGGAACATAACAAATATGCTAAATGGATAGAAGAAGTAAAAGAAAGAATAAGAAGTTTAAAGGTACAGGATATGAAATGGGATGAAATAACAGCCAGAGAGATTGAAACAAAGTTGGGAAAAGTTTCTAACTGGAACCCCCCAGGCCCAGATGCAGTACCTAACTTTTGGTTTAAAGTATTAACTTCTTTGCACAAGGATTTAGCCATGAGTAAGAACTATTTATATGCGCACCCCTAACACACACCACACTGGTTAACAACAAGAAAAAAATGCTCTTACTTAAGAGTGAACCTGCAAGCTACCCTTAAAATTACAGACCAATAACTGGTCTTCCAACGACGTATAAACTATACACTGGAATTGATGCCGACAGAGTTTATAGTCATTTAGAAGAACTCAATTATGGCAGTAGAACAAAAGGGCAATAAGAGAAAGTCTCATGGAACAAAGGATCATTTGTTGTTAAAGTTATAGTGGAGAATTGTAAGAAGGGGAAGTATCTAAATATGGTGTGGATTGACTACAAAAAAGTATTTGATAGTATCCCTCATTCACGGATAAAAGAGTGCTTAAAAATGTATGAGATACACCCTACACTGACTGACTACATTACAGTAACCATGAAACAGTGGCAGACCACTTTGCAATTAAGCCATGATAAAGGACAGATTATTATCCCAGGGATAAAAATTCAAAGGGGGATATTCCAGGGTGACTCTCTGCCACCGTTATTATTCTGCTTTGCCGTTAATCCATTAAGCTGTTTACTTAACAGTGTAGGCCATGGCTAGAATTTGGCTTCTAGAAAACAAGAAAGTCTAATGACTTCTCATCTTCTCTTTGTCGATGATTTAAAACTGTATAGCTCATCAGATGAGGAACTGAAAGCACAGCTGCAGCTTGTCAAAACTTTTTCAGATGATACTGGAATGTCATTTGGTCTCGATAAATGTGCAAAAGCAACCTTTAAAAAAAAAAAACTGCAGCACCAGGAAAATATCAGTTTGGGACAAGAATGTGATATAAAAGAACTTGAGCAAGAGGGAGTGTATAAATACTTGAGAATTGATGAAGGATCAGCAATAAAACATGAACAAGCCTTTCTGTGTTGGACGGAAGCCTGCTAGCTTATCAGTGGGAGTGGTAAGCAGTAGATAACCTATCTACTACACAAGGAATGGTTTCTGGCCCAGAAATTGTAGTTATTGGCTGTTTGGGCAATTTTTTCCATCTCTCTCTCTCTCAACTTTCTGATTTAAAAGCCCACATTTACACTTGTTTCTTTCCTGTAACTAGTCTAGTTCAGATACAGATTCTTAGTTTTAGCACTTGAATTAACTTATTCATGCTCAGCACTTGTTCAGAACTTGTTGTAAGCACTAAATAAGCTACAAATTACTACAGCACTCAACCTTCCTCATTACCTAGATGAAAACAGTTTTTGTGCTTACTTTCCTCACTTGCTTAGAGAAAAACAGTTTTTGTACTCACTTTCCTCACTTGTCTAGAGGAAAATAGTTTTTAATTCAGGCATGTCCAAGGGTCAGCTCCCAGTGTTCTCTTCTATCTACCTGATGAATCTTGGCATCTTGGGGCAATGTAGCAATTGCCTCATGTACATAGACAACCCTCTCCTCCTACCACCCAACACTACAACCTGTGAGAGATGCACTTATCTAGCCAAACTGGAGGTAAAACTCTCTCCAACCAAGACTGAACTTGACAGTCAGGAGGAGAAGGTAAACACTTGCACCACACCACACTCATCACATAGCCTCACTAAATCTACACCACCAAAATCCACACATAGAAACACAAAAATATTCATGGAGGCTCTCAATAATAATCTGCTCAAGCAACAGAGACCTCCTAAGCAGAAATGCAAGCAACCTCCACCCAACACACTAGTCATAGGTGACTCTATAGTCAGGCACACTGATGTCCCACTCACCAGGCTAAACAAGGAGAAGGTTACTGTCAGCTGCCTGTCGGGTGCCAGGATCCTCAACATAGCCCACGCACTCAGGTCACTCCCCAACAAGTACAAATATGACTCTGTCATTGTCCATGTTTGTGCGAACGACCTGAGATGTACCTCCCTGGACTACATGAAAAGAGACATGGAAGAACTCTCTGATCTTGTAGCCCAGGCAGGTATGACCCTAGCCCTGAGTAGCATTCTGCCATCACCCAGAATGATACCGCAGTACAAGGACAAAATGATTGACGTCAACAATTGGCTAAGCTGCTGGTGTCATTCTAAGGGGATCTGGTATATGTCTGCCTGGGCCAACATGCTTGACAGACCACAATGCTTTGCCAGAGATGGCCTGCACGTGTCATCCCTGGGATTCCGGTTACTGGCTAAGGCTCGTGCCTCCCCATAGTGCTTTTTTAGGCAAGGTTTAAATGACAAATTCACCACCATAACAGGAACAGACAAGTAAAAACTGAGGGTAATGCTACTCCATGCTAGAAGTCTAAATCTCAAAATGCACTCCCTTGAGGCACTCCTTAAAATGGGGAACATCGATATCTGTGCAGTGACTGAGACCTGGTTCAAGGATCCAGAGAGCACCCCTGTATTACCAAGCTATAGCTCATACCACACTTTTTGGCCATGTAACCTGGACTGGAACACGAAAGGTGGAGGTGTGTCCATATTCATTAAGGATATCCACACCTCCAGGCTAGTTGCTCAGCATAATGCATCCGAGGTTATCAACGTGCAACTAACTCTGGGCAAAACTGCAATCCAAATTGTAGCTTGCTACAGATCCCCCACCATGCCCCAGGATTCCCACTCTTTTCTTGATATACTGGAAAATATTAGGGTTCAACCAAACACCCTAATAATGGGCGATTTCAACTATCCCACCATTAACTGGGAAAACTACTCATGTACCAACTCCTTCACTCAAAGCTTTCTGGAATTCATAAATGTCAGTGCCCTGGATCAACTCATCCACACCCCCTCCAGGGGCAACAATATCCAGCATGAGTGACCAGTGTTCCACACCTGAAGTCAATTCCTTGTTGGTCAGATCCGACCATAAGCTAATCACCCTAGATATCCATATCCCGCCTCCACCCCCCATTAATGAAACCACGGTAAAAAATTTCTCCAAAGCCAACTTCATTATTCTTTAGACAGAAGTGGCGAACTTCATGACACCCATGCAGATAGACGATACAGTTACGACTGCTGAATCCTACACAAATGCACTCTATAAGCACTTACATGAGTGCATGGATCGTGCTATCCCAAATAGAACCAAGACGCTATCCTCCAAAAAAAGGAAGCAAACCTGGTGGTCCCCTGCCATAAACAAACTCTACAACAGAAGGAAGAAACTGTTGCAAAACAGAGTAAAAGCCCATGAGTGGGGGAGCTCCCTAGTCAGCCTCAGTAAGAAGCTGAGATCCCCTATAAGATCCTCCAAAGCTAGCTACAAAAACAAATTGCCACTGATTCTAGAGTCAACCACAAAGCATTCTATAGCTATGTCAAGAATCTGAATAGCAACACCCAGATCTGCTCTGAGTTACAGCACAACTGCAGAAAAAATTACAGAACCAAATGATATTGCCAACATCCTGGCAGATAGGTTCAGTGCTAACTTTACCCCCCCCTCAGCCCCTAAAGGGCCCATATCTATACAGGAAGAATGCAGAGTCCCTGTAATCACAACTACACAGGTAAAAGCTGCACTGTCTCAAGCTAAAAACACAGCATCCATAGGACCAGACAACATCCCAGGCTGAGTTTTACATGAACTTCAGAATGAACTAGCTCCCCACCTAAGCACCATATTCAATCATAGCCTCACGTCAGGCTTTGTGCCCACTTAATGGTGCACAGCAACAGTTATCCCACTCCACAAAGGGGGAGACACCACTGATCCCAGGAACTATCGCCGTATTAACCTGACGAGCCTGGTCTGTAAGGCCAGGCCATGGAACGTATCATCATGGAACTCATAAACAAAGACATTGGTAACCTCCAAACTCTGGACCCCACCCAGTTTGGGTTTGTGAAAGGCAGATCATGCCTCCTGAACCTGATCAACTTCTTTGAGGCAGTCACCAAAGCCGTAGATGAGGGTAAGGTGGTTCACACAGCCTATCTTGACCTCGCCAAGGCTTTCGACACCATCCCCCATTCTGGAATTATAGCTAAACTCACTAAACTAGGTATAAATCCCCATGTCACAAGATGGGTTGCCAAATGGCTCACTGACAGAACCCCCCACTGTAAAAGTTGTAGACTCCAAATCTGACTTCAAACCAGTGACAAGTGGAGTACCACAGGGTTCAGTCATGGGACCTCTCCTGTTTGGTATCTACGTCTCTGAAGTACAGACTAACACAGAAGGCCTTTGGCTAACAAAGTTCACAGATGACTGCAAACTAGGAGCCATAGTTGAGTCCCCAAATGATGTGGACATCCTACAGAAGGGCCTCAATGAGACAGATGCCTGGTGTCAGAGCCACGGCCTTAAGCTCAGTGCCAAAAAGTGCATTGTCATCCGCTTTGGTAAAATCTCTGTACCCATAAACTACCACATAGACGGCAGTCTACTTCATAGGTTCATAGATTATGTTTGTAAGACAAACTACCACATAGACGGCAGTCTACTTAATGCTGAATTTGTGATAAGAGACCTTGGGACCCAGGTGGACAGTAGTCTCTCCTTTGGTAATCACATCTCCACAGTAGTCAGGAAATCCTTCTATGTGCCACACCTCATGACAAAGGGGTTTTCATCCAGGAAAAAAGAGGTCATTGTTCCCCTCTACTCGACACTCATTAGACCCATTATAGAGTACAATGCCCCTTTTGGAATGTACCTCACAAGACATCTGGAAAGGCCGCAGAAATACCTCGAAAAGAGGATTACTGGCCTCAAACAGATACCCTACACTGACCATCTCAAAAAACTCCAGCTTTACTCCATAGCGTGTAGCCTACTCTGAGGTGATTTCTGCTTAACATATAAAGCTATGTCAAACCTAGATCTGTTGGACATGCTACACCTAAAGAAATCCCAATCCCTCTGAGCTACACGCTCTAGGGACCTAAATCTTGTCACCACAATAAACTGGACATGCTGGAGGGATAGATTCCTGTCCCAGAGACGTCCCATACTCTGGAACAAGCTACCCATCTATGTCAAGCAAAGTTCCTCATTAGCACTCTTCAAGAAAAATCTTGATGAGTGGATGGGAAATAGGAAATACACCCCAGGGATCACTTCTGGTGGGGTTATAAAGCCTAGCCCATGGTTGTAACAGCCGCCCTTTAGTTGGAGTGGAGATGCCTTACTTTGGAGGGAGAATGCCACAGATTTTCTTTGCTGCCTCTCGTAAGCAGTGACACTTGGCCTATCTTTCGATGTCCCTCGCGATCATCCATCCATCATTGGTCAATTCCTCCTCTTGAACAAGGCCAGCCGGCTCTGCCTCACATAAACCGGGATTTTGTTCCACAGCATAGGGAGTCTTTGGGTGATGAATCTATCCCTCCAGCATGTATGGGTTCATGGGTTCTGTGGCTTTGCTCGGCAAGGGCACAGGAAAATAACTTTCTTGGGTGGCATAAGCCAAGGAACCTTGTTGGCTAGGCTTACTTAGGCCCTTGGGCTGATAGCCTAGTACCTACCTATGAACCTGTAAGACAAAAGTAGCATTGATCATTGAAATTGCCACACCTAGTGACTACAGTGTCTAGCGTACAGAGAGACACAAAGTCATAAAATACCTGGATCTGCAGGCAGAAACGAGAGCCATGTGGAAGAAAGATACCCAGACAATTCCAATAGTAGTAGGAGCAACTGGTCTTATAAAAAAGAATTTACAATCGTATTTAGATACATTACCAATTCATGTAGTACGAATTGCAGGAGTCGTTACTGGGCCCATTGCGGGTGTTGCAAAGAGCACTTTTGGCTAACGTCAAAGAGTGAAACAATACTAATTTCAAGAACTTTAATCGTACTTTGACTTAGGAATGGGGTCCATTCCCGTCATGCTATTAGAAATCCAAAAGACTTGGAGAAATTAAAAACAGGAAAAACTCTATAAAGCTGTCAATAGTATACACGCTACACCCATCACACACAATTCAAAGCAGACATATAGACCAACATATGCTGAGGCACTTAAATGTATCCTTCCTAAACTCCAAAGACCCCCTAGATGAAGTACACATAAGAAATACCCTCAGCAGCCCCAAATGCACTCTTTCAAAACAGCACCCATATCAACACATACAGCCACATCTCATGGAGCCTTTACTTCTAAGCCCATAAGGCAAGTCACCACACAATCCAACATTCTGGTCATTGGAGATTCCATCCTGAGCCACACTGATGTCCCTCTCACCAAGCTGAGTAAGGAGACAGTCACAGTCAGTTGCTTATTAGGGGCTAGGATCCACCACATTACACATGCACTCAGGTCATTGGACCACAAGTACCAGTATGACTCAGTCGTAGTCCATGTTCATGCAAATGACCTGAGATGTACCTCTCTAGACTATATGAAGAGAGACATCATGGAGCTTTCGGAATATGTGTTCTAGGCTGGTATGAGCCTAGCATTGAGCAGCATTTTACCTTCTCCAAGGAGGATGCCACAATATGAACAAAAGATGAATGATTTTAATAATTGGCTTAGTTTCTGGTGTCATTCTAAGGGGGGTGCAATATTTGTCACCATGGAAGGAGATGGTCAACAGACCACGCTGTTTTGCCAGGGATGGTCTGTACCTCTCCCCTCTAGGTTTTTGAATATTAGCTAAAACATTGTCTTCTCCCACAGTGCCTTTTTAGGGAATGCCAGACTGAAAGTACTTCTGACACAGTAACTCAAAACCAAGAAAATCTAAAGGTATCATTGCTCAGTGCTAGAAGTCTAAACAAAAACCTCCACTCCCTAGAAGCTCTCTTCACCGTAGAGAAAGCTGATGTCTGTGCGGTCACTGAGGCCTGGTTTAAAGCCACAGAGAGCACATCAACAGTGCAAGGTTATAATGCCTTTCACACATTTAGACCAGCTACTACACAGACAGGGACTAAAGGTGGAGGTGTCTCGATTTACATAAAAAAATAAATATACCTCAAGGTTGGTCAACAGGACAATGCACTTTTGTTGCTACTCCATGTTCAAATCACCAGAGGCAAAATCCAGTACCACTTCCTTGCAAGCTATAGTTCCCCCCTGTATGAACCAGGAAACACTAACCATCCAACCTAATACCATATTCATGGGTGACGTTAATTACCCCACTGTTAACTTGTTATCATATATGACACCAGGCACAGAGATTCATAGATTTTGTAAACACAAACTGCCTAGACCAGATTACCAAAACACCACCAAGAGGTCCAACCATACTGGATCTGGTCCTCACTAATATGGTAGAGTGCTGCACACCCCCAGTGTAATGTCTTCACGAGTAAGGTCAGACCACAAAATGGTCTTCTTTGAAGTAAAAATAAAACCTGGACCCCCAGCTAACCCTGTAATATTCAGGAACTACTCTAAGGCTAACTTCTCACAATTAAGTGATAACCATGTAAAATTTCAAGCCCCCATAATCTGTGAGAACACTACTGCCTATGCAGAACTGTTCACAGAAACCCTATGCAAGTATGTTAATAGCTGCATAGAGGCAGCTGTACCCACCAAAAAGAAGTACAGAACTAACTCAAAAAACAAGAATCCCCGGTGGAATCACCAAATCAGTAGGCTGTATAATAGAAGGAAGAAAATCATGGCAAAAATTAGGAGGTGCAGCAACCAGCAGAATAGAAGTAGTCTTGTCAAACTAAACAAACAACTCAGAGGTCAAATAAAGTCTACCAAAGCCAAATGTGAGGTAAATTTGGTCTCCCAGGCCAAGAAAAACCACAAGGCATTCCTTAGCTATGCCTGCATCCTCAAAGGGAATGCACAGTTGTGTGCAGAGCTCATTGTAAATGGAGCCACCTATACTGAGCCAAAAGATATAGCAAACTTGCTGACCGACAAATTCAGCTCCAACTTTACCCTCTCTCCCCTTCAACCTTCCCTCAAAAGAATGCCATCAAATATAACTCTCCCTGCTATCACTAGGGAAGAGGTCCTTAATGCCCTCTGTAAGTCCAAGAACACTGCATCAATGGGCCTAGACAATATCTCAGGATGCCTTCTAAATAGCATGAAACATGACCTATCAGGTCCTCTGGAATTGCTATTTAACTGTAGCATCCAAACAAGATTCATGCCTCATGAATGGAGAACAGCAACAGTCATGTCTCTGCGCAAAGGTGGGCCATCTACAGACTCTGGAAACTACAGAACCATAAGTTTCACTCGTCTTACATACAAAGCCATGGAAATGATCAATAATGATATAGTACACCTCCAGACACTGGACCCAACCCAGTTTGGTTTCATCAAGTGCAGGCCATGCCTACTCAAATTGTTAGTCTTCTTTGAGAAGGCCAACAAAGCAATGGATGAGTGCAAAATGGTTCACACTGCCTATTTTGACCTGGCCAAGGCATTTGACAAACTCAAGAGGTTAGGTACAAACCCATATGTCAACCGGTGGACAGCCAACTAGCTCACAGACAGGAAGTTAGAATTGAGGAATCCCCCTCTAGAAAGAGGCCAGTCACAAGTGGAGTCCCTCATGGGTTGGTCCTTGAACCACTCCTGTTTGGCATTCCCTTCTCTGAAGTCAAGATCAATGTCAATGGTCTCTACCTGAATAAATTTACAAAAAAACAAACTGGTAAACACCCAGTATAGAGTTCCAAACAAAGCAGTCCAAGAGTAAAAAGAGAAAGGAACTCACAAACTGATGTAAAAATAAGTTTAATAGCAATGTTTTCAAGGTAAATCTCTTCTTCAGTGCTTAAAATCATACTAAAACACATTTTCATACATACACCACATAAACAAATTCAGACCAATAGAAGCACAGCAACAATAAAATAATTAAAATAAACAAAGTACGATGATATATCTCTCAGATACCAAAGAAAGTCCAAATAATGGGACTGTAAATAATATTATGGATAGTACTTCCAGAAATAAATTTAGACATATTATGAGGCCGCGGTGGTGCAGTGGTTAGCGTTGTCACCTCACAGCAAGAGGTTTTCCCATTTGATTTTCGGCTGGAGCGCCTTCTATGTGGAGTCTGCATGTCCTCCCCATGGTCGAGTGACTTTAAAGACATGCAGGTAGGTGCGTGCGTGAATGGACATGCCTTCTTTAAAGGTTGGGCGTTGGGCTGGTAACTCGACACCGTAAAAATCCACTGCCAGTCATTAGCGGACAGGAGTTCCACTGTGGTGACCCCTAACCGGGAAAAGCCAAAAGACTTTTTTATGCAATATAATCCACATACTAATAGGGTTAAACAACTTATAAGGCAAATTTGGTCTATACTATATGCATCTGATCATCTGATGTGGATAAAGAAATTGTAGTTTCATCACCTAGTTTTGTGTTTAGGAAATGTAGGAATCTGAAACAACAGCTCGTTATAAAGACATACAAATGTGCTTTAAGAATGCTATAATTAAAGCTAAAAATACTGTGCCTTGCTAAGATTGACCATTTTGCCACTGTATAAATAAGAGCAATGTTTCTGTACATCTTAATACAAAGAAAGACATTTTATTTTCATCGGTTTGCAGAACTATTCAATAAAACCCTGTGCAAGCATGTTAATAGCTGCATAGAGGCAGCTGTACCAGGAAGAAGTAAAGAACTAACTAAAAAAAAAGCCATACTGGGGGAATCACAAAATCAATCCGATGTATAACAGGAGGAAGAAAATCATGTCAAAAATTAGGAGGTGCAGCACCCAGCAGGGTAAAAGCACTCTCCTTAAACTAAACAAACAACTCAGAGAATAAATAAAGTCTACCAAAGCCAAATTTGAGGTAAGTTTGGCCGCCCAGTCCAAGGACTACCACAAAGCATTCTTTAGCTATGTCCACAACCTCAAAGGCAATACACAATTGTGTGCAGAGCTTATTGTAAATGGAGCCACCTATACTGAGCCAGAAGATATAGCAAACCTCCTGGTTGATAAATTCAGCTCCAACTTTACTCCTCTCTCCCCTCAAACTTCCCTCAGGAAATATCACTAAATATAATTCCTCCTACTATCACTAGAGAACAGGTCCTTAATGCTGTCTCTAAAACCAAAAACTCTGCAGCAAGGGGCCCAGACAATATCCCAGAATGCCTTCTAAATAGCATGAAACATGACCTATCAGGGCCGCTGGAATTACTGTTTAACTGTAGCCTCCAAACAGGCTTTGTGCCTCATAAATGGAGAAAGGCAACAGTCATCCCTCTGCACAAAGGTGGACCATCTACAGACCTTGGAAACTACAGACCCACAAGTCTCACTAGTCTTATATGTAAAGCCATGTAAATAATTATCATGGAAATTATCAACAGAGATATAGTAAACCTCCAGACACTGGACCCAACACAGTTTGGTTTCATAAAGAGCAGATCATACCTACTCAACCTGGTGGACTTCTTTGAGAAGATCACCAAAGCAACGGATGAGGGCAAAATCATTCACACTGCCTACCTTGACCTGGCCAGGGTTTTTTTCACAATACCACACTTAGGCATTGTTGACAAACTCAAGAGATTAGGTACAAACCTGTATGTCACCCAGTGGATAGCCAAATGGCTCACAGACAGAACCCAGGAAGTTAGAATTGGGGAGTCCACCTCTAGAAAGAGGCCAGTCACAAGTGGAGTCCCTTAGGGATCAGTTCTTGGACTGCTCCTTTTTGGCATTTACTTCTCAGAAGTTAAGGCCAATGTCAATGGTGTCTGGCTGACTAAATTTGCAGATGATTGCAAATTAGGAGCTGTCATTAAATCTCACACTGACACAAATTTTCTCCAGGAGGGACTGACACAGACAAACTACTGTCAGAGTCATGGACTAAAACTAAATGCCAAGAAATGCATCATAGTATCCTTAAGTCTTCCATCCCTGGTAACTATCATATTGACAACACACTCCTTAGAGTTGACCCAGTAGTCAGGGACTTAGGGACACACATAGATAGTAATCTATCCTTTGATCATCATGTGTCTATGTTGAGCAGCTTGTAAACAAAGTATGCCATCTAAGTCCAAGGAAATCATAGATGTTATGTGATCCTATCTCGCCTACATTCTGACTGATGGGTTCGGAGCCGATCCCTCGGCTCCGACTCGGCACGCTTATGCCAAAGAGCGAAGTCTCTTATTGGCTGAGCTTACTATATCCCAGGATGCACCACTACCAGTCCCCCAGATCTCGTTTGCCGCTAACTAGCAAAGACGTGGTCTCGAGCTGGCTGAGCTAAGTAGTGTCTTTTCACTAACTTTTTCTGTCAGAAATTTGCTAATTTCTTAACAAAAAGCTGTTTTAACGGCTACTCTGTGCTGTTGTGTGTGTTTGACAACTTTTCTGTGGAAATTTGTGTGTGATTGATATTTGTTCTGGTTACAGGCTCCCTTGGTCCGTAGGGCCTTTCCTGTTGGTTAATCCCTTTTAAAAACCTTAGGGTTTCTTAATTTCCTTTATACAGTTGTTCACTGTTGTTCAATTGGCCTTTATTTTATTGCGGGCTATCGTTGTGAACGGCAAGTTAATCTTTGTGGGGTCAGTCTTCCAACTAAGTTTGTCTGTGAGAGAGTACTTAAATTTACTTATAATGTCTCAGGCACCTAGGCCTTTGGGCTTCAAGAAGTGCACTAAATGTAGTTTTAAAATGTCTATCACGGATGACCACTCTCTGTGTGTATATTGTTTGGGCACCAAACATTTGCAGGAGTCCTGCAGCGTGTGTCACGCTTTTTCCTCGAGGGTCCTCCAAGAGAGGAAAAATAAGCTTATATTGAAAGGCCTTACAAAACCCTCTTTTGAAGAAGCTTTAGCATCCTCTCCTTCTCCTGCTAAAGAAAGGGCCGGCTCCGACCAGTCCGTCGGACCCGACCGCCAAAAGACATAGGCAGGCTTCTCCTTCGGCTCCAAGGACTTCGGAGCCGAGGGCGGAACGGTCTGCCTCGATGCCTCCAGTCTCGACTCCTCTGGCTTCGGAGCCAATGGCTGGGGCATCGAGAGGCGGGTCACCTTCATCGGCTCCACTGGTCTCGGAGCCGATGAAGGTTGTCCGCTCAGACACTTCCTCCTCGGCGCCTAAGTCCTCCTCGGCACCAATGGAAACTGGTTTGGGTATTCCTTCGGCGCCGATAGTTATCGAGTCGCCTCGGAGCCGGTCCCCTAGCCCCTTGGGGCCGTTGGAGAGGCCAACTCGAACCCGTTCAGTCTCCTCTAGGTCATCGAGGATGTCAGATTCGGACATAGACAGGGTGCTCCAAAGACTGTTCCAGTCCCCAGTCTTTCAAAATTTGTTTCGCTCCGACCCAATTGGCTTCGGAGGCGATAGCCCATCCGATTGCCATTCCTCCTCCGACCGCTTCAGCTCCGCCGGAGCAGGTGCTGTTGGAGCTGGTGGAGATCCTAGGGTCGGCTCCGACCCTTACTCCAACCCCGGCCTTTGGGTCCGAGTTTGGCACGCGGACTTCTTCGGCCGGACCCGGGTGACGCTGGGACCTATGCTGTCGGTTCCAGCCTCCTCTCGGTGCTTTGGCTGCGGACTTCCGTCTGCTATCATGTCTCGGGACCGGACACTCCCAGGATTCTGGGGTCCGGCTTTCAGAGCTATGAGGAGTGCCTTGGCCAAGTCTTCTTCCATCTCTACAGCTTTACCGGCACCTTCCTGGGCGTGGAGACTGGGTCTTTGGCAGTCCCCTGTCCCTAGGCAGCGGAGCCCTGGGCCTGAGGTTACCCCACTGGGGTTCCCTCCTCCTGAGGGTTCTTCGAGTTGTCTTCGGAGGAGCCCCAAGGAAGAGATCGTGCAAGAGGAAGCACGTGGACTCCCCGAGTCTCTTACATCGGACACTGATCTTGATGATGCGGAGGGGTCCCCAAAGTCGTCCTCGGATGATGTCTCATTCGCAGACATTTTAGAGATCCTTAAGCAACGAGGTGGCTGGATATCCAAACCCCCCTCTGCTGATGAGTCAGTGCTTCTCAAGGCCTTTGGGGCTCAGCCCTCTGCCTCCTGGGTGTCTCCGCACTTCGACGAGCTCCTGGATTTGGTTTGTCGGAGGGCGTGGGAACATCCAGATACTGTGGAACCAGTGCCTTCGCCTAACAAATTTTTGTCTGCCCCACCCGAGAAGGAGTTCTTGACAAAGGCGTGGCTGTAGATGCCATGGTGGTGGCATCTGCTACACAACAGGACGTGGCAGAGGCTTCAACGTCCGTCCATCCTCCTAATAAGGAGTCTAGGAGCATGGACCGCACGGAAGCGCACCCTGACTTCAGCGGCCTTTACACTAAGGTCCCTGAATTATTTGGCACATTTTACCAGGCTACAGAGGGATCTGGTCAAGGAGCTGTCAGATTCCCTCTCAGGTAACCTACCTGAGCAGCTAGCCCAGTCGGTTAGCTCTCAGTTGGCTATCCTTACCTCGATTTCTAACTCGTCCATGACGCTCATTTCATATGCGGCAAGGGCGGGCAGAGCGGCAGGCACAGGCGTGGCTCTACGGAGACAAGCCTGGCTCCGTTTGTGTCATTTTATGGAGGCCTTCAAGTCTTCCTTCGCCGACGCTCCCTTTGATGGGTCCTCTTTGTTTGGACCTAAGGTTAAAGACACTCTTACCCGCTGTGAGCAAGAGGGAAAAACTTTATCTGCCGTAGGTGCACGTTATTCCACTCCCTTCGGCCTTATCCCAAGGGTAAAGGAGGAGGGAAGATGTGGTTCCGCAAATCACGTAAGTTTTTCCTCAACAGCAGGAAGATTCCCTTCCAGAGGCAGAGGACGGGAAATTTTTCTGGGAGATGCCGCCCAGAGGCGCAGAGGGCCCCGCAATTCTGGAGACCGCGAGTCCTTTCGTGGCTCTTCAGCCTCCCACACTTCATGAGGGATTGCCAGACTGTGCTGCTCTGGAGCCAGTCGGGTGCCGTTTTGCCAAGCACCTAAAAGCCTGGGAGTCTATCACTCAGGACAGATGGGTGCTTCGGATTATTGCCGGAGGTTACACCATTCCCTTCACACACTCACCCCCACCGTCCAAAAAAATCCCGGACCCACCACCCAGTCAAAGGGAAATTGCAGCCGCAGAAGGCCAAAGCTGCTAGAAAAGGAGTCATCCAACCGTCCCCACAGACCAGATCGGATCCGAAATTACTCAAGGTTCTTTTAGTGCCAAAAGACAGGGGACCTGAGACCAATATTGGATCTCAGCAAACTAAACCAGTCCGTCATGAAGTCCAAATTCGAATGGTCACTTTACAATCCATTCTCCCATTGTTGGAGAAGGATGTTTGGATGTGCTCCATAGATTTCAAGGACGCCTATTATCACATACCGATACATCAGGCGACCAGGAGGTATCTGCGCTTCAGCCTGGGAGACAGTCATTTCCAATTTTGTGCACTGCCCTTTGGTCTCACCACAGCCCCCAGGGTGTTCACCAAGTGTTTGGCAGTAGTGACTGCTCACCTGAGGAGTCTTGGATTCCAAGTGTTTCCCTATCTGGACGACTGGCTCCTGACTGCCACCACCAGGCATCTACTAATAGACAACCTCAAAGCCACCATCTCCTGGGTGCTACCCTGGGAATTACATTCAATTGGTCAAAGTCTGTCTTGCTGCCCTCTCAGCGCATAAGATTCATAGGAACAGAGATAGACTCAAAATTGATGCGTCTTTCTTCCTACCGAAAGGATTCAAACTTTACAAGGTCAAGTTCAAGCCCTGCTTCCAAGATCCAAAGCCCCAGCCAGGATGGTCCTGCAACTTTTAGGTTTGATGTCTGCCACGGTTCTCCTAGTTCCACTGGCAAGATTGCACATGAGGATTCTTCAGTGGCTGTTATCGACACAATGGTCCTTTCAGAATCTCCCCCTCAATCACCCCATTCTGATTACAGAAACGTGCAAACGGGACCTCCGCTGGTGGCTTCAGCCATCCAATCTGAATCAGGGAAGACCTTTTGTTATCCCCCCTCCGGTGGCCACCCTGACGACGGATGCCTCCCAGACAGGGTGGGGGCATTGTCTGGGCAGGTTAGTTCAGGGTTCCTGGCTTCCAGACGAAACCTTTCTCCATATCAATGTATTGGAAATGAGGGCTGTACTTCTGTCCCTACAGGCCCTCCACAAGTTTCTCCCTCAAGGCATTATCGCTATCCACACAGACAACATGTCGGTGGTCTGGTATCTAAACAAACAAGGAGGGACCAGATCTTACCCCCTTTGCAGAGAGGCCATGAGGGTGTGGGAATGGGCTGTAGCTACCAACCGTTTCTTGGTAGCGACCCACATTCCAGGGAAATCCAATATATTGGCAGACAGATTAAGCAGGACAATTCTCTCTCCTCACGTGTGGTCCCTGAACGAAACAGTAGCAGCTCAGGTTTTCAGAAGATGGGGGACACCGTGCTGCGACCTGTTTGCAACACCACAGAACACAAAGTGCAAAAGGTTCTTCTCCTTGACTCCACGTCAGGGGGAGGCAGCTACGGATGCTCTAGCCCAACCTTGGCCAACAGGGCTACTTTATGCATTTCCTCCGGTCCCACTTCTCCCCAAAGTCATCCAGAAAGCTTCTCAATTGGGGTCCACAATGATACTAATTGCTCCGCACTGGCCTCGTCAGGTATGGTTCCCCTACCTAAAGAAACATGCGGTGGACGATCCTTGGTTGTTGGATCTAACTCCGGATCTGCTGATTCATCAGTCGGGACGACAACACCAGTCCCTTCACACTTTGAAATTGACAGCTTGGCTCCTCCACTTCCGACTTTAGTCAGAAATCACATTTTAGACCCGGAAGTTGTTCACATTTTATCTTCGGCCCACAAACCCACCACTAAAAAATTGTACCTCAGTAAGTGGAAGAGGTTTGCTATCTGGGCTCAACTCAGGGGCTTAGACCCTATCACTGTCCCGATACCAGAGGTTTTGAAATTTTTAACATCCCTGTTTAATCAAAGATCTTCAGTCTCTACTATTAAAGTCCAACTAGCGGCTATCTCCAAATTCCACGAATCCATGGATCCACCGTTGATGAGCAGCAGATTATGCAAAACCTTCATTAAAGGTGCTGGGCTGTTAAGACCCCCAGTTTATCACCCTGTGCCTCCGTGGGATCTTGATTTGGTACTTCGTGCCTTAACATCTTCCCCTTTCGAACCGGCTGCTACATGTGAGTTAAAATACCTGTCTTGGAAAACTGCCTTCTTAGTTGCAATTATCTCTGCAAGAAGAGTTTCAGAGCTTCAAACCCTATCTATCAAACCACCGTACTTGATTTTTCACAAGGATAGAGTATCACTTAGGCCTAACCCATCTTTTGTTCCAAAGGTTTGTTCTAATCTCTGTCTCCAACAATCTCTAGAGCTACCAGTTTTCTTTCCAAAATTCTCCAATGAAGCGAATACACCCTCCATAAATTGGATGTTCACAGGCAATTGCGCTTCTATCTAGACAGGACTCAACAAATTCGAAAATCAGACCAGTTGTTTGTGTCCTTTTCAGATAATAAATTGGGTAAAACCATCACTAAAGCTACTATCTCCAAATGGATTAGAGATTGCATAACTCAGGCTTATTCCTCTTCAAATAAGCAACTTACAACATCTATCAAAGCTCACTCTACCAGAGCTATGGCTACTTCTATTGCCTTTCATTCCAAGCTTGCTATTTCTGAGATTTGTGCTGCGGCTACTTGGTCCAACCCGCACACTTTCATTTCCCACTATAAATTGGATGTGGCATCTAAAGGGCGAGCATCATTTGGTTCCACGGTACTCAGGAGTGTTTTCCAGTGAGCCACCCAGGATTCAGGTGCTAGGACGCTGTCCCATCAGTCAGAATGTAGTAGATAGGATCACATAACATCTTTTAGTTATGTACGCACCATAACTTCAGATGTTTGGGATCCATCTCGCCACATTCCTAATACCCACCCTCCTTCCCCCTGCCTTGGAGATCAGAAGAGATTGAACGGTTTTGAGTTCTACTGTTTTTTCTTTTATCTTGTTTCATCTGACGATGTTATATAAGCAGCATGTGTGTCTGTGTATGTATGCGGACAAACTAGATCTGGGGGACTGGTAGTGGTGCATCCTGGGATATAGTAAGCTCAGCCAATAAGAGACTTCGCTCTTTGGCATAAGCGTGCCGAGTCGGAGCCGAGGGATCGGCTCCGAACCCATCAGTCAGAATGTAGGCGAGATGGATCCCAAACATCTGAAGTTATGGTGAGTACATAACTAAAAGTTCCACTGTATTTGGCATTCATCAGACCTATCATTGAGTACGATGCCCCCCTTCGGTTATGTAGTTAACCAGACATATCCATCAACTGAAATGTCCTCAGAGGTTCCTCACTAAAAGAATACAGGGCATAAGTAGTATGTCCTATGCAGACTACCTCAAGGCACTATCCCTGTATTCTGTCTCCTACAGGCTTTTGAGGGGAGATCTATGCCTGGCATACAGGACTTTTCAGACCCCCACTCTGATGGACCTCCTGCATATCCACAAAACAAACAGTACCAGAATTGCCCATTATAAAGACTTAAATCTTGCCTGTGATATAAATAGGACATGCTGGAGAGATAGGTATTTATCCCAGAGACTACCCTGTCTATGGAACAGGCTCAAAAACCAAACGAAAGAAAATGGAACCGACAATGGGTACTGGAGGACTGAAACCACCACAAAAACGAATTTGACCTAGGTTTTGTCTTTATTTAGACTTCTTCAGAACAAAAAATCTGTTCTGAAGAAGTCTAAATAAAGACGAACCCTAGGTCAAATTTGTTTTTGTGGTGGTTTCAGTCCTCCAGTACCCATTGTATGGAACAGGCTCCCCATCCAAAGGAAGGAGAGTTCCTCCCTAATCCAATTCAAGTGTAATTTGGACAATTGGATGGGAAACCGGAAATTCATTCATGGTTTGCCACCTATGTCTCTGATGCAGACAGGTAACCTGTAAATGGTTCATCTCCCAGGCCCATGCTTACACTTATCAAGGGTATCAGAACTCATCAGAGATTTGGGATGCATGGCTAGGCTTAAAAATGCCCTGGTGGTCGTTAGTCTAGTAAACAACTATGAACCTATGAACCTGTAAAACCAAGAATGTGGTTTACTTAGCCAGTCATGAAAAATATACTTCATTTTATATTGGAAAAACCAACAGGATGTTAAAAGAAAGGATAGCCCAGGAGCTATCTGACATACTTAGGGAGGTGGAGAGTAATGAGTTAGCTAAACATATTATAAGCTCAGATAAAAGACATAGTTTTACATATAGAGTTATAAAACCATTGAAAGAAGTATTAGAGGAGGGGATATTGTGTTGAATACTGAGAATGTTGAAAACAGATGAATTAATTACTTTCAAGCAGATGTGCCCCCTGGGGTGAATGATACTATGAGTTTAAAACCTGTTCTTAAGAGAAGGTCTCATTTCCATGAAACAAGCACTCAGTTCTTTATTTTAATTATTTTATTGTTGCTGTGCTTTCTATTCATCTGAATTTGTTCATGTGGTGTATATATGAAAATGTGTTTTAGTATGATTTTAAGCACTCAAAAGCTTTGCTATTAAGCTTATTTTTACATCATTTGTGAGTTCCTTTTGCTTCTTACTCTTGGGCTGAATAATTGTGCAGATGATTGCAAATTATGAGCTGTCATTGAATCACAAACTGACACAAATGTTCTCCAGGCAGGGCTGACACAAACAACTGGAGTCAAAGCCATGGACTAAAACTAAATGCCAAGAAATGCATAACAGTAACATTTGGGAAGTCATCTATCCCTGTGGCAATACGCCCCTTAGAGTTCAGCCAGTAGTCAGGGACTTAGGGAAACACATAGACAGTAATCTATCCTTTAACCATCATGTAACTACAGTAATGAGGAAATCAGGGAGTATATTATATACTCGAAGCTTCAAAATTTCGAACTTCATATGTTCGACAACATATGAACGAAACTTGAAACCTCAGATATATAATCTTCTTCTTCTTTCGGCTTTTTCCCAGTTAGGGGTCGCCACAGCAGATCACCTTGTCCGCTCATGATTGGCAGTGGAGTTTTATGGTGTTGAGTTGCCAGCTCGGCGCCCAACCTTCCACAGAAGGCACACACATGCACACACTCACACCTAGTGCCAATTTAGAGTGTCCAATCCACCTGCAGCATGTCTTTGGGATGTGGGAGAAAACCGGAGGAAACACACGCGACCACAGGGAGGACATGCAGACTCCGCACAGAAGGCACCCCAGCTGAGGATCGAACCGGAGAACCTCTTGCTGTGAGGTGGCAGTGCTAACCACTGCACCACCGTGGCCGCCCAAACCTCAGATATATAATAAAAAAGTAAAAAAAAAAAATTAACTTAATGCTCTGAGCAGGGAGGCAAGCCACCCTGCACACCCCACACCCCCACTACTTAAATATACCAGCTCTGAGACCGCACTTCAGTGCAGAAAAGGGAAATTTTTCCATTCTGCACATACAGAGCCTCTGCCTTTCACCTTCGAACTTTTAAAATTTGATCATATGGTGTCGACCATATGACATTCAAACTTTGAAACGTTTGGCAATTTAAAAGGGACCCAGGAAATCATTCTATGCTCTGCAACTTATAAACAAAGGTATGGTATCTAGAACCAAGGAAGTCATTGTTCCACTGTATTTGGCATTCATCAGACCTATTACAGAGTACAGTGCACCCTTTGGTATGTACCTAACCAGGCATATCCAACAAATGGAATGTCCACAGAGGTTCCTCACTAAAAGAATACAGGGCATAAATAAAATGTCCTATACAGACTGTCTCAAGGCCCTATCCCTGTATTCTGTCTCCTACAGTTTGTTGAGGGAAGATCTATGCCTGGCATACAGAACATTGTCAGACCCCACTCTAATGGACCTCCTACATATCTGCAAAACAAACAGCACCAGAATTACCCATTCTAAAGACTTAAACCTTGCCTGTTATATAAATAGGACCTGCTGGAGAGACAGGTATGTATCCCAGAGACTATCCTGCCTCTGAACAGGCTCCCCATACATGTGAAGCAGAGTTCCTCCCTAACCCAATTCAAGTGTAACTTGGACAATTGGATGGGGAGCAGGAAATTCATCCTTGGCTTGGCACCTGTGCCTCTAATAGACACAGGCAACCTGTAAGTGGTTCATCTCTCAGGGTCCTCCTTGTAAATGTTTCATCTTCCAAGCCTGTGCTTACATGTATCAAAGGTACCAGAATTTGTCAGAGATTTTGGATACATGGCTAGGTTTAAAAAGGCCCTTGTGGTCATTAGCCTAGTAAACACCTGTGAACCTATGAACCTAAAATTCAGGTTTGGATTCTATGCCACCAAGGACAGTGTTCCATTGCTGGGCAGATAAGTTCTCTGCAGGGAAAAACGTTCCACATTTTTATGACATAAAGTCAATTTTTTTTGTAAAATTTATTTATTTATTTAAGCTAAAGAGTTTTATTGACTATCACGTGACTTATATACTTTAAAATGAAAAAAATACTTATTTACTTTTGTGGTAAAAAGTTATTAAAACATATTTTAAATTACTTTTTATGTGGTGAAGCATTTGATATTTTAATTCTGGGAGATGGGGTAAGTGTTTAAAGTGCTTTTTATTGTGTTTTATCGGGGGGAAGTTATCTTTTTTAAAACCTACCTACTTTACTGACTGTTGCTGCTAGGCCTCCTGGGAATCAAGAAACTTTTTCAGCTTAACTATGGAACAGCCTACCAGTTCCTCAATTCTTCTTTCTTACAGCCACAAAAAAATAAGAATAATTTTAAACAGCCTTTGCCAGCACAGGGGCTGCTAAATTGCCTCAGCAACAGGTGGGTGACTCTGCTGTGGGTAAAACTAGTTCCTCAGACTACTCATTTCTTTCCTTGGGTTTCATTGGTGTAGTCCTTACAACCACCATGGATTGAGGGTTAGATATGTCCTCTGTGGCTGTTGGCGTGGCCTTGGTAGGGAAGGGTGAGACACTCATCAGTCCTGGGAGACGGGTCAGAGAATGTCAGTCTGACTATCCAGAAAGTTATGCCCATCCTTAGGGAGGTTAATTCTGGGACTCTTTCATCAGATATTCCTGTCAAAGAAAATCAAAAACTAAAATTTATATCTTCTCCTATCTCAGTGACCCTGGGCAGGAATAGTTTACTGAACTTAGCTTTGCAGACTCTTATCCATTCTTATATAGCTGTTTATGGTAAAATAAAAAAGAATTCTTAATTTTCTGAAGAGATTCAAGACTTTGAAACTCTAAATGAGCACATCATGTGTTGCTTCCACAAATTTCTGTTTCGTGTTCTGAGGAGAATGTGACTTCAGCCAGTCCTTTTGAAGGATTCTCTTTCTCTGAAAGTATTTCCAGAATGCATCATTTGTTTTAGAGGAAAAACAGTGATGTTTCTCAGTATCTCAAAGTATTATGATTTGTTACGACTGAAATTTCCAGATCCTGCTCCTATGCTTCCTGCTCTGTCTGCTTTGGAGGTTGTTTCTGACACAACCTGCAATTTCCCCTGATAGTCAGCCTGCTGCCCCTAAAAACACAGCTAGACTGTACAAAGTGCCTCAGACTTTTAAGCTTTTATATGCTCATTGCAGATCTGAACCAGCAGCTATTGCTTTAGTGAATCCAGCTGCTGCTAAACATTGATTAATACTAATTCATCTCCTTTTGACAAGGATGGGAAAGCTTTTGATAAGTTTAGGGGAAAAGTATATTCTTCTGTAACACTTATTTTTAGAATATGATGTTAAGCTCACATGAAGTTGTAAGAATATAAGTAATATCTTAGCATTTGTTTTCTCTTGTGAGGAGAAATTTGCTTTGCATAACTTGGTTTCTTCTGTGTCTCATGTGACTACTCACTGTTTGAAATATGCATGATTCTGATGATGCCACCTCAAGAGCTGCTACCACTAGAACTGTTGCACAGAGGTTTGCCTGGCTGCATTCGCAAAACTTCCCAAAGGATGTTACAAATGAAATTCTGAATTGTCTCTTGGACAGAGAACAAGTTTTTGGACCTTCTTCTGCAGAAGTCACTAAAAGGTGTGACAAGAGAGTAATGCTGATTCAAGGAATCTCTCAGATTTTTCAGCGTACATTTTCTGTTTGCCAAGAAATTCAATGCTCCCTACACAAATTTCATTCTTGCCCACTAGACCACACTATTCTTTTCCCTCCTGTCGTTCACCATATGTTTCCTCAGGAGGTGATAGAATATGTCCCTCCTAAGAGAAATGGTTATATTCCAGGATATTCCTGGTGCCAAATAAAGATAGTTCTTGAACACCAGATCTGTATCTTTCTTTTCTGAATCTGTTTGTGATAGTACCCAATTATAAAATGCTGTCTCTTCACAACTTGTTACCCCTTATTCTCCATTTGAGTTTTCTACTGACCTTAGATCTAAAAGATGCATATAATCACATTACTAGTGTTACAGATTTTAAATGTTTCTTAGTGTTTTCTGTGTCTGGAACACATCATCAGTTCTCTGCATTACCCTTTGGCCTGCCTACTGCTGTAAGGGTTTTCACAAAGTGTCTGGTTCTTGTGATAACCTAATGCAGACTGCAATGTATTTACATTTTCCTTATTTAAACTACCTGTTTATCATTGCAGACTCTTTTTCAAAATGTCAGGAATCTCTCATTTGGATAATGGATTTCCTAGATAGGCTAGAATTCCAAGAGAACTTACAGAAGTCTCGTAGGGCTCTCACACAGGATTGTTTTCCTGGGGTTTCTCCTGGACATCTCAATTCAAAGAGCCCTTCTTCCACATGAAAAAAGTAGATCTTTTCCTGACTTTTTCCACTCAGATTAGTCTCAGCAAGGGAATTCCTCAAGATTCTGGATCTCATGGCATCTATGATACTCATGATACCTCTTGCAACACTCCACATAAGAAAAGTCCAATGGTAGCTGAAATCTCTATGGTCTCAGTATCAACATCCCCTGACATTTCATATTCCAGTTTGGGAATTTCTGAAAAGGGAGATTTTGTGGTGAAAGCACCAAATTTCTCAGAATCCATTTCCTTGATTCTCCTTTCCTGCTGCAGCACAGTTGGTCAGATTTTTCTTGGGGAGCGATATGTATGGAAATAAAAATGCAGGGTCTTTAGAACAAAAAAGAACAAAGCAAATAAACATATAATAGATGTTAGCTCTCATAAATGTTCTCAGTTCTCTAAACCATCTGTGGTTCCCAGGACCTCTTCATGTGTTTGCAGACAACACCACAGTAATGTGGCACATAAAACAAGGGGGGAATCAAATCTCACCCTCTGTGTAGACTAGTCATGGGAGTCGAGGTTATAGCTTTTCAGCACAGTCTCACTATACAGTCATCTTACATATAGCCAAAGCAAAACTGCATGACAGACAAGCTGAGCAGAACCAGGACAAACCCTCAGTGGAAACTGAATCAGGGTGTCTTTCAAGAACTGATCTATATATGTTGAATAGACTACACACTTTAAACAGCATTTCAGTCATTTTTTTTTTTTCAATGATCTTATAGTCAAAAAACAATTGTTACAAAAGTTATTTACATTTGCTATAATTGGGATCAGTCCAAACACGCTGAAGTGACTGATTCCAGACATGAAAGCCAATTTTCCTGAATGCTTCATCCCTCACAACAAATCTAAATTCAACCTTTCTAACCATTGAGATCCTTATTCATGGGACCTTGCATAACATTTATAACATGAGCTAAAGGCAGGAAATAACTGAAAAGTAAAAGCTTAAATGTGAGGCCAGGACAAAGGGGTATGCATTGTAATAGAAGTCTACTTAGTTACTCAAGAAAACGACAGTGGTTTTCACAAGCTTTGGAACATGATGGGAATCTTCAAATCCTCAAGCATACTTGCAGAATACCATTATAATGAGTTTGGTTAAATAATCACCAAAGCATATGCTGACGTATGCATTAGCAAGTTTATTCCAACAGTCTTTCAAGATTCACATATAAGAAAACTATTCAATATGTAACTTAATTTCATCTGTTTCAGCACAATAACATTTTTTGAGAAAGGTCAGACCAGTTATTCATACTTTTTAACAATAGCTGTTAGATTACTAAAATAATCTTGTCATTTACTTACTATCTTCTGCATCAATCAATCAAAGATAATTGTCATTGTTTTTCATGTTAACATATAAGTCATTGCCTGCTTACTAATATCACAGTAAGAAAATTTATTTTGGAAGATTCTTCTGCTTTTGACACAATCAAGCTGTATCCCTACAAGACAATACCACCCACAAACATGAACACTCTTTCGACTTTTATTTTCGAGCTTAACGTGGTTATTTCATGCCTGGAGGTGGAAAGAGTTTCCTGATCTGATCTCCACTCAGTCAAACTCAGTCTTGAACTACCAAGTTGTCAAAGGAAAAAACTCCAAAGACCAATACACGTAAGGTTCAGTTAAGGCACTTTAATTTACTTGCAGCAAGGAGACAAAAACATGCAAATTCAAGGATTTGTCTAACTACTAACAGGAAGTATGTTCATTCTTATACTATTTTACAAGACATGGCCTTCTAAGCTGACGTAATCAAACACAACTTTTAGCATTGTTCTACAGCAGATGTTACTTCAGATTTTCTGCTGATATGACTAGATTTGTGAGAAAAGTTTCAGAAAAACAACCTGGCCTTGGTGACTTTTAATTTGTTTACAAGCATCTATTGTACAGTGTTACATTTCAAGGTACTTTTCTAATACAGATACAAGCAAATGCTGATTGCAGTTCATATTTTCAAGCAGGCTTTGTACTAATTATCTGTAACTTCTACAGCTGTGTATTTTCTCATGGCACAGCGGAACTTCTTGTCTAAGTTTCATACAAGTAGTTTTGTTCTATTCATTATTTTCCTAACGCAAGCAGAAATCACCTGCTTCTCAGTAAATTTCCAAGGCACAAGCAAGATTTTAGCTAACAGTACAAGGTCAGAAAGCAACTGCAATTTGTACAGATTTATGCAGTATGAAATAGAATAAATGTGTTAACTCTTTTCAAGCTTCTAAATGCACTAAGCATATTGCTAATACATACATTAATACATATTTTTCTAACATTTCCCCCTATTAATACTTTTATTCTACTTTCAAAATAAGCATAAACAGTTTTTTTTTTTCTCCTAACCTCTTCCACTCAGGATTTGCAGTTAAGAGAGTCATTCAGTTTAAACTTATGAAAGCATTTTTAGTCTTTTAACAGATCTTCAAACTCAGTACTTTGATATAAGGTTTCAGAAACTGACATGTCTATAAGGTCTTTAATCAGTCTTTTCATGCAGGGGATACCACAATAAACGCATACTCCCAGTAGGAGCATACCTACACAAATGGCAATCAGGATGTTCATTAGGATGGTACCCCACCCCCCAAACCATTTCTGGAAAAAGTCCATTAGTGGGTTTGGGCCTAGTTTGGTCATGGCCGACACTTGCTGAATTACCTCAAGATGATTGTCTATCTCGTGTTTATGGTCAGGAATATACGAACAGCATTCCTCTTGGATTAAAGCGTACGTACCACCTCTCGCCGCTAGGATGAAGTCGAGAGCCATGCGGTTTTAGAGCACTGCAGTTCTCATAGCATTCAGTTCATCAGTCACCAATTTGAGAACAGAAAAAGTTGTGTTGCTCATTACTTCGAGAAGTTTTGACAGTTTTCTCAGCTCCCAGATCGATTTCACTGCTCCATATGCTGGTAATATGCCTGCCCACAATATAACGCCATCACTCAAGTCCATGTGTGTCAGTCCTTTGCCTAAAGAGTGATGGTCTTTCCAACGTGCATCGATTTGTCCCACTGGATTTACAGGTTTCTTGATGACTTCTTGGACACTTCGAATTTTCCCATGAGGCAAAACTGCAGTGTGTCGTATGGCCGGAACCAGGTAACCCAAAAAACAACTGCCGGACCAATTCTCAGGTAAACATTTGTATGCCTTTCTGCCACACACAAAATAACAGTCCTCTACTTTAGTAGTAACCTTGCTATGAATGTACACTCACCCTGTATGAAACATTTTTCTATCAATTATAGACAGCTGTTTATAAAGAACAGAATTGTGTTTTACTCCATGAAGTGTTTTGTGCATCAATCCAAGAAATGAATCATAGTTTGTATTACAATAAAGATCTACTTTGTTACCTTTAGTGTAACATCTACAAGGAACAGTTACATTGCAATTGCTCCAACCCACCTGAACAGTATCATTTTTATAAAAACACACAGTTCCCTTTTGTGGAACAGACAAGTGCAATGCTATTTTATCTTGTGCTGTAATGGTTGAGGTATCATAAATCAAGTTCTCCCAGGTCTCATTGACCCCTAGGGGGACTGTAGTCATTAATAACCCCCCGTATGCTGTCGGCAAAGCTGTGCAAATCCAGCAATTCGAAACATTGAAAGTCTCAGCATATACATATTTAATTGCCTGGTAAGTGTTAATGTTTGGATGCCAGTTTATGAGTAACGCTTCACGTTTATTCAGTTCAGTCTGTGTGGCTGGGAAAAGAAAAGGCCACAACAAAAAGATTATTGTCACTAATACAGTTAACAGGATGATTATGCAATACTTCTGAGGAAAGGGTTGTTCTGCATTCCTGTTTCTTCTGGACTCTATCATTTTTGCTCTTGGCATGTAACAAGATTTTTGTCCAGTTCAAAGTTTTTAACTAATTTACAGTGCGTCAGGTGGATCCAGGAGGCACACTCCGCAATTTTGACTGCAGTGGGTGTTGACAAAAGCACTTGATATGGACCTTCCCACTTTGGAGACACCCAGTTTTTCTTCTTGACTACCTTCAGCCAGATCCACGATCCAGGGGGCACTGCCACTTCTGACGATCTGGTTCGTTCTTTATCTGAAACAGAATTTAACTGCAACAAATGTTTAGAATTTAACAAATTACGCATATAATCTGCTAATGTACTGTCAGCTTCCTGGTCTGCGGGCATGAGAGATTTCCACTGAGGTATATAGTAAGCCCTTCCAAAGAGCTTTTCAAAAGGAGTCAATCCTTTTGCATTCAGAACAGTTCTCATGCTCAACAGTGCCAGGGGCAGACAGTACACCCAGTTTCTCTGCGTTTCTGCTACTAATTTTCTTGGGTTACTCTTTAAAATCCCATTATGCCTCTCTACTAGCCCTGCTGATTGAGGGTGATACGCTCAATGATTTTTTAGGGAAATGCAAAAATGTTTACTTAATTGCTGTATGGTCTGATTCACGAAGTGTGTGCCGTTGTCACTGTAGATCCTTTCCAGAATGCCAAATCTAGGGATGATTTTTTTAACAAGAACTTTGGCCACAGTCATAACATCTGGATTTTTAGTCAGAAAGGCTTCCACCCATCTGGAAAACATATCTACAATGACAAGACAATACTTCTCATTTTCACATTTATTCAACTCTATGAAATCCATACAAATAGTATGAAACGGATACGGTGGTGTAGGGAAACTCCTTTGCTTGGGCTTTAACGCCCCTTGTGCATGATGTTTATTACAGATGTGGCATAACAAGCAAAATTTTTTAGAGTAATTTGTAAATCCATACGTCGTGAACACTTGGTTCACTAGCTGTACCATCCCCCCTGTTGAGACATGGCACTGCCCATGGCTCAACAAAGCTGCATATCTAAACAAATTAGACGGCAATGTCGGTTTCCCTTCTCTAGAGATGTACAGCCCCTTTTCGAGAATTGCTCCTTGTTTTACCCATCTTTGTTTTTCAGTTTGCGTAGTAAGTGTTTGCATTGTCTTTAACATTTCTAAGTCTAAAATCTCAGAGGGTTTAGTTCCTCATTCAAAAGAAATACTTCTGAAGCTGCCTGCTCTCGCATTACCTTTTGAAATCCTGTCCTGTTGCTTGGTATGAGCTGTGCATTTACAAATAGCTACTTTCTGAGGTAACTGAATAGATTCTAAAAGATCTAAAATAAACTGTGCATGATTGATTGGTTTGCCAGTAGATGTTATCATTCCTCGATTTTTCCACTGTTGCGCAAAAACATGTACAGTAGAAAAAGCATACTGGCTGTCAGTAAAAATGTTCACACATTTACCCTTTGCTAAGGTACATGCCCATGTCAAGGCAATCAATTCTGCTGCCTGTGCAGATAAACGATGAGGTAAAGATTTTGCTTCTATAATGTCTGTGTCAGAAACTACTGCATATCCTACTAGGTTCTGTCCTGCAGGACCCCTTTTGCATGAGCCGTCCACGTAGTATGTCACCTCGGCATCATCCAAGGGAACATCCGTAAGATCTTTTCTAGGTAGTGTCTTTTGCTCAATCACCTGCAGGCAGCTGTGTGGTATGCCATCTGCAGTGGTTGGGAGCAAGGTAGAAGGGTTCAAAGTCGTACATCATTCGATTGTCATATGAGGTTGGCTCAACAGTATAGTCATACAGGAAAGATGCCTAGCAGGGGAACAATATGCTACTTTTTCTTGCAGTAAAATAATCGCGACTGCATGAGGCACTCTCAATGTGAGAGGGTGGAACAACACTACTGAGGCCGAAGCCTGTACTGCCATTGCAGCTGCAACTACTGCTTGTACACATTGAGGTAAAGACCGTGCCACTGGGTCCAGTTGTGATGAATAATAAGCAATAGGGCGTTGTTTGTCCCCATGCTGCTGTGTTAATACTGATGTCATATAACCTTTCTTACAATCTACAGTTTGGAAAAAACGTTTATAATAGTTTGGTAATCCCAAAACTAATGAGGACGCTATTAACTGTTTCAGTTTGCAGAAAGCAGATTCTGCTTCTGGTGTCCATTGTAACAAATCCTGTGCTGCCATAGGCTTTGTATAAATCAGATTAGTCAACGGTGCAGATTCCAAGGCATAGTCTGGAATCCAACTCCGACAAAAATTAGTCGTACCCAGGAAGGACATCATTTCCTTCTTGGTAGTGGATTTTGGTGCTTGCAAAATCACTATTTTTCTGTCCTCATCTAATGTCCTACCTTCTTCGGATATTACATATCCTAGGTATTTAACTTGTCTTTTCCAAAGCTGCAGTTTATTTTTGTTTACTTTATGTCCTTCAGTGGCTAAAAATTGTAATAGTGCTATGGTATCCTCTTTACAATCTTGCTGGGTGGGGGACGCCAGTAGGATATCATCAACATAAAGCAAAATCTGACTACCTCTTGGTGGGGTAAACCCCGCCAAGTTGCTTGCCATTTCTTGTGAGAATATTGTTGGACTTTCACAATACCCCTGTGGTAGTCGCATATATGTATACCTTTTCCCCTGAAATGTGAATGCAAACCAATGCTGACTGTCAGGGTGTATCGGTATCGAAAAGAATGCATTGCTGATATCTACCACAGAAAAATATTTCTGTTGAGGTTTTAAATCATTCAACAGGGTGTGTGGGTCTGGCACCGTAGGTGCCCTTGGTATTACTGCATCATTTACAGCTTGTAAATCTTGAACCATACGCCATTCTCCATTCGCTTTCTTAACAGGAAATAAGGGTGTGTTACATGGTGAATCAGGAGATTCCACCAGCACCCCTTCCTTAAGTAAAGCTTCTGTAATGGGTTTGATTCCTACCTCTGCATCTTTTCTTAAGGGATACTGTCTCTTTTGTGGTCTAAATGCTGACTCTGGCATAATAGTAACTGGTCCCGCTGTACGAATAAGTCCTACATCTGATTTTCCTGTTGACCAGAGGATTTTCTGGTATATTCTGTAAGGCATTCTCTTCCTCCTTCAATAGGAGTGCTAATCAGCTGTCCTTGCTAGACTGCAAGTATACAGCTGGGTGGGTCTGAGTTATCCAATTCAGTTTCTGCATTTGTATTCCCTGTTCTGACAGTTCTAACTCTGTCTGATTTTCCCATCTCATGACTCTTTCTCCTAAGTCTACCCATTTTACATTCTTGTCCTTAGTTAAGCTAACATGTGGTAATTGATTAGATTTATAAAGTGCGAAGAACTCCTGGGGCAAAGAACAGCTGGCTACACTGTTCCCTTCTGTGTCCCAGTACAGATTACGTAATACCAATCTGTTTGCATGATTTCTAAACAATTCTTGCTCATATTCCTTATCAGGTCCTGGTGTATTACAATAATACAGAGTACAGTGCAACAAATGCTGTTTATCAATGTCAAGGGAGGGGAACTTGCTGATGGCTACGTTCATCAACTCTTCGGTCACCACCCCTGGACCAGTTGTAACCAAGTCCTGGCTGTACCAATAAAACATTTCACCCTCCAGTTGTACTGCAAAGGTATCAATTTGTTGCTGTGCTTCCAAACCCTGCATAGTCGGAACTACTGCTATACCAAATAGCTGCATAAGGTCTCTGCCCAAAAGGTTTACTAGGCATTTTGCAGAAACAACAATTTTGCTTTTCTGGGTCAATCCTAAAACAGGATCAGTTATTACAATATTATGGGAGAGGGGCTCCCGATATAGCTGTCCATTAGCTGCTTTCACTAATATGTAATCAGGTGACTCTGAATTCTCTGGCAGTTTGGAGGGATGTACCAGGGTCCATGATGCCCCTGAGTCACACAAGAATCTGACTTCCCTCCCTTCTACCAGGAGTGTAACTTCTGGTTTCGTGTCTGCTAAATAGAGCTCTAAGCTCAATAAAGCCAAATCCAATATTTCATTTTCTTCACTATCTGTGACTTCTTGCACTTCCTCTATTTCTTCTGTCACATTCTCTACTCCCTCTATCACATATTAATTTGTCCTTTCTCTGCTAACCCCTTCTAGTGATTCCCGACTATCATATAGTCAGTCTTCACCCTCCTTATCCTCCGTGGTTGCCTTCTTGTTTTTCTTGCAATCCCTTGCCAAGTGTCCTTTCTTACTGCATTTAAAACATTCACCCCTTTTCTTTCCCCCTTCAAAGTCCTCTGATCGTTGATCAGATTGTTTGTTTCCCTGGGCATTTCTCTTGCCCTTTTTCCTGGACTGTACTACATATACTTCTGCTCCATCTTCTACAGAAAATACTTGGGCTTTCTTTTTCTTTTTGCTATTAAAATGCCTTTCGGCATGCCTAGCATATTCAAGCAATGACTGTAACCTGCTTGTATGATGATCTACCATGTGTTTTGTAATAAAGCTGCTTATAGGTGCAATACTGCCTTTCAAAAATGCATTCTTTAACTGCTGCTCATATGGGGAATCGTGTGTCTGATCTTCAGGAACCTGCATTCCACAATGGTTATTAAAACATTCTAACAGTCTGGCATAATATCGGTCAACAGCTTCACCTTCCTGTTGGATGCATTGATTAATGCAAGTCCAGTCTGCCGTAGGCTTCCATTTTTCAGAGATTCGGTCAGTAAGACCTTTCACTCTGTTGTCTAACTCTGCGCTGCTATGTGGGAGGGGCCTGAGCGCAATATCACGGGGATTCCAGTCGCCACTAATCATGTGCCAATCTGGTCCCACAATTTGTCTGACTACTTTTTCTACCTCTTCTTCGTTTAAATTAAAACTCAGCCTCATTCCTTGCAAATCTTCTAAGAACTTTCTAAAATTATCTTTTGGATGGGGAATTCCCTCAGTGGCTTTCCAGATGTCTTCAGGAGTCCAGGGTCTATACACTAGAATAGTTGGGTCCTGACCTTCTTGCTCTGCCTGAGGATTAGGCACTTCTATAAGTGGGCATATTTCTTCTTCACTCATAAATCGTGAATTTCTACCCATTTGATATAACTCAATGTCCCCTTTTGAGTTTCCTGCCCGTGTTCGAGACCTGGTCTTGACAGGATCTCTATTTAACATTTTATTTATTTAACATTTGTTGACCGGGAAAGTCCGACTAGGTTCCACAGATCCTGTTTTCAGCGGAGGCCCAGGGAGAAATGCTCCAGAAGCATGTCTTTAGAATGTGGGAGGAAACTGGAGTACCCGGAGGGAACACAGGGAGAACATGCAAACTCCACACAGAAGGCACCCCAGCCGGGAATCGAACCGGAGAACCTCTTGCTGTGAGGTGACAGCATTAACCGCTGCACCACTGCGCCGCCCTACGGTTTCGCTTTTATAGTGTCTCTACTTACAGTGACAGCAGGATATCGCAGGGGTAGACTAACTTGTTCACTTGCCTCATATTCTGGTAAGGGAGGCGGAGGGGCTGACGCTATTACTAAGCTATTATCCTCCTTATCTAGAAACATTGCTTTTGAATTATTACTCTTTTGTTCCCTTCGGTTTACTTCCTCAATCCACCTGTGTGCCTGAGGAATTCCTAATTGACGTTGCTTTTTTACCCGACCTCTAGAATCAGTTTTAAGCTGTTTGACAAGTTTGACAAGTGAGGATATCTCTAGTTTACCATCAAATTTATACTTATTAACCCATTTTGAGTAGTATTTAATATTATCAGCACGCTGTGACTGCATGTATTTCGCATCTTCGGTTAACGGCGGATTTTGGGACCTTTTTGTACAATTATTACCCATTTTTGTTCTACCCTTTTAATCGTTACATAACTCCTTATTTTTAACGTGGTACCACGGATGTTTTTATAGTCTCTTCAGAATGTCTGCCTACCTGCTCTGTTTCCCTGATCTATGACAAGACAGTAATCTTTCTGTCCTTGACTTATAAATAAAGTCTTAACAGAACAAATACAAATCTAGTCCCTGATCTAAAACAGAAAAAAGAAGGTGGATTCACCTTACTTGAGCCTTCGTGATTGATCACCTGGTTCGAGTAAACCCATCCATCAGTCGCAGATAAGAAAGTAGCTGGCCTCTTTTGTACGACAATTCAGTCGGAGGACTTTTCAAATAAGAAGAACCGATGTGGTTTCTTCCCCGTACGGTTTCAAGACACCTGGCCTGTCTGATCCGAGGTGAAGTGAAGGTTTCCGGTCCAAAGGACCAATCTGTCAAAGGAAAAAACTCCAAAGACCAGTACATGTAAGGTTCAGTTAAGGCACTTTAATTTACTTGCAGCAAGGAGACAAAAACATGCAAATACAAGGATTTGTCTAACTACTAACAGGAAGTATGTTCATTCTTATACTATTTTACAAGACATGGCCTTCTAAGCTGACTTTTAGCAATGTTCTACAGCAGATGTTACTTCAGATTTTCTGCTGACATGACTAGATTTGTGAGAACCTTTTCAGAAAAACAACCTGGCCTTGGTGACTATTAATCCGTTTACAAGCATCTATTGTACAGTGTTACATTTCAAGGTACTTTTCTAATACAGATACAAGCAAATGCTGATTCCAGTTCATATTTTCAAGCAGGCTTTGTACTAATTATCTGCAACTTCTACAGCTGTGTATTTTCTCATGGCACAGCGGAACCTCTTGTCTAAGTTTCATACAAGTAGTATTGTTCTATTCATTATTTTCCTAATGCAAGCAGAAATCACCTGCTTCTCAGTAAATTTCCAAGGCACAAGCAAGATTTTAGCTAACAGTACAAGGTCAGAAAGCAACTGCAGTTTGTACAGATTTATGCAGTATGAAATAGAATAAATGTGTTAACTCTTTTCAAGCTTCTAAATGCACTAAGCATATTGCTAATACACACATTAATACATATTTTTTCTATTACAAATCTTAGTTCCTCTGCTGTTAAGCTCAGTCAGGCATGGGAATTTGTTTGATATTACTAACACTCTTTTAACTGCTCTCCTTTACAAGCTCCTCTTGGACTGCAATGCAGAATATTTGGAGAAATGGTTACTAACTACAACAACTCTATAATGGGGGTTTCTCAAGTATTTTGTCCCTGGGATTGTACACTATACATTTCCAATTGTGAGGGAGCCATATTATATGCCTAAGGTTTTCTTGGACAAAGCAAGAGGAAGGAAGGAGTACTGATAGCTGTATTCACTCCATTGGGAGTAAACATTGGTACTGGCTCTGCAGACACCAGTTAGAGAACTCTGATAAGAAGACAACCTACCTTTTGGTGGAAGTATTTGTTGTGAGGCATACCTCTTAACTGCTCTGAATTCAATAGAGCATTCCAGTTTCAGCTTACATTTTAACATTTGTGCTCGGATTTGTGTTCTATCACTGGCTCATGTGTAGCACCAACAAGAGTGGAGCATCAAAGTCAAAGTGGAGTCAGTGGACCCACCTCTGACTTCTACTTGTAGTGTGATTTAATTTGTTTAACAAACTGGTAGCACACTGCAGCTAGAAAAATAGACCAGTAGCACAGTGGACTGCTAGCTGCCTTTGCTACTGGTCTGTTTTTCTAGCTGCAATGTTCTGTTAGTCAGTTAATCAGACCAATAGTTCAGTGTAGCTAGAGAAATGGACCGATAACTTCAGCAGCTGTCATACTGGTCAATTTTTTCTAACTAGACTGTGCAGTTGGCCATACAGTGCACCAATAGCACCCTGCAGCTAGAAGACTGGACTAATACCACTGGCAGCTGCAGTGTGCTATTGATACATTAAGCACAAATCAACTAAAAGCCCTAAAAGTAAGCACTGTGTAAGCCATTCCATTTGCAAATTGTAATATTGTGGCAAGGACCCCCAGAACATTTTTTTGCCACAGTGCTACAGAGTCCTACAGAGTTTTTTTTAAATATATATGTGTTCTTCAAGCTGATATTAGGGGGCACTTTGCTCTTCAGTCATCTACTTTGATTTTTAAAGATTAGTGCTTTATTTTTAGCATTCAGAGGTTGAGAGGTATGCTGTGGGGGATAAGCTTGGTTTTTGTAAGCAGTCAGCAGCCAACAATTTGTGTAGTCTGATCTGTCTGATCAATAAGAAAGCTTTTACCTCATGTGATTATGAACTAGCTGATCACGTCTTTGTAGACAAAGTGAAGTCCACCAGGTGGGAGGTTCTTTTTAAGTACAGAGTAGACTTACCTTTGCCTATGACAAAGATTTGCCAGAAGGGACTAGGGGTGGGTCTGATGACTTTAAATTCAACTACTTTATGTAGATGATTCTGGGTATGAATTCTACTACTTGTACCCTTGACCCTGGCCAAACTAGTGTGCTTATGTCTTGCCTTTATGATACGAATGTGATACAAAAGAGGGGTACATTGAGTGAGTGTGATTATTTGACTATTGCCTCTCTATATCTTGACATTCTCTTTATTTTCTTTATTTCTTCTTGACATATGAAGTAATGCTGTATTCTGGAAGTGTCAGCAGGCATGAGAAATGATGCTGTGTTCCAGAACAGTTTAGTGATTTCAGCAAAGTCACTACATTCGATTACGAAATATGTCTTGTATGTGTGTGTGTGTGTGTGTGTGTGTGTGTGTGTGTGCTAGGATATTCCAGTAAAGTACTAAAACTTGCAAAATCATTGGAATATTCCAGTGTAACACTTGAAAATTGCAAAATAATTGTATTTGTCAGGAATCGCTGATCGTTCTGGTGTGGGTGGCCAACACCACAGAATGATCTAGCGCCAGCCTACACTAGAAAGTACTGACAATTTGGTTATATACAGCTGGGGCTCCCTGCACTCAGGCTGAAGCCTCAGGTGTGGAGTGGACGCACTGCCCAGGGCTGTTTTCCCAATGAAGACTCCTGCTTGACTGCAATGGGCCTTCCCAGCCAAGACTGAAGACAGGATGAAGCTTTCTCTTTATTCGTGATGTATACCTTTTTCTTTAAATGTATTGTCTAATTTCATATTTTAGTTAAATAGAGTTTACTTAGTTTTCTGTTTTAGTGTGATTTACTGTTCAGTTACATAAAGTGTATTTAGTTTTCTGTTTAGTGGCAGAAATAAAGTTTGTTACTAAATAATTTCTTTAGAGTAAAGTGAATTATTTTGAATCCTGTTCATTAGGCAATTCAACCTTGAATTCAACAGTCTTTTATCTTCAGATTTCTTTGAGGAGGGATATTTTTCATATGTTCTTGGTTATAATCTAGCTGCAGAAATATTACTTTGGATCTGTCCATCCTAGAAACTTGCCACCTATCTCTAACCTCCTCTTCATGGAGAAGGTTATTAACAAAGTGGTAAATTAACTGTATGAAAAGATCTTGATGCTCATGGACTCTAGTGTCCAATTCAGTCCTGGTTGCACACTTGCCAAGTGCAGAGATAGTAGTCACATGAATCATTAATGATCTTTTAGTAGCATGGGATCAAATATGTTATTCCATACTGATCTACCTTGATCTACTGATCCTCCTTGATCTAGTTGCCTTTAAATATAGCTTACCATTGTTTTTACTTTTTGAGAGCTTAAAGACCTACAGTAATTAGCCCACCTCATAAATGTTAGAGTGTAGTGAAATGGTGGTTTCTAGGGTTAATACTTCCTACCATTTTTAGTTATGTGGTACTACAGGACTCCAGTCTTGGTCTGGTTCTTTTTACTGTATATTTGCCTCCACTTGGTAATTTAGTTAAGCAGGGAGGTTTACATTATTAACAGTTATGCTTATGACACTCACCTTTCCACCTGTTTTCCTCATGAGCATATAGATCCAGTTGATAACCTTCTAGAGGAGATTTATTTTTTTGGAAGTCGGTTAATGTCTTAAACTCAGCCCATCCAAGATTGTTGCCATGGCCCCCCAAGTTGCTATAAGGCCCTTGATAGCTCCTATCCTTGCTCTCTCTGTTATCTATAGGGGGTTTCAGACTGAATTTTGTGTCTAAAGTGCACAGTCTCATTGATCTTCAGTAACTGGCTGCCATTACATGAACAAGTGACAGCTGTTATCTCATCTTGTTTTCACTGAAGAACGTTATCCATATTATGAACACATTGGATATCTCATCTGGATTACAAGAATGTCCTTTTTCTGTGGTTTTCAAACACAGAGCAAACCAAGTTACTGGTGAATTCACCTATAAGGGCATTTTTAAGTCCTGTAGATACAGTCATATAACTCTTATTCTGTAATCCAGCACTCTGATGATTGTCAAATTATTTCCCAACTTCTTGTGATAATATTCATCCCACTGGTATAAAACAGTTTTTGACACCCTGGTCACCCAGATAGGTATGCTGCTTAGCTGCCTCAGGACTTCTGATGATCCCCAGGATTAGACTTGAGTCCTCTAGACTTAAATCTTTTTCCATCTCTGTTGCAAATCTGTGTAACTTGCTACCATTGTAGCTTCATATGTTTCATTCCTTTTTCTGTTTTAGGAGATTCCTTAAGATGTCTTTCAATAAATATTTTAAATATTTATTTTTGGTCTTAACTTGTCAACTTTTTATCTTATCATTTAGCTCTTTTCTTTATATACCCTCTTACGGCATATGCTGTAATCTTCTATTCAAATTTCTTGTGATGGTATTCAAAGCCGTACATATTGGTGCTTTGTTGTTTTGTTAATCCAGTGTATGTTGTTGGTGGAGACCTTTATTATAATGTGTCTAGTCCTACAGCCATGTACATAATGATTAACTGATTAATTGATTCATTGACTGACTGAAGTAATAAAGTACTGTAGCACACATGCAACTTTGTTACTCAAGTTAGGTTATCCTACCAGATAAGGCTTTACAAACATTACTCAAATATAATGGAAATAGTTTGCACTATGAAATTGTGAACTTCATTTGTACAATCTTTGTCAAACTGTGCAATGCAGCATTTTTACTTTGAATATAATAGGCTGTAGGACTTGGAGCCAAATTCGTCAAACTGGGAGGTCTGTCCCGTGGAGAACGTGTGATCAAATACAACCGCTTAGTTGCTATAGAGGAAGAATTAGCTCAGAAAGGAACAATGGGTATGTACTGCATCTTTTATTACTTTTTTATTTTTTTGTGAATGGCATGCAAAAGTTAGAGATGGCATGTTAATAATCACAAAATACAAATTTAGCAAAAAATATTCAGAAACTGTAGAAATGTTTCTTTGAAACAAAACAAAATAGCAGTTCATCTCCTTATTTAACTTATCTAATTCATCCTAATGACATACATAATTTCATTCATTTCTGAAAAGCTGATCTTCCAATTCAGTGATTACACTTTGAGAAAGCATGAGGCACTAGATAATACATATTTTACATTTATTGTGTCATAAGTACATGGTTAAAATTACTTATTATTTTTAATTCTTAATTATACTTCTAAATGTTGCCAATATTTATTAAAATGTTCACAAAGAGCACTGAATTCATGCAATTATTTTTTTTTCAGAACGGAAGCCTAATCAGTTCATTAAGAAGTGACTAGATTTGCCATTACTTAAAATTAATTTAAACTCTGTACTGCAATAAAAAATGTCTTTTGCTACCAAAGTGGAGGTCAGTAGTATCTTTATAATAACTATCTTCAGTAGTGTAAATAACCTCAGCTACCACCACACTCAAACATGCTGACACACCCTCTTTTGAATCATCTCACTACATAAACCTGCATAAATATACTTAAGTAATAATCCATGATTGTGTGTAGATAAATCTTGATATACCCACAAACTGGAGTGGATTACTGCTATTATACACTGACATTATTTAAGAAAGAAATTGCTTACCTTTATTTAATAATGTCTTTGCATAACGGCACTTCAGTCTTGTTCCACCTTGTCTTCTGTAGGCTGATGTACTGTGCATGCATATGGGACTAGCGTTCCCACACATGCACAGTACATCAGTGCAGGAGAAGCAATAGAGAAAAGAAAATGTTAATGTCCTTGTTTTTTTCAATGTTTAAAAAAAATAGAATTTTATGAGGGACAGCACAGAAATACAAAGAAAATCAGATATGTTTCTGTTTTTTTAGTTTTGTAAAACATACCTGATTTTTCTTATATTTTGCTGTCCCACAGCATATGCCAGTAGAAAGTCAATGGTACTTCAGTAGCCAGATTGTTTTCTTTTGGGATATGCTCAATTTAAAACAGGGAACTCTGGTTGGGCTGTCCAATCAGCATGTTCATTTTTGAATAGCAGTTATTGCATAATTGAAAATATCCAATAGACTAGGGCAATTCCAATTTTAAGTGTAATTCAGTTGATCCACAGTCTCAGAGGGCAACTACAATTCTTTTTTAACATAACTCATAGCCCAAGAGAGCCTTCATTAAATATAACCTCTACCCTTGCCAGTCATCATCTGTTTCATCAGTTGATCCTTAAACTTAAACATTGTGGTGTGACTTAGTATCATCATCTGTGAATCATACTAGTCTATGCAATGTCTGGCATGAGTGGAAGAGGAGGAGAAGTCTTAGCTGAAGAGCCTCTCAAAATTTAAACCATTCCTGTAGCCTTTCATTTAAAAACAGGTCAAGGAGAAGGGAAAGCTAGAATACAGCCCCCACTATGTGTACTGTGCAGACCCTGAGAATGATGGTTTGTTGTAAGCTATGAAGAAGCTGTAAGTTGTAGCCAGGAGAGATGCAATTCCTGTCCCTGAGAAGATACTGAGTTATTTCAATAAGAACCCTATGACTTGAAGTAGGATGTTAATCTACAAGAAGGAAACGGAAAACTCAATAGGAATAAATGTATTGGAAAGAAGAAAAGGCTGCCTAGTAGCACCGAGAACATGGGAGGGGCAAAGATGTAGGCTGTCTAAGACTTTCTACAAAAAAAGTTAAAGTGAGACTTTTGTTTTGGCAGAATCTTAACAGTTTTCAATGCAGTCAAGAACTGAGGAAAGAAATAAGTATGTTTTGTTAATGCTCTGTCTTACTAAAACATTGAATTATCATTGGTGCCTTTGTTTAAAATAAATATGAGTTCTGCTGGCTTGTCTGAAAATACATATATGTACTCTATAAGAGATACTGTTATGTCTACACCTGCTGCATGATATTAAGAGTATTTTTTTGTTGAGGTGTTTGAATTATAATGGTGAAAATTAATTAAAACCATAGAAGTAAAGTAACTGTGTTGTCCCATGCTATGTCACAATGCTAAAAGGGTTAAAAGCTTCAGCTCATACACAGCACCTTTCCTTAATGTTCCACCATACGTGCTGTAGAATTTAGTAAACAAGAACAAACAATGATCAAGCATATATGTAGACATGGCTAGACAATATACAGCAATCGTGCAGTGAAACTACTAGGTGGTGCTCTAACTACCTGCTGAGTGCCTTAGGTCTGTGAATTTCAGTGTTCTAGCATACCACCTAAAGTATTCATCTCTTGCATCTGGCAGTTGTATGTATACTACATTGTGTAATAAATGTCCGTGTTACTTGCTGAAAATGAATCACCTTTACCTGAAGAAACTGCATGCGCAGTAAACTTCGCTCATTCCCCCTGGTGATGCTGAAAAGATTATGGAAAAAGCTATATTTTCTTAAAACTACCTCAAAGATTCCACATATAGCTCATTCTAGCACCACATGAGACTTATATGGCAGCTATTACCGAACAGGTGGTTAAAGGAACTAACTCCCACTGACTGGCATTTCATATAGTAATGACTAGGATATGAACATAAACGTGAAGGATAACCTTTTCCTTTCTATTTACACTCACCTTTAATTCATACACATTGAAAATAATGCATTAGAATGCAGCAGTTCCACACTTTCTATGTACATTTTTCTTGGTGTTTATTCCAAAGTCTTTGTTATTGTCAGTCTATTTTCAGCCCTGCCAGTGCAGAAAGGAAGTTGATACTAATATTTAACGCAAACTACATGGTTGTTGCCTCAACCCTGACAATGTGTTTGAACGAAACCTTTCAAGAATTCATATTCAAGGCTATCTGGCAGGGTAGGTAGACCTTTAAAATATATTGCATAGAGGAAGAGGTAACCTCCAGTGACATTTTGCATGTCATCTGAAGTCAATATCTTCTTACAGGTCTTCAAATGATGAAAGAGCTGTGCAGATGATGACTGGAGTGACTGGCCAACACTAGGCCACCCATTCTGTGAAGAAGGAAAGGTGGCTTTTGCTTTGGCAACCACAATCATGTTAAGTAGATGCTGGCAAAAAAACATAAAACAGCCAGGCCAGGGATGTGGGATTCACCATCCCATGCCAGGGATAGCAGCTTTTATTAGCATTTAGGAGGCCTTAAGATAATGCAGTTTCTCACATCAGTCGCTAGCGGTGGAGTAAGGGGCTTACTAGAAACACCCTAATTGCCAGGATGCCAAATAGGGCACAAACCAACTCAATGGTTGCCTGAATGATAGATGTTCCAGTCAGCTTTCACCTATGCTGTGGGAGTACCCAGTGCTGGAAACCAAATGGGATCAAAACTGATGGAAGAAGGCTTGATGGTTAGCAGTCATGGAGTCATAAAGCATAAAGAAAGAAGAGAGAGTTGATATAAGTATGTTTTGTTTCTTCCTGCTATTCACTAACAGATTTGTTTATCGTGGTGGAGTAATTCAAGTCTTGGAACACCTTCTCTCAAAGCAAGCAGTAGCACAAGTCATCCCTAATGCTCAGTCAAAAGATTTTGCCCCAGCTCCTCCTTCAGAATCATCTGTATCTACTGCTTAGGTGTTGCTATTAGCCTCTTTGATATGTATGCTACTGACTCTTCCTCTGTGATTTATGAGAGTGAGATGTTTACAAAGACAGCCTGCTTATTTGAAACACTTCATTAAATCTGAATGACCACTTTGACATGGGCTGCTTATCTCCCACAGTCTTTGGTGCCGGGGCCTGAGATAAATCCTGGCACCATCATCAGCTGTGCTTATGCCCATTTACAGATGAGGTATCCATCACTGGCACCACTGATTGCTAGTGTTCTATTATTTTCTACCGTGCAACAGGCCATGTCATTGTTCAAGTCATCAGATTTCAAAATAACACACTCATAACCATCTTTATCAAAGGACAGCTAAGTGCTTTTGCTAGACTAGGAGAAAGAAGTTCACAAATTGGCTTCTACCTCCAAAAGCTAAGCAGCTTTATGAAGGTTTTCTTAGAGGAAAAAGTCCTCCAATCTCATGAGGACTACAGCTACAGTGGTACAATAGGTTATACACTGGATTCGGAGTTTTCAGAAGTTAACTCATCTAATCTATTTTGAAGATTACTGTATCTTATTAATTTTGTTTAGCTGTAGATTAATGTGTCATAGCAATGTTACACTTAACTTTTCATTTTCTATAACTAGGTCATTAACGATGATCAAGTTCACCTACCTGCCATATAAAGTCAAATAAAGATGTTATATCTAGAGTATGTATGCTATCGTGTAACAGAAACAAGACACTCAGAAATGTGAGTTTACTCTTCAGATATGGAACCAACAGTGATGAAAATGATGACTGTGGCAAAAACATTTTGTTCCCTGCAGTACTGGGTATGCAGGTCATTAATTATTTAAAGCTCGATATGGTCATATCCCAGGCATTTCTCTGGTATGTGCTGGACATTCCCATCTGACTTCCAAATTCTTTAGATGGGAAATTTGGTATCTAGAGCATGATTTAAAACTAAATGCTAAAGAACGTAGCATTTAACTAGATTAACTGTCTTCTTTTTTCACACTAAATAAGATTGATAAAGCCTATAAATATAGTTTCTTAAATAATGCATTTACTACTGTATATTTATACCTTATGGCACTTTTCCAATTCCTAATGCACCCATGGATGCTATTCTTTTTAGTCTGTACTTGCAGTCTTATTTCTGTCATAACTGACCCCATGCATACACATTATTTACTATGATAAATGTGATGGTTGGTAAAGATAGTTCTGGTCACATTAATATGAATCTTAATCACAAACCTTGTCGGAAAAATAATCTATTATAGGTTCATAGGTTGGTACTAGGCTATCGGCCCTAGGGCCTATGCAAGCCTAGCCATAACAATTCCCTGTAATTTTCTTCCCACAATATTTACTTCTCTGGACCCCTGTCTAGCAGGGCAACTGACATGATCCCCGGGGTGAATTTCCTATCTCCCATCCAATCATTAAGGTTCCTTTTGAAGAGGGCCAATGAGGCGCTCTGTTTGACATGTATGGGCAGTCTATTCCAGAGTATGGGGAGTCACTGGGTCAGGAACCTTTCCCTCCAGCATGCTTTGTTCATTGTGATGACAAGGTTTAGATCCCTGGAGCATGTGGCTCTGAGGGGTTGGGATTTCCTTAAGTGGAGCATGTCCAGCAGCTCAGGGTTTGACATGGCCTTGTATGTTAAGCAGAGATCACCTCTGAGTAGACGATATGCCACAGAGTATAGCTGGAGTTTTTTTAGATGGTCAGCATATGGCATCTGCTTTAGGACTAAGATTCTTTTAATGAGGTATTTCTGTGGCCTTTCCAGCTGTTGCAGATGTCTTGTGAGGGTACATACCAAATGTGGCATTATACTCTATAATGGGCCTAATGAGGGATGAGTACAGTGGGACAATGACCTCCTTTTTTCTGGATGAAAAGCTCTTAGTGATGAGGTGTGCCACATAGAAGGATTTCCTGACTGTTGTGGTGATGTGGTTATCGAAAGTGAGACCATTGTCCACCTGTGTCCCTAAGTCTCTCATCACACTTAAGATGTTTAGTGTCCTGCCACCTATGTGGTAATTCATGGGTACATGTTTTTTTTCCAAAGAGGATAACTATACATTTCTTGGCATTAAGCTTGAGCCCATGGCTCTGGCACCAGGCATCTGTTTCTGTAAGGCCCTTTTGTAGAATATCCACATCATTTGGGGATTCAATAATGGCTCCCAGTTTGCTGTCATCTGCGAACTTTGTTAGCCAGAGTCCCTTAGTGTTGGCCTGCACTTCAGAGAAGTAGATGCCAAACAAGAGTGGTACCAGGACTGAACCCTGAGGTACTGCACTTGTCTGGAGCTGGATTTGGAGTCGGCTACTTTTACAGTCTGGGTTCTGTCAGTAAGCCAGTTGTCAACCCATCGAGTGACGTAGGGATTTATGCCCATCTTAGTAAGTTTATCTATGATTCCAGAGTGGGGGATGGTGTTGAAGGCCTTGGCAAGGTCCAGATAGGCTGTGTGGACTGCCTTACCCTCATCCACAGCTCTAGACTGATTCAAAGAAGTCAATCAGATTCAGGAGACAAGATCAGCCCTTTACAAACCCAAACTGGGTGGGGTCCAGTGTTTGAAGGTTGCCAATGTCTTTGTTTATAAGTTCCATGATAATGCGTTCCATGTCCTTGCAGATCAGGCTTGTCAGACTGATGGGACGGTAGTTCCTGGGATCCAAGGCAGATCCTCCCTTGTGGAGCGGGATAACTGTAGCTGTGTGCCACTCAGTGGGCACGAAGCCTGAGGTGAGGCTATGATTAAACATAACACTTAGGTGAGGTGCCAGTTTATTTTGTAGTTCATGTAGTGCCCAGCCTTGGATGTCATCTGGTAACATGGATGCTGTATTCTTAGCTTTGGAGAGTGCGGTTTCTACCTGTGTGTCCATGATTGCTGGAATTTGGCAATCTTTTGGTATTGGAGATGGGCCGTTTAGGGGGTGAGAGGGGGGGTGAAGTTGGCACTAAATCGATCTGCCAGGATATTGGCAATATCATTGCGATCAGTATATTTAATGCCATTCTTTTGTAGCTCACAGCAGATCTGAGCATTGCCATTTAGATTCTTGACATAACTATAGAAAGCCTTGTGGTTGTCTTTGGAATCTCTGGCAATTTTATTTTCGTAACTAGCTTTTGAGGATTTTATGAGGGATCTCACCTTCTTACTGAGGCTGGTGTTGGAGTCTTTTGCATCCTGGGATTTTACTCTTTTCTGCAACATTCCTTCTGTTGTATAGTTTGTTTATAGCAGGGGACCACCAGATTGGCTTCCTTTTTTTGGAGAAGAGCATCCAGGTTCTATTTGGGATGGCACGATTCATGCACAAGTGGATGTGCTCATGCAGTGCCTTAGTGTAGGATTCTGCAGTCGAACTTCCAGTTCCCGTCTGCGTGGGTGCCATGAAGTTTGTCACTTCTGACTTCAGTAGCATGAAGTTGGCTTTGGAGAAGTTTTTTAAGGAGGTTTTCTTACGGGGGGGGGGGGGTGGAGGTGGGATGTAGTTGTCAAGGGTGATTTGCTTATGGTCAGACCTGACCAATGAGGAGGTGACCACTGGGTGTGAAGCATCTATCTCCCATGTTGGTAATGACCAGGTCTAGGATATTGGAGCCCCTGGTGGGACAATGGATTAGTTGATCCAGGGCGTTGGAATTTATGAATTCCAAGAACCGTTGGGAAAAGGAGTTGGTACCCGAGTAGTTTTCCCAGTTAATGGCAGGGTAGTTGAAATCACCCAGTATTAGGGTGTTTGGTTGTATCTTAATATTTTCCAGTATGTTTAGAAAGGTGTAGTGAGAATCTTGGGGCATGGTGGGGGATCTGTAGCAAGCTACAATTTGGATTGCAGTCTTACCTAGTGTTAGTTGCACCTGGAAAAATTCAGATGCATTGTGTTGGGCAACTAGCCTGGAAGTGTGAATATCCTTGGTGAATATGGACACTCCTCCACCTTTAGTGTTTCTGTCTTAGTTTTGTGGCCAAAAAGTGTGGTAAGAATTGTAGCCTGGTATTGCAGGGGTGCTCTCTGGAGCCTTGAACCAGGTCTCAGTTACTGCACAGATATCAATGTTCTCCATTTTTAGGAGTGCCTCGAGAGAGTGCATTTTGAGGTTTACACTTCTAGCATTGAGAAGCATTACCTTCAGGTTTTGCATGCTTGTATCTGTTACAGTGGTGGTTTTATCCTTTGAACCTTGCCTAAAAAAGGCACTATAGGGGTGGCAAGAGCTTTAGCCAGTAACCTGAATCCCAGGGGTGACAGGTGCAGACCATCTCTGGCAAAGCATTGTGGTTTGTCGATCATGTCTTCCCAGGCAGGCAAATACTGGATCCCCTTTGAATGGCAGCAGAAGCTTAGCCAATTGTTGAAGTCAATCATTTTGTCCTTATACCGTGGTATCATTCTAGGTGAAGGCAGGTTGCTACTCAGGGCTAGGATCATACCTGCCTGGGTCACATGATCCAAGAGCTCTTCCATGTCTCTTTTCATGTAGTCCAGGGAGGTACATCTCAAGTCATTCACTCCAGCATGGACAATGACAGAGTCATATTTGTACTTGTTGTGGAGTGACTTGAGTGCATGCGTTATGTGGTGGATCCTGGCACCCAACATGCAGCTGACTGCAATTTTCTCCTTGTTCAGCCTGGTGAGTGGGATATCAGTGTGCCTGACTATAGAGTCACTATGACTAAAATGAGATTTTTTTAAATATGGGTTATAATATTAATGAAATGTATAAAGCTAGGCAGTAGGCAGAACAGATAAGGAAAGGTAGAGTGAAGCCCTATATTTTAGAGAGTTCAGTGGCTGCAAATATTAATGAAGATAACAATACACATTCTGGAATAGTTTGTGTGCCTCTAATGTATTCTGCTGATGTCGGATCCATATGTGATGTAATTAAAAAATATTGGACAATCCTAACTATGGATGAGAGAGTTAAATCTAGTGTTGGTGCGAAACTGAATTTTTCTTTTAAGAATAGATTTTCACTTAAAAGACAACTTTGTTATAAATCTAACGTTCGGGATGAAATGCAGTTTCTGAGGACACGTCCCTATAGTTCTTGCAAGGTGTGTATGTTACTAGAGCAAGTGACGGAATCTGTACATCCTAATACTTTTAGATGCTATCAGTTGAAGGCTTCTGCTACATGTAATAGTATGAATTTAGTTTGCCTTGCTCGGTGTACTGTTTGTATGTCTTTCTACATTGGTAAAACCAATCGTAGATTTAGAGAATGTATATTACAGCATTTATATGATATACGGAAGAACAATGATTCAAATGCATTAGCCAGGCACTGTACTTTGAATATGGAGATTACTCATTCTTTTGAATTTATTTGTTTACAGAAAATAGAAGAAGATATTAGGGGAGGGGATATAATTAACAAGACAGAGTTAGCTGAAATTAAATAGATTGTTGCTGTGTGTGCAGATAAAGGTTCTGGTTTGAAAACCATGGTGCTGCTTAAACCTGTGTTGAAGGCATGCCCCCTCACTCACTGAAATGTGTGTTTTTTGATTAATTAATCTTTTTATTTCTACTCTCATATGTAGTAACTTTTAGTCAACTACTATCAGTGCAACCCTTAATGTTCATAATTTTTTTCTTTTGTTTTTCTTTTTATAATTAATTTCGTATTTGCAGTGTTGTTTTAATAGTTTTTGTCCTGTATGTTTATCTTTGCTTATGTTTGCTGGGGCTCTTTCCCCTTGGGTCTCCCCTGAAAATGGGTTGCTTACTATCAATGCAATGCAAATAGTTAACAACCTTTTCCTTTTTACAATTATTTTGTATTGTGATTGTTATTTAATATTTATATATTGTCACTTTATTTTACTTATGTTTGCTGGGGCTTTTCCCCTCAGGTCTCCACTGAAAATGGGTTTGTTTGCAAACTCATTTGGACTAACCGGGTTAACAAATGTGAAATAAATAAATAAATTAACTTATTATGACTGTTAATTGTTTTATTGTTTTAGTTATTTAAAGCTGGAGATTATTTGTACTTATATGGTCTGATGAAGCATAATATACGCAAAAGCGCTTACCACTTTTTATGTGTTGGATTAAAGGAGTTTTTATTCACCTTAAGCTGAGTTGCCTGGTCCTTTGTTTTTTGTTTTGATTGTGAATGATTCTTTGGACTTGCTTTCACCCACTGGTTTTCCTAGTTTTTATCTTATGTGCTTCCCACATTATTATTACTGGCACTAAACAATGCCATACATATAGTGTATTTCAATCTGCCTGACAAAATACCCCATATACTAGCAGAGCTGTCACATGGGCACCTGGGACAAGATATTGATCCAGGTCTCAGCCACCTCAAACATTATCAACCTCTTGACCTATATGCAGTGTACAATGCTGAGCCCCACATTGCCATTTGCCATCAGTTTTTTTCCTGGCTGTGCCTCTCACTAACACTATTAGACCCCCTTTCTCAGGTCCCTTCCTGTTTGGAAGAAATGTAGCAACACCTGGAAAATGTGGAAAAGCAGGACAAAACCCTGACATCTGTAAGTGTTAAGTTTTACTTACCACAGCATCTGTTTAGTTGAAGGTAGAGAAGCCAACATTAGATGTGGTTCACATGTAGCAGACAACACGCTCATAAACAGGAGGCTACTAGAAAGATAAAATACACTCCTCCCAAGCTGCTGTTGGGCAAGGTGAAAGTCTCAAGGGTAAGGGTGCCCTGCACTCTTCAGAAAGATGTAGTCTGACAGCATAATCCTGAGGGTTTGTCTGACTGCTCCACTTTGAAGACACATCAGATGTCACATTTCCCTCCATTTGTTAGCATGGGAAAAGACAGTTTAGGACAAATAGATGATATAAATAGTATCTAGATTGTACTCAGTTACCTTTAAGGCTCCACTGCAGCACCTGTATCTACTCCTGTCATATGAGTACTGTTTTAAAACCTCAACATTGGGGGGTAGATATGGATGCAGCTAAAGACACGTATGACTTGGATGAATCTTATCTGAATCTGACTAAAGTACCATAGAAATCATTGCCATTTCTTACTACTGAAGGAGTTCATCCAAAGTTAATCTCCTTGATACAAGCCAGTAAAGCTGTGAAAACTAACTCCAAAGGAGTGATGGGGAGGCCAATATATTTTTCTTAAGAAATGTGTAGCTGTTACAGATAAATACAGAATCCTCTGGAAAAGAGAATTAAAGATATTAATAAGTAAGGAAGTGGCTAACCCTTTTGAGTGTTCTTTTATGTGCTACTAAATCTGGGAAGTACTGCTTTTTGCTGGAAGTGTCTCTTCAGTTTTTGTATACTTCAGCAAGGATCACAAAACATTTTTCAGCTTCCTCCACTATTTGTTGACATGTACCAGTGAGACAATAGAGGACTGATTACACATCTTCTGAGCCTTCAGTTTTTGGCAGCCGTCGGAATAGATATGCAGCTGGTAGTGAATACTAAAGTAAGGTTTCAGATTCCTCTTTCTTCATCAGCTTTCTTGATCAGGTTTCATGTTGAAGAAACTTGACATAATATTGTTGAATAGACAAAAAAGAGGTAATTCTTTTAAACGGAAAGAAATGTATTACTAAAAAATGGAAAAGAGGATGCCTCCAACATTGCAAGACTTTAACAAATTAATCTAAGAATTAAGGGATCTTGAACTTCCCACAAACACACATCCAGCAAGCCCATCTCCTTAAGCTAAATGGAACTTACTAGGTAAGTGGCTTTTAGGAGATTCTATTCTGCTAACCAGGTACCCCAATGGTCACTAAAATTTAAAGAGAAGATGAGAATGGAAAGGGTTTTGTTGGGCAAGAAAAGGAAGGCTTGATACTGACACTTAAGTGTTGATTATTCTTGATAAATGTCATAAAATGATCATGAAGAGAGATGGGTCCTGTGAGGCCATCTTTGCCTAGCACTGAATCTAAGAGTTTCTTCCTGTTATGATGTTACTTAATAGCTTTGAGATATTTATGTTGATTTAACCAATTGTTAATGAATATAGATGCTGCTAAAATAGTTACTGTAATTAGGTACATTTTAGTCAAGTTATATGAAAGATGGAAACATTCATGTTGTGGTAATACAAGAGTTTGATTTTGCACTTAGATTCCATGTTAACCTATATAAGGTATTGTTGCCGATGCTCAAAAGTATAAGTTATAACCTCACTGAATGTGTGTAACAATTATATAGTGGTCATAAGAGAGTCTGAGTGAAGACGTTATATGAATAATTATAGACAGATTACTATTACTTGCAAATCTGTAAGGTGCCCAATGCTGGCCCTTTCATATGTGAAATAACTTTATTTACTTACATATTTATTTTTCTTTCCTGGAACTTCTTGTACATGATTTGTGTGTTTGACTCTGCACTATATTGTTCACTTTCACTTAGTGGTTGCATTACATATAGGTTTGATTCTACGTTATGTCTATAAAAGTTTCAATAAGAAAGTTTTTCAGGAAAAAATATTAGGAAATGCTAACTGACAGACACGTTCATTGATGAAGACATTTTTTTACATGCACAGAACTGCAATGGCAGCATAATTGTCCTTTCATTTCAATATAAATTTTCTTTAGGATTACTAAAACAGTAAATCATAACATTTGAGTTTTATTCATCTTAACTGACTTCAATCCTAGCCACAGATTGTACCAGTTGTACCCCGTCCATATGAAGACCAGCACTAGTCTTGTGCACACATTTCCTTCAAAGGCTAGTAGGTTCATGAACCTCTGATATAAAGTCAATATTGCTAGGCGTTTTTATTATATATTTTCACCTTTTCACATATTGCTATGCTACTGGAGTAATTCTGCCAGATTATTACCTCATCCCCAAAAAAATATTTATTTACCTTCAAAGGGCTTCAATCAAAATTTTGTTCAAGTCCTTTACTGTGACAGTGGTAGACCACACATCAGTTCTTACCTTCAAAATAATCACATTCCATTCTTTTCAAATAAAAGTCTTGCCATTTTTTATCAAATGGAGTCTAGGGAGTTGGACAATGCTTAGGAGAAAAGAAATTAGGCAATGCAGTCTAGTAGAGGAAAGTCATCAAAGGAAGTTGCAAAAAAAAAAAAAAAAAAAAAAGCAACTCCACCTCTCCTACTTCATATTTAATGAAGGACATTCAAATTACTATTTAAATTACTACAGAACTGCAAAAAAGCTGTAAACTCAGCAGCACCTGCAGCAACTTTATTTGTGCCTAAGTTGGTATCCCCTGTGATCATGTCAGATCAAGGGGGATCTGTGAAGGAAAGCCTAGCACTTCTCTAGAGTTTCCCCAAGCTCAACCACCTGTAACACCATTTAATTTGGCTACTGTCTTGCTGCAGCCTTTCTTAATTTGTAAATTGTAAAGATTACTTCAGTTTGATACAGAAAACTACATTGAATTATCAAGGACCTACACCGGTGTCTTTGCTGGAAAAATGCCAGTTTGTGGAAAGAACACTAAAACATTCATCTTCACATGCATCTTTGAAGTCTCAAGAAAAACAGAAAAGAAAAAGAAATCTTTATACTAAATTTTCAAGTTCAAATGAAGATTTGTACATGAAATACATGTTCTTTTCTAGGATTTTGATAAGAAAAAGTCTTTGGGCAGGATTCACGATGGCTTGCACGGAGTCTAAGAGTAGTGTAAGACTCCATGCAGCCATCGCGATCCAGGAACAGCCAGATTGTGCGTGTAAGAGACCACCTAAAACTGCTCTTACACGGGCAGGGTGTGGATATTCTAATTACCTCACTTGCAGCCGAAAGGCATGCAAATGAGGTTAATTTGCGATCCAGGAAGCAGAAACCTGCCCGTGTAAGAGCCGTGTTGTCTACAGAAATGTACTTAGTTGATAACTGAGTACCGTTCTGCAAATAACACAATGGAGCCATGTGAGCTCCAAATAAAGGTTGCAAATGTTGCAGGCAGCATGCCAATGGACAAATATGTGGCCACTGGCAACGTACCCTGATGCAAACATGAAATAAATTTTTTTTTCGGCGATCGTAGCGCAGCGTCGGGCAAACAGGCTGCGCTATAAAAAAACAAAAAATAAAAATAATAAACCCACAAATGTGGGTTAATGCAAAGCATGAGTATACAATGGAAGGGAATAGCAGGGTAAAACAACATGGCCACGGAGTAGGGGTTGCTAAGGGGGGAAGCGGGTGTGTAAGACAACTAAGCATTAGTAGGCAATGCTATGTAAATGAGTGGTAGGATAGTGAATCGCACTGTTACATAGAAAATGAGCACAATCCGTGCAGTGTAGGAGTAGGATAAGGGGGAGTAACAGAGTAGGAGATAGGTGACATCACAGGGGGGAATGTATGAAAGGAATGCAGCTCATTGGAGCACAGTGGCATGTGAAAGCTGTCAGTCATACATCATGGAAAGAGGAGTGTCAACAAGTAGGCATGGGAAAGCCAAGAAATGGAAGGTGTACACGATGGATAACACCAAAGTTTTTTGCTGGGCGTGCATGCGCGCTTGTGCGCACGGGCAGGCATGAGTAAGACAGAGTGCGCGCGTGTAAGCATGAGTGAGTGCGTTTAAGGCAGAATAAGCATGTAGGAGCCTCTTTAAACATCTGCAAGCTTGTTTGCGCTGGTGTGCGTGTGTTTTAACCCGAATAAGCAGATTCTAGTCCGTCTAAGCATGTGTGCGCGCGTGTTAGCCACTGTGAGCGTGTTTATGCTGGTATGCACATTGCTCCCCCCTGAGGAAACAGAAGGGAAAAAGAAAGCATGGGAAATAGTAGGAAGCTAGCAGAAATTACTGGCAGAGCTAGCACGTGAAAACAATCAGAAGCAGGCAATTACACAGGCAGAACAGTAGCCCAGCCCAGCACTTAAAACACTGCAAACAACAGTGCAGAATGTTTCTCTCAAGACACACTGCAACAGAGGAGTAAGCTACTAGAAGTGAATACTGAAAAAGCTTCACTCAGACCAAAGATGCTAGGGGCTGCCATAGCTGTTATGAGACATATGCAACTTGCTGAGGGTGGTGACTATGCAAATGCTGCCAGACAACCCACAGTGAGGAGATGGAGAAGAGTGTACAGGCCCAGGGTCACCTACCAGGGGTTACATGAGCTGGAGCTAGTGGAGCGCTATAGAGTGGACAGAGACCTCCTGCAGCAAATTGTTGAGCTGTGCAGGCCACGCCTCACACACAGAACCAACAGAGGGGAACCCATCCCAGTGGAAACCAAGGTATGTGTTGGCCTAAGAATACTAGCAACAGGTACCTTCCAAAGACCAACTGGTGATATGATGGGGATATCACAGGCATCAGCACCCAGGGTACTGCACCAGTTCCTGGATGCCATGTCAGCACATGTCGGTGAGCATGTATATTTCCCCAATTCCCGTGAAGTATTGGTCAGCAATATGCGTCTCTTCCAGCAAATAGCGGAATACCCTGAGGTAGTGGGTGCAATAGACTGCACGCATATACGCATCAAAGCACCAGCCGGTGAGCGGGGTAGGGCCTACATTAACCGCAGGGGCTTCCCCTCCATCATCTGCCAGCTTGTGTGTGATGCCCAGGGCATAATAATGAATGTGTGTGTTGGCTTCCCTGGAAGCTACCATGATTCACATATCTGGCATCTGACGCAGCTGTACCAGACATTTGCCAATGGGGACATCCCACATGGCCACTTAGTGGGGGATGCTGGCTTTGCACTGGAGCCATGGCTGATGACACCCATCAGAAATGCACACACACCTGAACAAGAACACCATAATGAGGCACATGCATAAACACGAAATGTAATCGAGTGTGTGTTTGGGCTGCTCAAGTCACGGTTCCGGTGCCTGGACACATCTGGTGGAGCCTTGCAGTACTCACCAACTACATGTACCCAAATCGTCATGGTATGTGCTATGCTACATAATATGATTCTGCGAAAACAGCTGCAGCAGGACCAGCATAGGGCTGGGCCAAACAGCCCCCCACCATTGCCAAGCCAATCACAGGCAGAGCATGACTCGGAGGAGGAACAACCTGAGCCTGCCCCAGTAGGCAGAAGGAGGCGTGCCCAGTATGCCTTGGCATTGACAAAGCGGCAATGCATAGCACATACACTGGCTCAGTAGGAACCCAGGAAATTATACCTCTCTCTGACTCACACATATAGTAAAAGGGATGCCTAAGTTGACACAACCTGTTATCAAACATGTACAGGGAGTGTAGTATGTGCATCCAACATAGACAGCCCTGCAGCACCACCTGAGGCATGACTGCCATGTGTTAAGCAATGCAACACCATGTATTATATGCAAACATGATGACCCTGACTAACATCCTACCCTCACCAAGCATGAGGCCACAATATGAAGACGACATGATCAATTACAATAATTGCCGTAAGTATTGCCCTTAGTCAAAGGGGATCCAATGCATGCCAGCCTGGGATGACATGCTGAGCAAGGCACAATGCTCCACCTCCATAGGTATCACAAGGGATAAGAACCTAGATGTAATGCTACCCAATGCCAGATGTCCAAACTGAAAGATGCATGCAGTCTAAACTCCCCTCAGCATGGAGAATGTTGATATCTGTCCTGTAACAGAAAACTGGGTTAAGGCTCACAAGAGCACCCTAACACTACCAGGTTACACCTCATACCGTGCTTTACAGCCCCAAAACATGGAACAAACTACAAAAGGAGGGTGAGAAGCAATAATTGTCAAGGATAACCACACCCCCATGTTGGTACCACAACAAGAAGCAGCATGGATTATCCATGCTCAGGTAACAGTGGCTAAGACTGCCTGCCAGTTTGTAGCCTGCTACAGACTACCCTCCTAATGCCAGGAACTGCACTTGGCCTAAGTTGGAACACATGGAAATATCAAGCTCTCCAAACAACATTATATTGGGTGACTGAAAATACTCAAACATAGACTGGGAGCATTATCCCAGCACCAACACCCTAGGCCAAAGGTTCCTAGAATCCATAAACCAACATGCTCAGGAACAATGTACCACTCCCACAAGAGGGGTAAGCATACTGGATGTGATAATCAGCAACATGGGTACTCTATGGCCAGATGAGAAGTGTATTCCTCACTGGTAAGATCAGACCACAGAGTAATCACACTGGATATTCACAGCCGGACCACAGTCCCTGCCCAGAAAACCACAGTGAAAAACATGTCTAAAGGAAATGTTGCACTCCTCTAAACTGATGTGGAATCCATTAAAGGCCCTGTGCCTGTGGAAAATATGGGCCACACCTCAGAACCCTTTATAAATGCATTCTATGAACACAGTCAGGAATGCATGGATTATGCAATCCCAAATAAAACCAAGGCCCAATACTATACACACAGGCATCTGGCATGGTGGACCACAGCCATTACCAAACCATGCAAGAGAATGAGGAAGTCACCACATGATAGAGCAAACCCAAAAAGGGAAGTAATCTCTGATCAGTATTATGGCAATAAAATATGGCCAGTCATAAAATCTCCTAAGGCCAGCTACAACAAGTTGAATCTGTGAATCTTGGCCAATGTTACACTTGCCCCATGTACACAGACAACCCCCTCCACCCCCCAAGAAATTCAAATATATGTGACAGATGCAAGCACGTCTCCAAACTGGAGACTGAGCTCACTAAACTCAGTACTGTCTAAACTAGTCAGGAGGAGAAGGTAACCACACACACCACAAACCCACTTACATAGACCTATCACAACTGCAAACCAAATACATAAACACACAAAAACATTCCTGGAGGCTATAATTAAAAACCACCAAATCAACAGAGGTCTCCAAAGCAGACACCCAAGCAACCACTACCCCCAAACATAGCACATGCAACACATAGTACACAAAGTCGGTGTGCCAAACAGTCACAGCCCGTAAGGACAAACAACATGCCTGATACACTTGTAATAGGTGACTCCATAGGCAGACACACTGATGTCCCGCTCACCAGACTGAACAAGGAAAAGGCTACAGTAAGTTGCCTGTAGGCTGCTACAATCTGCCACATAACACAATCATGCAGGTCACTCCAAAGCAAGTACAGATATGACTCAGTCATTGTCCATGCTGGTGTGAATGACCTGAGACGTACCTCCCTGGACTACATGTAAAGAGACATAGAGGAGCTCTCCGATTATGTAGGCCAGGCCGGTATGACTCTGACCCTGATCAGCATCCTACCCCCACCAAGAATGATACCACAGTACAAACACAGAATGATCAGCTTTAACAATTGGCTCAATTACTGGTGTCATTCCAAGGGGATACAATGTGTGTCTGCTTGGGATGTCATGCTTGACAAGCCACGCTGCTTTGCCAGGGATGGCTTGCACCTGTCACCCCTGTGTGTCTGGATATTGGCTAAGGCTCTTGCCACCTTCATAGTGCCTTTTGTAGGCAAGGCTGAAAAGACAAACCCACCTCCCCAGAAAACATAAGTGGAAAAAACATGAGGGTAATGCTGCTCAATGCCAGATGTCTAAACCACAAGATACACGCTCTCTAGGCCCTCCCCAGTATGGAGAACATCGATGTCTGTGCAGTGATGGAAACCTGCAGCAAGGCTCCTGAGAGTACCCCAGCACTACCAGGTTATACCTCAAATCATGCTTTTCGCCCCCAAAACCTGGACCAAACCACAAAAGGAGGGGGAGTATCCATATTCAGCAAAGATACCCACACGTCCAGGTTACTGACAATGCACGAAGCATCAGAGACCATCCATGTGCAACTAACTGTAGGAAAAACCGTTGTACAGTTTGTAGCATGCTACAGACCACCCTCTCAGACCCAGGAACACCACTCAGCCTCCCTGAAGACACTGGAGAGTATGAATGTCTCCCCAAATACCAAACAAGGTACTCACAAATCACCACATAGGTGGTAATCCATTACGTATGGAAGACGTAATCAGGGACCTAGGGACACAAGTGGACAGTAACCCCACATGCAACACTCACTTTGCCAACATGGCTAGGAAGACCACCTATATTGGCCACCTTATCATGAAAGGATTCACATCTACATCAAGAGAGGTCATTGTACCCCTATACTGTTCTCTTATCAGGCCCATAAGTGAGTACAATGCCCCATTTGGGATGTACCGTACCCGACACCTGCAGCAGTTAGAAAGACCTCAAAAGTACCTGACCAAGAGGATAAAGGGTGTCAAACATTTGTCATATGCTGCCTGGCTGACAACACCCCAGCTGTATGCAGTCACATACTGCATACTCATAGGCGATGTATGCCCGATGTACAAGGTCATGTCCAATACAGAAGTGATGGACATGCTCCAGCTCAGAAAATCCAAAGCCATTAGAGCCGTGAGAGCGACAGATGTCAACCTCAACACATAAATAAATCGGATGTGCTGGAGGGACAGATTCCTAACCCAGAGGCTTCCTACACTCTGGAACAGAACCCACTCCATGTTAGGCAGAGCCCCTCACTGACTCTCTTCAACAGGAATCTTGCCAAGTGGATGGGAGATCGTAGATTTACACTGGGGGTCTTCAGTGTGTCACATCTACACAGAGGCACAGTAAAGTAAACCCTAACTGGCCATAATATTCACAAAGCAAGGGATGGCGAAAGCCACACACACTCTGGATAGGCTGATAAATGCCCTAGGGCAGATAGCCCAGTATGAACCTATGAACCTATGGAGATACAAATTGTACAGGACACTAAGGATAATCACAAGGCTGTCTTAACTGATGGTAGGAACCTTGCTGGGAATTCACAGATATGCTCTGAATTACCAAATATTACAAACAATACACCAAACCCACACACATTGCCAACATCCAACCTGACAGGTTCAGTGCAAACCCCCAAAATGACAAATATCTATCCCAGCAGAGTGCTGGCCCCCTGACATTGCAGATGCTGAGGTAACAGGCAGCATCTTCAAAGCAAGACACAGCATCAATGGTACGAGATGGTGTCCTGGGCTGTGTCCAACATGAACTCCAAGAAGAATGGAATGCCAAATAACACTACTGCTCAATTTCAGCCTTACCACAGGATATGTACCCAAAGAGCAGTGTACAGCAACAGTGGTCTCTCTCCACAAAGGTGGTGCCTCAATGGATACTGCAAACTATCACCCCAGAATCCTGACAAGCTTGGTCTGCAAAGCTATGGAAAGGATCATCATGGACATCAGAAATAAAGATATTGGGGACCTACAGACACTGGACCCTACCCAGCGTGGCTTTCTTAAGGGCAGATCCTGCCCCTTAAACATGTCTGACTCATTTGAAACAGTCATCAAGGCCATTGATGAGGGGAATGTGGTCCACACAGCCTATCTGGACCTTGCAAAAGCCTTCCATACAATACCCCACGTGTTCATTATAGATAAGCTCACCAGCTTAAATATAAACCCCTATGTCAGTAGATGGGTTGCAAACCAGCCCAAGGACAGAACTGACATGGTCAGACATGCTGCAGCCATGTCAGACTACAAACCAGCTACAACTGGCATCCCACAAGGCTCAGTCCTGGGACTTCCCTTGCATGGTATATATTTCCCATAGGTACAGGCCAACATGGAAGGACTGTGTCTGAACAAGTTTGCAGAGGACTACAAACTGGGCACCTTATCTGACCCTCCAGCTGACACAAGCATCCTTCAAAAGGGCCACATAGAGACAGACAACTGGTGCCAGAGACATGTCATCAAGCTAATTGCAGAAAAGTGTATAGTCATCCCCTGTGGATAAACAGTAAGTGCCCACCAATTACCACATAGGTGTTAACCCATTAAGTACTTTAGAAGTAATAATAGACCTGGGGACACAATTTGATAGATATCTTGCATTTGACAACCATGTGGCTGTAGTGGTTACAGAAACATACCATATACCCCCCTAATCATGAAGGTAGTCAGATCTAGATCAGGGGAGGTCATCGTGCCTCTTCAGTCATCCTTCATCAGCCTCACAATTGAGTACAATGGCCCCTGTGGCATGTACCTCAGCAGACACTTCCAGCAACTGGAAAGACCCCAAAAGTACTCCACCAGGAGGATCAAAGAGCTCAAACAGATGCCATGTGTTGCCTGATTAAACAAACCGCAGCTCCACACAGTGCCATACTGCCTGCCCAGAGGCAATCTGTGCCTAATGTATAAAGCCATGTCCAAGCTGGAATCAATGAACATGCTGCACCTTGTACAATCTGAATGCCAGTGAGCTATGCACATGAGAGACCTGAACCCCAGCACTGACATACATAGGACATGCTGTAGTGATTGATCCATAACCCAGAAGCTCACTCCACTCTTGAGTAAACTCCCAGTACAGGTTAGCCAGAGAGTCCCTCATTGACTCTCCTCAACAGGAATCATGATGAGTGGATGGGAGATGGTAGGTTTACCCTGGGTATCACTGTTATGTCACGGGTAGACAGAGGCACATTATACTAACCTTGAAATATGTGATGTCAAATTCCAGTTACAATGTGTGTTGAATGACAAACACACTCTGACTAGCAGTAGAAATGGCCTAGGGCACATCGCTAGTGTTTGGCAATGTCCACCCAAGTTGTGGAATACACTACCAATGTTGGACAAGCCTGGTGTAAGTAGTCCATATCCGAACAAAATGCAGCATGGTCATATGTGCACAACTGGCCCTTAACCAGTCTGTTGTGCTCACTATGAATATTGAAAGCAGTGATAGGACTGAAACCCAGGATACTGTCCACCACAGTGAACGTACTGAACCACTACACTATACAATATTACAGTGTATGGTCAGTATGAAAGGATGTTGACAACAGTATGCAAACTATCCCATGGAAACCCTGCAGGCACAGTATAATCCCTGTCGGGTACAGACACAAAGCAGTTGGGCAGTATGTACACAACATGACTCCCAACACACAACTATAAAAGTGAAATACTGTGGAAGTTCAGATACACCCACAAATGTGGTGGACTGAAGATCTCAACATATGGAAAGCACACACTGGGCATGCTCACACACTTTGATAAATGAGACATATGTCAGGCAACAAGTCATGGAATATGCCTGAACTGGGCATGCTCACACACTTAGGCCATGTCTCAATTTAGCAGTTGGACACACATACGTGGTATTTGTATGTGTTAAACCAGGAACCAACCACAAGACAGCAATCTGCCCAGTGCACACAGTTAAATGACTACAGAGACATAAGTTAAATAGTGGATCCCACACATATTCAAACATCTTCCACAGATACACAAGTTGTACATAGAAACAGGGAAAGCTATGGCAATAAAGACCTGCAAACAGTTTATCAGCAACAAATATTGTGCAGCTGACAATTAAACATATGGGTGTAGAGGTCAATACTAGGCTGTTTGCCCTAGGGAATACAAGCTTAGCCAGAGTGTGCTTGGCATCTGCCTCCCCAGTACAGTAGGCTACTGTGCCTCTGTAAAGTAGGTCACAGAAGGCACCATGTAAGGCTAGTGTGCTGTGCCTCCGTCAAGCAGGGACACAGTGGAGATCCCAGGGGTTGAATTCGCAATGTCACATCCATGTTTGAATCTTGCAAATGCTCAGTGTGTGTGTGTGTTTGGGTGAGGGGGGTTAGTGTGTGTACAATTCTGTGTGAAAGAAATGTCCCTTTTGCCAACTAGAAGAACACACTGCATGATGCACACTCCTCTTACTAAACACTGATGATCCCAGCACCCTATAAGTACAGCAGGAGAAGGGAAACCTCACAGTAATTTGGATAGCGCGCTCCGCTAATGCGTCTCTCACAAGTGTCATAACATAGTTAGGTAGGGGTTTGAATCCTGCAAATGCTCAGTGTGTGTGTGTGTTTGGGTGAAGGGGGTTAGTTGTGTGCAATTCTGTGTGAAAGAAATGTCCCTTTTGCCAACTAGAAGACCACACTGCATGATGCACATTCCTCTTTCTAAGCACTGATGATGTCAGCACCCTATAAGTACAGCAGGAGAAGGGAAACCTCCCAGTAATGTGAATAGTGCACTCTGCTAATGCATCTCTATCAAGTGTCATAACATAGTTAGGTAGGGGGTTGAATCCTGCAAATGCTCAGTGTGTGTGTGTGTGTATGTGTGTGTGTGTGTGTGTGTTTGGGTGAGGGGGGTTAGTGTGTGTGCAATTCTGTGTGAAAGAAATGTCCCTTTTGCCAACTAGAAGACCACACTGCATGATGCACATTCCTCTTTCTAAACACTGATGATGTCAGCACCCTATAAGTACAGCAGGAGAAGGGAAACCTCCCAGTAATGCGAATAGCGCGCTCTGCTAATGCGTCTCTCTCAAGTGCCATAACATAGTTAGGGAGGGGTTTGAATCCTGCAAATGCTCAGTGGGTGTGTTTGGGTGAGGGGGGTTAGTGTGTGTGCAGTTCTGTGTGAAAGAAATGTCCCTCTTGCCAACTACAAGAACACACTGCATGATGCACATTCCTCATTCTAAACACTGATGATGTCAGCACCCTATAAGTACAGCAGGAGAAGGGAAAACTCCCAGTAATGTGAATAGCGTGCTGTGCTAATGTGTCTCTCTCAAGTGTCATAACATAGTTAGGTAGGGGTTTGAATCTTACAAATGCCATGTGTGTTTTTGTCACACAGTTTGTCTATGTGTGTGGGGTGTTGCTCTTAATAGTGTATGACATAGATCATATCAGTAATGTCAATGCACACATGAGGTATGTGTGTGCCACATAGACATATGTACCTGTGACCTGAAATAGTTCCCATGTGTGAAGCCTGCCTCATGTGAATACATGTAATTTGCATTACACAACTTTATGAGTGTGGTTTTCTGTGCAGGGGCTGCATTTGGTATGTGAATATACAGTGAGAGTAGTCTATGGTGTCATCTTACCAGTGAGGGATACACGTCTGGTCTGGAGCATATAGTCCACATGTTGTTGATGAACAGGTGCAGCATGTATTCCCCACTTGTGGGAGTGGTAACAAGTAGTTCCATAGCAATTGAGTGTATGGATTCTAGGAACTTTACAGCTAGGGTGTTGGAGCTACAGTAATGCTCACAGTCTATGTGTGGGTAAATGAAGCTGCACAATATATTGTTGTTTGGAGACACCTGCAGATATACATGTCTTCTTAAGTAGGCCAAGTGTGTTACCTGAGTTTGGGAGTGTGGTGTGTGCCAGGCTATGAACTGGATGGCAGTCTTACCCACTGTTAGTTGCACATGGATAGTCTCTGATGCTTCGTGCTGTGCCACCAACCTGGAGGTGTGTGTATCTTTGATGAGTACTGATACTCCCCCTCCTGTTCTGTTTTGGTGCAAGTTATGTGGCCAACAAGCATTGTATGAGGTATAACCTGCCAGTGCTGGGGGGTGCTTTTGGGGGCCTTGAACCAGGAATCTGTTACTGCACAGATATTGATGTTCTCCATGCTAAGGACAGTTTCCAGTGCATGCATCTTGATGTTTACACTGCTGGCATTGAGTAGCATTACTATTAGCTTCCTATCCCTTGTGATACCTAGGGAGGTGGTCTTGTCTGTTGAGCCTTGCCTAAAAAAGGCACTATGGGTGTATCAAGAGCCTTTGCCAATATCCAAAAGCCCATGGGTGACAGGTGCAAGCTGTCCCTAGCATAGCAGTGTGGCTTGTTGAGCATGTCATCCCAGGCTGACAGGCATTGGATCCCCTTTGAATGACACTGAAACATAAGCCAATTGTCTGAATTGATCAACTTGTCTACATATTGTGGCATCATTCTTGGTGAGGGTAAGATGCTACTCAAGGTCAGGGTCATACCAGTCTGGGCCACATGCTCAGAGAGCTCCTCTATGTCTCTCATCATGTAGTCCAGGGAGGTATGTCTCAGGTCATTCACACTGGCATGGACACTGTCTGAGTCATATTTGTACATGCCTTGGAGTGACCTGTGTGCTTGTGTTATGTGGCAGATCATAGCGCCCGACAGGCATCTCACCATGACCTTCTCCTTGTTCAGCCTGGTGAGCGGGACATCAGTGTACCTGATGATAGAGGCACCCATCACAAGTGTAGCAGGTGTGTTGTTTAGCCTTACATGATGTGACTGTTCGGCACACTGGCTTTGTGAGCTATGTGTTACACAAGTTCAGTTCTGGGGTAGCGGTTGCTTGTGTGTCTGCTTTGGAGGTGTCTGCTGCATAGGCAGACCTTTATTTAGGGACTCCGAGTATGGTTGTGTGTGTTTATTTGTTTGGATTGCTGTCGTGGTAGGTCTATGTGAGACTGGAATTGTAGTGACCGTGGTTTCCTTCTCCTCCTGATAGGTTTTGCCAGTACTGAGTTGAGAGAGCTTAGCCTGCAGTTTGGATATATGGTTGCATCTCTCACATGTGGTGGAATTTGTTGGGAGGAGGAGAGGGTTGATTGTGTAAATGAGGCAGTTGTAACATTGCCTCTAGATTCCCAGATTCACCAGCTGGACCGTGGAGGAGATTGACAACTGACCTTTCAACATGCTAGTCTGGTATTGGGAATTCCTTTATAATTAACAACAAAAAGGGCCAATGGGGGACAAGGTACGTAAGGTGAGTTTGTGAGGGTGTAGTGGTTTTAATTTGTTAGTGCTGGCATATATAAATGCTTTAGTGAGCAAGTGCCAGGTATCTCAAATGCAATGTGTTACAGGTAACTTAATTGCATAACTGACAAACACTAACCATCTGTCAAGTGAAACAAGGACAAACATACAGTAAGCAATACACATGTCACTAGGGATTCTCAGAGGTGCTGTAAAGCTGCATTTCAGGTGGGATTACTGTTTCAGGGAAATAACAAGCAAACAAGCATACAAACAAAGCTACAATCAGCAGGCATGGATCTAGTCTATGCTACAGCAAACAAGGTGTACCAATTTCAGTAAGAAACAGTTCAAATATGCAGGCACTATAAGCCTTTATCCAGAAATTCCCACCTCAGACGGGCAGAGTCCAACCTCTCCTCCCACAAGAGTGCAGACCATGAACCTTTGCAATGTGAAATAACTGGCCTGAAGCCCAACTGCTTAAACCAGAACTAATACACATTTATAATGACAGACACTGAGCCCTCAATCAGCATTCCCCAACTTAGTAGGCTGTATGCTACCTGTCCTGCCACCACAGTATCCCTGACATTTAATGAGACTCACCTCCTGTCATAGTTAGTTGTGTGTTTTGGGGCTGCCAAGCATGGTATGAGGTGTAACCCGGTAGTGCTAGGGTGCTCTTGTGAGTCTTGAACCTGTTGTCTATTACTGCACAGACATCAACATTCTCCATGCAGAGTAGAGATTGTACTGCATGCACCGTGCGGTTTACATGTCCACCATTGAGTATCATAACTTCCATTTACTTATCCCCTGTGCTATCTATGTAGGTGGCCTACTGTTTACAGCCTTACCAGCAGAATGCAAAGATGTGCAGACATTACACTATGGTAATTTATAGGGGTGTACCAAACAATACAATGCAATCATACTGTTAATGCATCAGGCATGCTGGGATATACCCACAATGATATCATTACACTGCACAGTTGACAACATGATAATATTACTACACATCTATGTAGTCACCCTGTGCATCAGCACCATGTTAACCGGTCCTGCATCAATGTTACAGATTGCAGGAGGTGGCACAGTTTCATCATATGCACAGGGTGTGTACTTGGTATGCCTGAGTCTGCCACTGATACAACCAATCAACATGTATGTGTGTGTGTGTTAGTGAGGGACAATCATAGAAGATGGGGCAATGTTGATGCAGTGTGCACGTGTATGTGTTAGCCCTAGGTGTTAGCATTATGCATGTGTGTATCTCAGAGGGACTGGGATTTATTTGAGTGGAGCATGTCCAACAGCTGTAGGTTTGACATAGCTATGTATGTTAGGCAGAGATCACCCCTGAGTAGGTGATATGCCATGGTGTCAAGTTGTAGTTTTTTGAGATGGTCTGCATAGGGCATATGTTTGAGGCCAGTAATCCTCTTTGTGAGGTATTTCTGTGGTCTTTCCAACTGTTGTAGTTGTCCTGTGAGGTACATACCAAAAGGGGCGTTGTGCTCTATTATGGGTCTAATAAGTGATGAGTTGAGGGGAACAATGACCTCTTTTTTCTGGATGGGAATCCTTTTGTGATGAGATGAGCCACATAGATGGATTTCCCGACCACTGTGGCAATGTTATTATCAAAGGAGAGACTACTGTGCACCTGTGTCCCAAGGTCTATTATCACATTTTCGGCATTAAGTAGACTACCAGCTATCTGGTAGTTCATGGGTACAGAGTTTATACCATGGGGATGACAATACACATTTTGGCATTGCGCTTCAGGCCATGGCTTTGACACCAGGTATCTGTCTCAGTGAGGGCCTTTTGTAGTTTTCCCACATCATTAGGAGTTGCGATTATGGCTCCTAGGTTGCAGTCATCTGCAAACTTTGTTAGCCACAGACCTTCTGTGTTGGCCTGCACTTTGGAGAAATAGATACCAAACATGGGAGGACCCAGGTCTGAACCCTGTGGTACTACAGTTGTCACTGGTCTGATGTTGGATTTGGAATACGCTACTTTCGCAGTGTGGGTTCTGTCCGTGAGCCAGTTGTCAACCCATCTTATTACATAGGGATTTATACCTAGTTTAGTGTGCTTATATATAATTCCAGAATGGGGGTTGGTGTTGGAAGGCTTGTCGAGGTCTACATAAGCTGTGTGAACCATTTCATCATCATCTATGGCTTTGCTGACTGCTTCAAAGAAGTCAATCAGGTTTAGGAGACATTATCTGCCTTTTACAAATCGAAACTGAGTAGGGTCCAGAGTTTGGAGATTACCAATGTCTTTGTTTATGAGTTCCATGATGGTACATTCCATTGGCCTTACAGACCAGGCTCGTCAGGCTAATGGGGCGGTGGTTACCGTGGTCCGTCGTGGCTCCCCCTTTGTGGAGTGGGATGTGTTGTGGTGCACCATTCAGTGGCTACAAAGCCTGAGGTGGGGCTATGATTCAACATGGTACTGCGGTAGGGTGCCAGTTCATTCAGTGGTTCATGTAGAATGCAGCCTAGGATATTGTCAGGTCCCATGGATGCTGTGTTCTTGGCTTTGGAGAGTGTGTATTTTACCTGTGCAGCCGTGATTATAGGGACTTTGCATTCTTCCACTATAGAGATGGGCCCTCTAGGGGGTGAGAGGGGGGTAAAGTTAGCACTGAACCTATCTGCCAGGATGTTGGCAATATCAGTTGGTTATGTATATTTAGTTCCATTATGCTGTACCTCAGAGCAGATCTGAGTGTTCCCATTTAGATTCTTGACATAGCTATGGTATGCTTTGTGGTTGTCTTTAGAGTCAGTGGCACTTTTGTTTTCATAACTAGCTTTGGGGGATTTTATGAGGGATCTCAGCTTCTTACTGAGGTTGACCAGGGAGTTCCTCCAGTCATGGGAAATTACTTATTTTTGCAACAGTGTCTTTCTTCTGATGTAGAGTTTGTTTATGGCACAAGACCACCAGACTGGCTTCCTTTGTCTGGGGGATAACATCTTGGTTCTATTAGGGATAGCATGATCCATGCACTCGTGTAAGTGCTTATACAGTGCATTTGTGTAGGATTCAGCAGTCATACCTCTATTGTCCATCTGCATGGGTGTCATGCAGTTTGCCACTTCTGTCTTAAGACGTGTGACATTGGCTTTTCAGACGTTTGTTATGTTGGTGCCCCTAATTGGGGCTGGGGGTGGGATGTGGATGTCTAGGCTGATTACCTTTTGGTCAGATCTCACCAACGAGGAATTGACCTCTTGTGTGGAACACAGGTTTCCCATGTTGGTGATGACCAAGTGTGGGATATTGCTGCCCCTGGTGGGGGTGTGAATATGTTGATCCAAGGCGTTGGTATTTATGAATTATAGAAAACGTTGAACAATAGAGTCGGTACGAGTGTAGTTTTTCCAGTTAATGTTGGGGGCTGTCACAGATGTCACCGTTTACAGTGGTGTATTTGTCATTTCAACCTTGCCTGACAAAGGCACTATAGGGATGGCATGAGTCTTAGCCAGTATCTGGAATCCTGAGGGCAACAGGTGCAGGCCATCTCTGGCACAGCAATCGGTCATGTCGTCCCAGGCAGACAGATGCTGGATCCCCTTAGAATGACACCAGAAGCTTAGCCAATTGTTGGGGTCAATCATTTTGTCCTTGTACTGTGGTATCATTCTGGGTCTATCTATTTCTACATCCCTCTCTATCTATGTATACATATATGCACATTATATATAGATACATACATAATTATACATACATATACATATAATATATATATTTATACCTTTTTATTTACACATACAAATACACATTCTAACATACTGCTAAACATTCAGTACTGTACAACCTACGTTGTATGTTGCACTACAACCTACATTGTTATGTGCACATAGCATCCTTCACATACATATGTATGTCCAGCCTTCACTAACAGTTGCAGTATGTCCCCTGCCCTATGCACATCCTCATATATATCTGTATACAGACTGCTAACACATATGGAGGGTTCACAGTATGTAGACTATTACATTATTAGTTTACATTATCTTTCTTGGACACTGCTAATTTTGATGGCTTGCTGCTTGGTAGCCTGCTGTTCTGTACTGTAGTGGTTTCAGCAGTCTGTGTCTCTTATTTTTTTTTTCTTTGTTTTTATTTATTTATGTTTTCTCTCCCTCTCTCTCTCTCTCTCTCTCTCCCCTCCGGCTGTTGCAATGAACGTATTGCATGTGTGGACTGGGAGTACAGGCTGCTTTTGTAGGTATATGCAGAAGGGCATGTGATGGCCTCTGCACCAATTGTTAGGCAGCATTTGCTAATTGCATGCAGCCTGCTGTGTGGTAATTGCAGTTCTCACTGTGATTTCAGGTCAGTACTATAAAATGTTAGGTGAGGTAAGCGTAGCCCTTTCAGATTTTCAAGGTGGGGAACATGCTGGTATGCTGTGGACACTGTTGTGTGAGCGTAAAGGTTGGTATGTCTCTCATATCTCAGGCTGTGTTGTAGGCACCAACATGCATGCATGTTGTACTGACACCTGACTATTGCTTCCTCCAGTTTATTCTTCTCAGTGTGTATGTTAACTGACACCTAATAATACTAATACTGTTTAAATGAGAGTATGTGCTTTCCTGTGGGACTTGTGGAATAACTGGTTTACTGCAGTGGTTCTTGCAATTTGTTGCTATGGTTTCACTATTTAGCCTTTACATTCACTCCTTGGAGGCCTGCTAGGTGTCTTTACTGGAATGTGTTGCTATGGCTTTCCTATTTTCCAGTCACATTCACTCCTTGTAATGCTTGCTATATTTCTTTCAGCAGCAGTTCCTTATATGTTTGTTGTGGTTTGGTGGTACTGCATACAGTCTGGTCTGGCCAGGGTGTGGGGCTTGCCACCTACAAGGGTATTTTATTTTGCTCCTGAGCAGTAGTGGCACCTTCTACTTTGTCCTAACAGTTATGGATAGCAGGCACATGCAATACTTGTAACCAGCTATACTGTCCTTCTGGTATTAGTTGGATATCTCCTTTGATATTTGTGGGTTGCACACCTACATGTGGGTATGCTTGTGAATACACCATTTCTGACATGCACGTAGTGCATACTTTCAGTAGTTGACAGTTACCATTACGTGGGACAAAACACCTTTCTGCCTACTATTAGTACATTTCACAGGGAGTCAATGGGGCACAGTTAACATTTGTTTTCAAATCAGGGACATCCCTGTAATTCAGTCCCATTTGTGAGGTCTGGCCTCTTACCTGTTCAAATATGGCAGTGTTTATCCTGCTCTGATAGTGTGTGTGGTTTGCAAGGTGCTACTGTCACATTATTACCTACTAGCTACCGACTAGCATGGCTGTTTCTCTTCTCACACTAATGTTATACAAATCCACAAGAATTGCCAGTAAAGATACAGGACAAGCTTTGTGTAATAGCCTTCCAATATTCCCTTTACATTCAGTCCTACTATTTCATGATATATTGCTTTCAGCACAAAGTTTTTGTATATCAGTCATGGCTTAGTGGTAAGTCATGCAGACTAGTGTTTCCAAGGTCCTGGGTTCGAGACTGACAGAGGAATTTTATTTTGCTGCTGAGCAGACTACAGGCCTTGTCATTCAGAGTGGCTAAGGCACTTGTAAGCAGTTGTAAGCGGGTTAGCGCTGGTTTGCGCGGTGCTCATGCATGCGCACTGTTGCTTAGCTTCATGCACACATGCTTAGCTAAGCTCGCACAAGCGCACACCCGCTTACTACTGCTTAAAAGTACTTACTCTCGCGTACACCCACGCTAATTTCTTTGAAAGAAAAGAAAATGGGGAGATAGGACAGTGGTGAAAAAGGGGTCACAAAGAGGGTAGGACAGTAGGAAAACAAGCTTGGGATTTGCAGGAAGGATGTAGGAAAGGACCATAGCTGCCCATTTCTTTATCAGCAACAGCTGTGCATATCTCTGTAATTTGGTGTGAAATTTGATACCTTCCACCCCTGAGAGAGGGGCGAGGACAACAAAGTATGTTGTACAGCCAATTGTAATTACCACTTCACATGTCCAGCAGACATGTCTGCAAAATGGGCAGCCATGTATGGGGCATAATTTTTTTTCGGGAACAGGGTGCCCTTTTTTTTTTTTTCAGGTGAGAGTGGAATGTGAGGTACAGGAAGTAGGTATATTTGGGGAGATAGGTAGGGGAACTGACATCCCCACCCATGGGCAGTTGCCACTGTGCCTTCACAGCCCAGGACGGGGCTGTGCTGGGGGCTGTGTAGGATGGGCAGCAGGGACACCCATGAGTTGTGCCACCCAAGCCTCAAGCTGGCTTAGGGGTTCAAGCACAGTCTGCCTGATCTCGCTACGCACCACAGACCGGACACTTTGGAGGGTGAGTGGACGGTCTCCTCTGGCCACCATTGCAGAGGGGGGATGAGCCCTATTCCCTGCAGAGCTTCCACCCGAAGGTGGCACAGGGCCACCGGAGGAAGTTCCGGCCTGGGCACTAGTGCCAGGTGCACTCGCCAGCTGAGGTGGGAGAGGTGGGTTCGCTGGAACCGGCCTTTCCTGTTGTCCTATGTTTAGACATATTTTATGACATTTTGGGTTAGTAACAAACAATACCATTCAAAATTAGTTGTAACAGCATGCATCAGTATTCCCATTAACCAAACACCCATGAATTCCAAACATTGAACAGCAAGCATGACGCATGCATATTTTGAACAACAGTACACAATCCAACAGCATGCAGGGTCAATTGATGGCAACAGGCCATCGGGTTTGGATATGTGAGCAGGGCACATGCAGCAACGTACATGCAAATATGTTTGAACCAACAGGACAAATGTCCATAGGAATTGATTGTGAATACACATGCCCAGTTTGTTGTGGAATGGCATTATTTGTGAATATAGGGTAGGGTGAAGAAATATTTCATTAACAACTTCAACTACACATATGCTGTACATCTCTAGTAGCTGCAGATATATATACCCTACAAGTCTTACTACAGTTTCCTATATGTAACCTTAGGAATGTTGTTGATGGGACTGTTACTGATACATTAATATCCATTGCATTTTTATTCATACACATTTCATATCTGGCTGTGTTCAGGTACAGCATCCTGCTACATTTCATTTATATGGCTGTAGACAACTGTGGTTGTTCATTATTTTATACAACCATACTATCTCCATATTGCAAGGGTACAGCAACATATACAAATTGTGGGACAGACACATTCCTGCTTCAGTACTTTATTTCATACATTTCACTTTTTGGTTGTGGCTGTCTCATTCATTTCATTATGTACTGACTGCAGTATACTTTATTCAGAAGTTATAACAGCTTTCTTGGTCGATTCATACATCTTTCTCTCACTCACTTGTTTTATTTTTACAATTCAAGTTGGTACTTTATTGTAGGCATTATTAACATGTCATAGCTGCTTACAACAATCCTTTCCAACAGACTCACTTGTTTCATATGGCAGATTTTCTAAGGGGATGTATTTCACACGTGTCTATTATCTTTGGCTTGTTTACCAGTGATTTTCAGGCTGCTGCAGGTTATCTGATATTACACTTCAGGTGGCTAATCACTATTTCAGACTTGTTTACTTTTTATTTCTGGATTACAGGCTGCATCACTTATCTAATCATACAGTGCTTGCAGAATCTTTCTTCTAGTGTTATTTGAACTTTATTAATATGTGACTACACTGACCTCTTTTACAAGCTGTCTCACTTATATTGTATAACAAGTACAGGAATATAATTACTAACCTGCCTGGTGGTGCAACCACTCCAGCCTATCACCATAGGCTCGCCTATTCGCGGAACGCACACCTGCAGCTGTAATATAAATGAAGTAATATTGGAACATACATCTCCATAATATCAGCTAGGATAATTCCTTACATACATAATTACATGGATACTTACTCAGTAGTGGGGCGCTGGGCATTTGCCGGGCCTCCTGAATCCAACGGTTCAGTTGGTCCTGCTTCCGTCTCTTCAGGTCCACATGGTGGTGACTGACCTGTTCACCAGTCCTTGGTATGCCTGTGGCACTGGTGAGATTATGTGCCAACCGGTTCCACACCTCTGCCCTATATGCGCCCCACAGAACCTGGCCCTGCATGAGTTGAGCCTCATGATCATGGACTAGGAGCCAAACCATGTATTTGGACTCCTCAACACCCCACCTCTGTGCTCGAAAGCGACTGCCGTCTCCTACACCTGCCATCCTGACTGCAAATAGGTTCCACAATCAGTTATGCTGTGTATTCCCGCCTATGAGGCTTATATATGCCGTTTTTCCCACACTTATCTGTGATTGGCCATTTTGGAATTGTATCAGCTTCACAAAACCTGCTTTGTCATGCTTCTATTTCCATTCATTCCTATATATATGCTAATACTGCAGTTTTCAGTACAGCTGTCATGGCTTAGTGGTTCAGTACTTTGACTATGATGAACAGTATCCTGGGTTCGAGCCTGGGCATTGCTTCTTTTTTTATTTTACTACTGTCTAGACAGGCTAGGAGGTGTGTCTGTTTAAAGGCGGCTTTGATACAGGTTGCTCAGCGTTGCCCGCCGGTAAGCCGGTTGGCCCGCTGCACAGCTCCGCACAAACGGGTTACGCTGGTTAACGCGTTATTTGGCTGTGAGCACGCATATTACGCTGTGAGAAATGTTGCGCAACTACGGGCACATACTTTCAGCGTGTTAAAGCACTGCTCAACTCCGGGCACTCCTATTACACCTGTTAAACCACTGCTCACCTGCAGGCATACATACTCAGCTTGTTAGAGCACTGCTCAGCTATGGGCACTTATAAAATATTTTATTTTTTTATTGTGTCAGAGTTCTTCATAAAACATGGCCCATTTCATTGCATTTTACTTAAATTATAATTATATATATATATACATATATGTCAGGGGATTGTTTCGTGCTTATTTCACTAAAAATAAAAAAATGATGTTGTTGGTGCTCGAACCGTGACTGCCTCCTCTTTGGTCGACGTCTCTACCGCTACGCTATTACTACTTGGCTTATTTTGCATATTTAGAGCTTATATGCTTTTTCAGTGACTGCTAACTGTGGCTGAGCGAAGGGCACACCAGCATAAGCGCAATTACGGGCAAACATTTCTGAAATTAAAAAAAAAATTAAACTGTTCATTTTTACGTTTTACTTTTCAGTTGGGTTAACAGTCTGTAGGGGCATGTGTGCTGTTGTGTTTCATGATATTTCCGCGGACTCGCTCGTGGGAGTTTCCTTTTGGGACTGTGATTCTTCTGGGGGCATGTCCCTTTGCAGATCTCACCATGCGGACACGCCCCCTACTTTGCTACATGGACCGTGTTAGCCTAGGGTGTGATTCAGCATGCCCTCAGGAATATGCATGGCATGCTGACATCACCTCGTTTAACTGCAGCCTCCGTGTAAGACTTGCTAACTCTTACACGGAGGCTTCGTGAATCCTGCTCTTTGTCTCAATCATCAGACCTTCTACCAGAAGATATTCCCTGCATACAATTTTTGAATCCCATAAGAGAATATTTGCATTAGTGTGTGTGAATCCCTTACAGAGGTTCCCAGATGCGAAGTGAATAGTTTGATGGCATCACCATATTTTTAAGGTTATCGTCAAGATAAATAGCATATCTCCTTATTCTCAATTTCTAGCACAGAAAAAGCCTAGCAGGTTGTGTAAATCTCCTTTAAACAGACTACATAACTCTCACAAAGCTGAACCCATAATTATACTACATTTGTCAGCTTCTTCTCAGTGTGAGAAAACTATGCCTTTATCCTCATTATAATATACACCATGGTAGCTTTTCTTTTCAAAGTAAATTCAACTTATATTTAATACAATTAAAAAATACTAACAACTTGCCATAACTACCTTCAAGGAATATACATGCACAAACAGGAAGAAGAAGCAATTTGATCAATAAGGAAAGAAAGTCAGTTGACTATTTATTGCATTTAGGTTCACAAGTACTAACTAGAATATTGATCTGTGAGGATCATTAGAAGCCTAGCTGTGCATTCCAGTTCCAGTTGCAGTTGCTTTTATTTGTTATATTCTGTGTATAAATGAACCAATCCAGGCCGGACAAGGATGTATTGGGTCATTACTTTAGTCCCTTTCTATAAGGGACATCAGTGTTAAACCAGGAGTGAATTTATGGTTTCCCATCCACGCATCCAAATTTATTCTGAATAGAACAAGAGAAGTACACTGCTTTAAACAGAGGTAGAGACATTTCCATTGGAACATTATTTGCTTTGATACATATATATCCCTCCAACATGTCCTATTTATGTTGCAAAAGAGACTGATATCCCTTGATCAGGTGCTTATGCTAGTACTGGTCTTGCAAATGTGTAATAGGACTGAGAGGATAAGGTCTGTTGAGGCTCTATACACAAACACACATACACCAACCTATAAAATACCGAGAAAAAGGACAAAGCTTTGAGACAGTCTGTATAGTTTTTATGATTTAGGCCCCTGCTTTGTTTTTTTTTAAAGTAAAAAAGCATTGTGGTCATTCCAGCTGTGTCATGTATTTACATACCAAAGGGGTATTATATTTGCTGATCTGCCTAATGAAAGCTGAGTACAATGGAATGGCTACATTTCTGACCTGGATGCCATACCACTAGATATAAGCTGTGCAATGAAAAGAACGTCCTTACAATTGTGGATATGTGATGATTGAAGGACAGCTCATTGTTAAAATACACTTCCAAATCCTTGACTACTGGATCAACTTTCATGGGTGTGTAGTCAATGTGATAGTAACAAAGGTGGTCCTTAGTATTATAAATTTATTGGCATTTAGTATTAGTCCATGGTATTGACACCAGCCATTTGTTTGGGAAAGGCTCTCTTAGAATATTTTCGTGTCCTCTGGGGAGTGTATGATAGCACCAAGTTTATAGTCATCTGCAGACTTGGTCAGCCATAGACACTTAACATTTTGTTTCACCTCTAAAAAGTAAATGCCAGAGGAGTGACTCAAGAACTGAACTTTGAGGCACACCACTAGTGACAGGTCCTTTGGAGGAGGTAGAGCCACCCACTCTCATTTTCTAGGTTCTAGTTGTGAGCATGTTTGCAATCACTAGCCCATGAGTTACATCAGAAAAAGAAAAAAATTGGTGGACCCGACTGCCTCGGATCTAATAAAAAAGGTATCAGATTCAACCACTTCCAGTCCTACTGGTTCAATTCACCTACCCAGAACAAGATACTCACCTTCTGTGGATCCAGTGCCCTCAAGTGTGCCTTCACCTTTTTTGGAGCATCATAGACCCAGGTCCCCATCTATTGTTTCCACTCATTCTTCCAGATGTTTGATGGAGAAAGATGTGAAAAGAGTGGTGGGGAAGATCCTCTCAGCACAGAGTCAGATGGGTGTCTTACCAGCTCCTACCTCTTCGAGTCAGGAGGTTCGTTCTTCTATTACACTCCCACTACAAGTTTCTGCTCTGAATCCTTCAACTGTCTTAGAGTCCCTGTATCTGAGCTGTCTGGCTCAGATCCAAAGATAGTAATATCTTTGGATGCAAAGCTTACTCTGAGTGCTCCAGTTCAGTCAGATGCAAAGAGCTCTCAGAGCTGAAGCTTTCTTGTCAGATCTGAGGTGTTGCAGTTGACTCTGAAGCTCTCAGAGCCATCTCTACACCTTGGAGCCTCAGCAATGGATAGCTCAGCTCTGGGTTCCACTTTGGGGAGATTGCCTGCAAAGCAGGGGAGGACAGTGATCCAAAAGCTTGTCTTTTCAGATCCAAGATCTTGCCTTTCTCTGGAGCAATCTGTCTTTGAGGCTGTGAAGAGGGTTTTCTGTGCCTCAGCAGAATGGATGGATCCATCTCCCTTGGATCCTAAACCTTCTATCTTGATGTCTCTGTACTCAGAGCCTCATCACTCTTTACCACAAGGACATTCCCAACAGAGTATTTTAATTTCTTCCGATACCTCCCCAGAGTATCCCACTGAGGAGGTCCCTCAGGATAAGACATGTAAGAGGAGGCACTTAGACATGTAAGAGGAGGCACTTAGACTCCCAGAGGAGTTGGTCACTGAAGATACAGACTTCGATGAAGGTGAAGGGTCCCCACTGTCACCTACTGAAGATGTCTCATTTGGTGACATCCTCAAGATCCTAAAGCAGAGAGGTGCCTGGATGTCCAGCAACCCATCATCCAAGGAGTCTGTATTCATGGAGTTTTTCGGTACTGGCCCATCTACCTTCTGAGTTATTCCACCCATCGACAAGTTTATTGAGTTAGTCTCTAAGCGGACATGGAAGGAACCCAACACAGTTGAACCAATACCTAGAAGACCAGACAAGATTATGGCAGCACCTTTGGATAAGCAGTTTTGGGGTAAAGATGTGGCCATTGCTGCCATGGTCATGGCGTTGGCCATCAAAAAGGAACTTGCTGAGGAGAGTTCCACTGTTTATCCCCCCAACAGGGAGTCTAGGGTAATGGACAGGTTTGGGAAGGGTGTCTATGCTTCAGCGACCTTTACCTTAGGGTCAATTAATTATTTGGCAAATTTTACAAGATTACAGAGGAATTTGATTAAATAACTACAAAATACCCTATTAGGATCCATTTCTGCAGAGGTCCAATCATCCGTGACTTCTCAGTTGGCTACCCTGAAATCTGTTTCAAATTCTTCCATGAGGCTCATTTTGCATATAGCCGAAGGAACTTCAAGGGCAGCAGGTTCAGGCATTGCCATCAGAAGACATGCTTGGATGCACTTATGTGATTTTGTGGAGCCCTTTAAGTGGTCATTCATCAGTGTTTCTTTTGACGGCACTTCCTTGTTTGGCCCCAAGGTAAAGGACACATTATTCAGGTCTGAGAAGGATGGAAAGACCCTGTCTGCTGGGGCATACATTTTTCAACCCCTCAAAGATCCTTTTCTAGGAATCATTGAGGTAGTCAGAAGATGTGGTTCAAGAAATCCCAGAGTCCTTTCCAGGAAACACATGGAGGAAGTTGCCCCCCGGGTAACTGGAGGAAACTCCAATGGTCGACGATACCCCCACAGCAGAGGTGCCCCACAAAACCAGAGGTCCAGAGATAATTTTTTTCACAGACCTTGCAAGCAGTTCTGAAAGGATGCCCAATTGTCCACCTCTGGAGGCAATCAGGATTCGCTTATCCCTGCACTATACAGTCTGGCTAGACATAACAAAAGATACTTGGGTGCAGAGGATTATTTCCAGAGGTTATATAATACCATTTTTTCTTCCAATTCCAATCTCAAGAAAAATCCCTGATTTTCTACCCAGTCAGAAGGAATAAGCGGCAATTCAAATACAAAAGCAGTTAGGAAAAAAAGTGTCATCCAAGAAGCCACCAGACCAAATAGAATCCAAAACTTACTGAAGATTCTTTTAGTGCCAAAAAAAAATACAGGGAACTGGAAACCAGTTTTGGATCTCAGCAACTTAAACAAGACAAGATCAACACACCAAGTTTCAGATGGTCACAGTTCAGTCCATTCTACTTTTTCAGGGCAAGAATGACTGGATGTGCTCAATAGACTTTCAGGATGTGTACTATCACATAAAGATGAACAGACAATCCAGAAGGTACTTACTCTTCCAGCTGGGAGCCAGTCATTACCAGTTCAGAGCTCTGCCATTTGGTCTCACCACAGCCCCCAGGGTGTTCACCAAATGTATGGCAGTAGTAGCAGCTCACATCAGACTGCAAGGATTCTGATTGTTTCCATATCTATACAACTGGCTCATTACCACCCTGACCAGGCATCATGTTCTCATCTGGAGATAACCATAAACTATGACAAGTCTCAACTGGAAGCAACTCAGAATTTGTAATTCATAGGAACACTGTTCAACACAAAGTCAATGATAGCTTCACTGCCTCATTCAAGAGTTCAAACTATAAAATCGCAGGTCAGAAAAATATTCTGCAGTACCAAGATTTTGGCCCACTTGGTCCTTCAAGTTCTAGGATCAGTGTCAGTGGAAATAACACTAGTACCTTTAGCCAGATTTTACATGAGGATTCTACAGTGGATGCTAGCAACACAATAGTCAATACTTTACCAACCCATGTCAACTCAGATAGGAATCACTCACATATGTAAAAGAGATCTCAGGTGATGGATTCAAACAGATCAGGTTCTATAAGGCTGTCCATTTGTTGCTCCTCAGCCTAAGGCCATAGTGACCACAGAGACTTCCCAGTTGGAGTGGGGGGCACTTTCTGGGGAAAACAGTCCAAGGCATTTGTTCCCCTGAAGAGGGCAATTTGCATATCACTGTCCTAGAGATGAGTGTAGTCTTTTCAGCATTGCAGGCCTTTCAGAATGCTCTCCCTTAGGGGATGATTACAATTCAAACAGACAATGTCAACAGTTTGATACATCAGCAAAAACGGAGGGACCAGATCTTACCCCTTATGCCAAGAAGTGCTCAGAGTGTGGCAATGGGCAATCTCATCCAACCACTTTCTCATTGCAAAGCACATTCCAGAGAAGTCCAATGTGTTAGCAGATAACCTGAACAAGTATATTCTTCTACCTCATGAGTGGTCTCTCAACAAGAACATGACAGAAATGATTCTTCATCAGTTGGGCCAGCCTTGCTATGATCTTTTTGCTTCTCCCATAAACAACAAATGCAACAGCTACTTTGCCCTAATCCCCCCACAGGGGGAGTGAGGGATGCTCTACTTCATGATGAGTTTCCCAGTCTACTATACACCTTTCCACCAATTCCGAAATTCCTACAGAAAGCTGCCATGTTGAAGAGCAAAGTCATCCTCATTGCACCTTACTGACCTTAACAGATTTGTTTCCCCTTCCTTTGGCCTCACTTACTTCACCAACCTTGGATTCTGTTCCAATTCCAGACCCCTGTCTCACCCAACAGGCATGATCTATCCAGACATATCAAACTTCAGGCTGATGGCCTAACCTCTCAAATTTTGTTAATAGCCAGACAACCTATGCTGTCTCTTCCCCTGTCCGACATATACTTTTATCTTCACATAAACCTTCAACACATAAACTCCATTCCAGCAAATGGAAAAGATTTGTGTTTTGGGCATATCAACATAATGTTGAAAAATTTTCAGCTCTGATACATAACATCCTTGAATTTTTGCCCTGCTTTTTAAAGAAGATAGTTCCTCAGCTGTTAAAGTTCAGTTAACAGCAATATCAAACTTTCACATTTGATTTGAAGGTTCCTCAGTAGCCTCTCATAAGCTGTGCAGAGCTTTCTTGAGAGGCACTCTACTTTTATGACCTCCCTTTAAAGACCTCACTCCTCCATGGGACCTCAATCTGGTACTGCAGGCACTTATACATTCCCCCTTTGAACCAGCAGTTAAATGTGACCTTAAATGTCCTACCTGGAAAATGTTTTTTCTAGTAGCCATTACAACTGCTAGACCAATTTCAGAAATTCAAGCATTTGTCTACAAAACCTCCATATTTGACTTTTCACAAGGATAGAGTTACATTATGAACCAATGCATCCTTTCTTCCCAAGGTGGTGTCAGAATCCAGTATCAATCAGTCCATTAATTTGCCAGTTTTTTTCCCCAAATTTACTAACAAAGGTGACTACATGTTGCATTTACTGGATGTTCACAGACATTTATGTTTTTAACTGCATAGAACAAAAGACATAAGAAGAACAGACCAGTTGTCTGATTCTTTTGAGGACCTGAATTTGGGAAAACCAGTTGCCAAAGTAACTTTAGCCAGATGGCTAACTGATTGTATATCAGTTATTTCTAAAAATTGGGTGTTACATTACCACAGCCAGTACAAGCTCATTCAACTAGATCCATGGCAACATCTTCGTTTTTTCATTCCAGTATGTCCATGGATGACCTATGTGCACTTGGGCTACACCCCATACCTTTATTACTCATTACAAATTGGATCTGGTCTCCAGACTTAGAGTATCATTGGGTTCACCTGTACTCAGAAACATCTTTCCTCGAGTCCACCCAGGTTTTTAGGTAGCTGGGGACTCTGTCCCATCAACTGAGGATAGAATGGAAATTGACATTGGATAAAGAAGTTATGTACTTTCCATAATATTCCATCTGTGTTGTCCATGCTCATTCTTCCTCATCTCACCCACACCAAGCCCCGTCCTTTGCAAACTTCTGGAAGAGTGAGTCTTTAGGCAACAACACTGCCCTTTGTTTTGAGCTCCAGATATAGTCTTTTTATGTAATGACTGCATGCAAATTTTCACCTTTTTTATCTGTGCAAAGTAAATATTTCCTTTCTGGTAAAAATCAGTAAACAAGATCTGAGGTAACTTAGGGTTGGTGCATTATGGGTAAGAGAGAAGCTCAAGAGTTTTTGGTAGCCATAAGCTTTAGCAACAGCCCAGTCAGATCTGAGGGATCAGATCCAAACTCATCAGTTGAGGAAGAATGAAAACAGACAATACAGATGAAACATTATGGTCAGTACATAACTTCCTTTTGCCATTTACATTTGTGCTAGCCTAACTCATCTTACCTTCCCTTCTTGCATAATCTGACATAATATCTAACACAGTAACTTATTTTTCTTAAAACATTTTATTTCTCACTGTTTTTAAATAATACACTTGTCACATCCCCTTGTCTGATTTCATGTGTTCATATATTCAGTTTTTCAGTCTCCAGTTAGTTTTGCCAACATAAAATGAATCCTGTCATACATTATGCAATATAAACTACATATTAACTACATATTCAGAACTGCAGTTAAAATATGTGGGAGTAGATATGTCATATGAATATTAACACAATATACATTTAATCCTTCATTGATGCATCTACACGTTATGAAACTGATATTTAAAGGTACCTTTTACTGACTTGAAAAGCTGCATCCCCCTGATTTATTTTCCTCACAAAATATTCTTAAAATTCCTATCTGTCATGTTAATAAACTTATGAAATGCACTTACAATTTCAGACACATCACTATTAGCAGTTATTACAATTATCCTTAATAGAATTTTTAATACTCCACTACCAACAGTGCATGTCATCAAACTCATAGCAGTGCTCTTGTATAAATCCAAATTAATTCCTTGCTCTATTTCCCTGGAATTAGACTTTGTCGCAAAGTTCAAGGCATAACCTCTATTTTTGGACCTTTCAATTAGGCCATCCTTCAATGCTGCCTTCTTCCCCTCCTCTGTAGTTAAATTATCTATTCTGTAAAACATACTCAGGTTTATAGGTAATTACTAGGCATGCAATCCAGGAGATCATTGAGGAGCCTAGACCATATTTCCAGTTAAACCCCAGCACTGTCTGTTTAAGTGACTTGCTCATGATCATAGCATAGGAAAATGAGGGTTGATAGAATCAAACCTTCTACCACAGAAATTACAACTCTGCCTTAACTCTGTGCTCCAAATGTCATTAACTAAATTAGATTTTGAATTAGATGCATTCCTCTCAACTGTCCAGATTTCCACACAATGTCCAGATTTTTGTCTCATATTTTTGGTGTGTTCCTCTAAGAATGTGTGGTTTTCTGACCAATCATTAAGCATTAATGCAACTAAATAATGAATACATTCTAACCCAATACCTTTTATTGTAACAACTTTCTAAATTTATTAGAGCAGTATTTAAAGTTTGTCCCTATTTTGGAGCCTTTGTCTCCCCATTATTGTTGGCTTTGTCCAGATTTCTTGAGATTTGAGATTAAGAGGTATGGATGGATGGATGCTTTTAAAATGCACAGACGTCTTAACTTCTTCTTTGTCCCACTTTTATATGCATGTGTCCAAAAGTACATAGGCAACAAATCATGTCCGACAGTATGGATGATAGGTTTTAAATTCCCTTTACATACCTTTTTTCCTGAAGATGTGCAAAAGGTGTTTTAGAAGACAATGAAACCTGCTACTAGCAAATCATTAGCCAAATGGAAAAGATTCTCTAATTGCTGCCACGACAGTGACCAAAATACATTCTATAAGGAGGTTCCTCTGATTTTCCACTACCTGTGTGATTTGCTGAAATCAGGCACTGTGTACACTTCTATTAAGGTACACCTTTCAGCCATTTCTGTATGCCACTAGATCCTCCCTTTCTTCTTTATTTCATGTTGAATAATTCTTAAAGGGGTGTATATATATATATATATATATATATATATATATATATATATATATATATATATATATATATATATATATATATATATATATATATAAATTAGATGATCCATAGAACATCCTGGGATCTGAATCTTGTTTTGGAGAAATAGTACAGTTGTGTAAGTAGATGGTTTGCTGTCATTTGATTGAACAGTATTTGACTCAAAATTAAATGTCTGAAAGAATTTGAATGAAGACTAATCAACTGAAAGCCATGTTTGAAATAATTTAACTGAAGACTAGTAGATAAAGTCAATCTGACCGAAGACTAACTGACTGAAAGCACATTTGACTGAAGCCAATTTCATCGAATCACAAATCACTGAAAATATTAAACATAACAAAATACAACATAAAATAGTGTTTTTGCGGGACTCCCTCTTGTGGAGAGCTTTACCCTTCCCCTTAATTCAATATGATAACTCAATGGCCACACATCCACTTGTGAAAAGAAAAACACCATACACAGTGAATCAGAGTTCATGCACAAACACTGATTCAATGTGTATGGTGTTTTTGTTTCTCAAGTGGTTGTGCAACCATGAATTTATATATAACTAAGGAGGCAAAGCCCCCACATGGAGGGGTGCCTGCAAAAACACTATTTTATGTTGCATTTTCTTATGGTGAAATATTTTTAATGGTTTGTGATTCAGTAAAATGGGTTTCAGTTAAACGGGGTTTCACTCACTTGCTTTTCAGTCAAATGGGTTTCAGTCAAGTGTACTTTCAGTTAGTCTTCAGTCAAATTCTTTCATACACTTCATTTTCAATCAAGTACTGTTCAATCAAATAATAGTAAACCTAAGTAAACTTACCATAAAAGTAAATGTTCAAATAAACCTGCAGTAAACCTAAGTAAACTTACCATAAAAGTAAATGTTCAAATAAACCTGCAGTAACCTTAGATGTTTTGCTTAAATCCTGCCAAGGATATAACAGCTGGCTAGCTTCCAAACCCTCAGGGTACCTTCCATGTGCCCAAACTGTCTGGCAACACAAACTGATCTGCCTAAAAGACACGTTTTGGTGCTAAGCCTCTTCAGAGCTTTCCTGCCAACAACAGAGGGATGCTGATCCCCTGAAAGGATAATGCTAGGAAGAGCAAAAAGTAATTAACTACACTCTGGCATAAACAACCCATGAAAACACAAGGAGGATGAATGGGAGGGAGCAGCTACTGAAGCAGTGATCATTCGAGCATCTACTGTTATGGTAAGTTTACTTACAAAACTGTGCTATATTCACCATATTGATATGGGCAGATTACCATAGATAACTAAATTTGGAAGGTGGAAGGAGAAGAGTCAGGAGCACCTGGAGAATGGTCTTTGCCTATCTAGACCTAGAGAAGGAATCAAGCTTAAAGTGGTTTGTAAAATTATGGACAGAGGACCAAGTAGCAGGTTCTAGAATTCAGCCCTTTCCAGGAAAGCCATAGATTAAACCAAGACCCTGGAACAGTGGGCCTTATCACTGCCTGGATTAGCTTTGCTCTGGTGAGTACTGTAAGAGGTAATAGCCTTAGACAACCATTTGGCAATAGTCAGTTTTGAACAACTGATCTGAAACACTGTCAGAATAGTACAGGAGTTGTCTGTGGAGATCCAAGGTATAGTGTATCCTTTCTCCCTAATTAGGAAAGAAAACGGGAGGATAAACAGTTTAGCTTAAAGTAAGCTTGGATACCACTTTAGGCATCAAAGGTTAGTGTTCTAAGAAACCCTGTCTGTGAAAAATAAGATAGGGCTGATTCATCGTAAGAACTTGCAATTCAGAAACCCTTCTTGTAGAGGTCAGAGCACTCAGTAAAACTGTTTTCTATGTTACAAATCTCAAGTCAATCAGGTTAGCTGGTTCAGATAGAGCAAGTGTTAGCTTCTATAACACAAAATTAAGATCTCAAATAGGGGTCACTGGTTTTCATGTGGCCTCTTACCCAAAACCCCTTTCAAAAACATTCTGACACAAGAATGCATTGAAAGAGGAGGATCTGTGGGCAGACTTGCTGAAATGGCTGATAAATGAACACTGACAGAGAAATAAGAAAGGCCATAAGATTGCATCTCACAAATATTGTACAACCAGAGAACAACTAGCCCTAAATGTGTGCTGGTTATGTTGCTTTCACCAACTAAAACAACATTTTCCATTTGCTAATATATGATTTTCTAGTAGCAGACTATCTTGCCTTCATTAGTACCTTCTTAGTCCCTGCTGGACAGGGGCATTGGGTGCTGACTTGTCTAAACATGGGCAAAACCCTTGGCTAGGAGGAGACAAAGAGGTCTACTTCAGGTACTCCTCATAGATGGATCAACTCTTGGAAGACCCCTTATCTAGTTTCCATTCATGAGGTTCTGCCTTTGTGTTGCTCAGCTTGTCTGCCATACAATTTTGATCTGATGGAATGTAGGATACCTGTGGAGTTAGACTGTGTTGTGAAGCTATATCATAAACTAACATAGCTAGTCTGCAAAGGAGAGCACGACCTGGTTCCACCTTGCTTGTTGGTGTACCACATGACTGTGGTATTGTCGGTAACAACTTGAAGATGTCCCAGAGTTAGAAAGTTGAGTCCCTTGATCAGGGCAAGCATTTATTTTATATATATATATATATATATATATATATATAGATATATATATATATATAGATATATATATATATATATATATATATATATCTATATATATATATATATATATATATATATATATATATATATATATATATATATATATATATATACATATATGGGATCCGGACACATGCTCGACTAGCATATGTCCGAATCACAAAACATCGAACACACATACATGAAAGCGCTTAACATCGAAAAGCGCTTCCGTGTATGTGTGCCTATTTCGTAGATCAGACTACAATGCAGGTAAGGGAAAATTCCCTTTTCCCCACTGTAGTGTGATCTCGGTGTAAGAATATTAAAGTAGGGGGGTGTGGGGGCACAGCCTCCCATGTGGGGGTGCAGGGGGGAGCCCCCCCTGCAGAAATGTAGATTTGTTTTTTTTTAACTACACATACACGGAAGCGCTTTTCGATGTTACGCGCTTTCATGTATGTGTGTTCGATGTTTTGTGATTCGGACATATGCTAGTCGAGCATGTGTCCTAGATGTGTTGTGTTGTGTGTGTGTGTGTGAGTGTGTGTGTGTGTGTGTGTGTGTGTGTGTGTGTGTGTGTGTGTGTGTGTGTGTGTGTGTGTGTGTGTGTGTGTGTGTGTGTGTGTGTGTGTGTGTGTGTGTGTGTGTGTGTGTGTGTGTGTGTGTGTGTGTGTTTGTGTGTGTGTGTGTGTGTGTGTGTGTGTGTGTGTGTGTCTACTTAACTCTGTCCTTGGTGTCCCATTCACCTTCAACATTTACCTCACCTTCAACATTTATCTCTCCTGAAACTGCTCCTCAAGTAAAGTCTGAGGCATCTGTGGTGACTAACTGCTTTGGAACTGGGAGGAAGAGGGGGAGACCTAGATTTAGGGGCATCTTTTTGTCTCCATCAATTGATTTCCCTTCTGACAAACCCCAGCATTGGGATCTGAAAAGACAAAGGGTGTTGGTGCAGGGACAAATCCGAAGTCTGAGTGGAAAACCCTAAACATAGATCGATATATATATATATATATATATATATATATATATATATATATATATATATCTGTTTTTCCTGTGGAAGAAAAGCTAATTGAACTGTGTTGCCTAGTTAACATCTCACAAACACAATCTTGTGAGAAGGAGTCAAAAAAGACTTTTGAACGTTCTCTTGGAATCCCAGCAAGTGTACGTAAACTCTCATCCAAGAGAGAGAGAGAGATTCCTGATGCTTTGAAAAAGACTCTGCAAAGATATGCAAGTCATCTAAATATGGAACAATGTGGATAATGTGGAGCCTGCAATGACCTATAACTGAAGCTAGATGTTGTGAACATTCTTAGTACAGTGGATAGTCCAAAGGGTAAGGCAAAGAATAGATAATGTGATTCAGACTCACAGAACCTTAAGAAATGCCTGAAGTCTAGATGAATAGGAATGTATGATAAGCATCTTTTAAATCTAATGTTACAAGGAAACTTGAATGAGGGTAAAGAGGTAACAGGTTGTGACGTGACATCATTTTGAATTTGGGCACTATCACAAACAGGTTTAGGAAGGGAGAGTCCTGAATTGGTCTCCAGGCATATTCCTTTTACTTTGGCACTAAAAACTTCTTTGAATAAAATCGCTTTCCCACTTGGGAAGGAGAAACTTGTTCTGTCACTACCTTGTACAGCATGTGATGAAGGACAGAGGGAAATAAAATAGTCTGGTCTAAAGGATGAGGAATTCCCCCTGGAAAGGAGGAATTTTCTCTCGCTTCCATCTGTAACCTTGATGAATGATCTTCTGACCCCATTTGTCTGAAAATATTTGTTGCCAAAGATAAAAATGGAGAGTCAGATTTTCTTTAAAAAAAAAAGAGTCTTCCAAGGTGTGTGTTTGTGTGTGTGTGTGGGGGGGGGGGGGGGCAAAGTCTCTTAAATGTCATTCTGACTTACTGGACTGTCCTTGGGTTTGGGAGTTTCCAGAACTCTTCTTGGAACCTCTTGTCATTTCTTCTTAAACGTCTATTTATCTCTGGTTTGTTGAGGCTGCTTATTCTGTTTCTGACCAAAGTTAGATGAGGAGTTACAGAACGCTCTGGAAAACATGTAAAAGGAGGGCTGAAAACATCCTAGTATCAGCTTATTCCTTTTATCACACTTTTTGATACCCTCTGCAGGAGAAGGGCAAAAAAATAAATCTCTATCCAAATGAGAATTAAAATCTCATTTTAACATAATCTGGTAGGTTCTGAGAATGCAGACATTCAAACCTCCTCAAAAGAAACAGTATGAGTGGCCACAGTCCTGGAAGAAGTATCAAGAGAGTCATACACGCATACTGTATGCAATGAGTAGTGACATGAACTATACAAGAAATTAAATTATTTAAAGCAGATTTTTCTGTTCAAGAAGAAACTACAGATAAAACATAGGTTCATAGTTGTATACCAGGCTAATGACCGCTACAGCCTTTATAAGCTTAACTATGCAATCCAACCCAATTGTGTCCCTGTGCATCATGGGCATTTATAAGGAGGGGGGTAAAATAGGAGGTTTCTAGAGGTTTGGGAGGTATTTTAGTTTCGACATTGCTATCTGCCTCAGTTTATCAAAGACATGGGGGCAGACCCAGGTGAATTTCTATTTCTCATCCGTTGGTCAAGGTTACTATTAAGTATGGTTAGGGATGGACTCTGCTTCATGTGCATGGGGAGTATATTCCAGAGCATGAGGATCCTCTGAGCCACATTTTTGTCTCAACAACATGTCACAACAAAATTTAAATCCTTGGATCTAGTGTTTCTTCTGCTGTTTGTTTTGCAGATGTGAAAAAGTTCCATTAGAGCTGGATCCAAGGATGCCTTGTATGCCAGGCATAGATTGTCTCTCAGTAACCTGTATGAGATGGAGTACAGAGATAGGGCTTTAAGGTGATACATATAGACAATTTGTTTATACCCTGGATTCTCCTAGTAAGAAGCCTTTGTGGGTGTTCCATCTATTGTAATTGTTTGGTCAGATACATGCCAAAGAGGAATTATACTGATAAAGGCTGAATAAAGTAGCACTATGGCTTCCTTGTACCTGGATGCCATGCCCTGACTTATAAGTTAGGCAATATTGAATGATTTCCTACTATTTTGGCCAAAGGCTGGATTATTCTCTACATGTATTCCCAGTTCCTTGAATACTGGTCAACTCTTAGGGGTGTCTTATTGCTGGAGTAATTAGCCTGGGTGGCAGTTTTCCCAAAAGGCAGTATAATACATTTCTTGACTTTGAGTTTTAGATTTTGCCACCAGTCATTTGTATGGGTTAGACATTATTTTAAGATGTTTGTGTCATGGGGGCATCTATGATCGCTCCCAATTTGCAGTCATCTGTGAACTTGGTCAGTCAAAGGCCCTTAACATTAGCTTTTACCTCCAAGAAGTAGATGGCAAATGGAATCCATCCCAGCATGGAGCCAACTAGTGATCAGTCTCATACTGGAAGTGGTATCACCATTCCTGACTTCCTGGGTCCTGTCTCTGAGCCAGGTGGCAATCCAGTGAGTGATGTAGGGGCTTATGCCCAGTTTGGTGAGTTTGTCAACTATATCTGAGTGGGGTATTGTACCAAATCCTTAGCTATGTCCAGGTAGGTGGTATGCACCATTCTTCCCTCATCCATTGTTTTAACCACCTTCTCAAAGAAGTAGTAGATTTAGTAGGCATGATATTCCCTTGCCAAAGCCAAACTGGGTGGGGTCCAGTGTCTGAAGGTTGCCTGTGTTTTTGTTGATCATTTCCATGATAATTCGTTTCATGGCTTTGTAAATTTGACAAGTCAAACTAATAGGTCTATAGTTTCCAGGGTCGGTTGATGGTCCACCTTTGTGAGGTGGAATAACCATTGCATTTTTCAATTCTTGCATTACAAAGCCTTTTTTCAGGCTATAGTTATTAAAGTGACTCAAGTGGTCCCGATAAGTCATGTTTCCAACTATTTAAGAGGCATCTCAAGAATTTTATCGGGCCCATTGAGGGTGTATTTTTGGCCTTACTAATCACCGCCAGGACCTGCTCCCTGTTAATAGTTGGTTATGCTAGTAAGTATTTCATGGGCAGAAGTGGGGGCAATGGGGGAGAAGTTTGAGCTAAATTTGTCAGTTAGCAAATATGCCATGTCGCTTTGCTCAGTAAAGGTGGCAGCACTGACCACCAGTCTAGCACACTGATGTGTGCTGCCTTTGAGGTTTCAGACATAGCTGTAGAAGGCCTTGTGGTATTCTTTAGCTTATGAGGCTATCCTGACCTCATAATTGGCCTTGTTGGATGTAATTAGTCCTCTTAGTTTCTTGTTTAGTTTAATTAGAGAGTTCCTATCATTATAGAAGTTGCTCTCCTGATTTTAGCAATAAGTTTTTTTTTCTTTTGTTATATACCCTATTAAGGTTAGGATTCCACCTGTGCAGTTTGTTTTTAAAGTTTGTTTTGGGCTTACTTCTGGTAGGTACAGCAGCCTCTACTGTATATACCTATTTACATGGTTGTACAGGGTCTCTGTGAACAATTCCACATAGGTTGTTGTGAACTTGGGGTTCGGGTTCCCCATACTTTCACAATTAGTCAAAAAAACCTTAACATATGAGCCTGCCAATTCAAAATTCTGAAAATCAAAGCTGAAGAAACATACACTTTTTTCCATCTTTATCAATAATCTTCCATTCCTTATCAGAAAGAGTAGGATTGGAGTTGACTAAATATTTAGCAGCAGAGGGAATAACTAAAGCCATAACTGCTGGGTTAGCTTTCGGAAGAGCATATAAACACTTAAAAGATTGAAGAACTTTATACATCCTATCTGCCTTTCAAGGGGAAGCTGACTGACAGGAAATTTTCAGACACAACATCCTCCAAAACTGACAGAAAAGGTGGAATGGGTGCAGGTTCTGGAAATTCCTCCTGTAACAGTTCATATTATTTTCTGAGGGACTGAGAAACCTCTTTCTCACCCAAAACACTGGCACATTCTAGAAATAGTCTCAGAAAAAGAGAACCCCCACAGACAGTCAGAAATGGAGGTCTCCTCTGAGTCTGAATCAGAAATCCAAGGAGAAAACCCTGTGTCTGTCCCTTCCTCCTCCTGTCTAGATTCAGAATCTTGAATCTCTTCAAAAAAGGGGGCATCCATTTTTCTTTGACCAGAAACCACTGTATAAGAAGGCATAATACCTTGAATTAAACCCTGAGCCAGACCCAGTAAACTTGTCCTGTCTATGTAAATTTGAGGAGTAGCTATATATAGTTTTCTGTTTCTTTTTGACAGGAAGAATGAGACCAAAAGTGTTAATAATGGTAGCAGCCACTTCCCTACAGATAGGCACAACATTTAAAAAAAACAGGAAGCCTTCTCTTTTCCCTCTTCCAGGACTGACAAGAGTCGTTCTTCCTTACAGACTAAGAGAACCCCAACAGCAGCAGAGGACGTGACTAACCCGCAATTCATAGTGGCTGAAGGTGCTACATCAGAGAGATCCAGGGTAAAAGATGAATGGTCTGAGGTTCAACTAATGGCCACAGCAGACTCACCAACCTGAGGCAAACGTCTTGCCTGTCATGATGGCAAATGCTGTTTGCTTAACTTTTTCTTTTTGTGGCTAGAAGAAGGGCCAACTGTGGGAAATGGTCATACTGAAAATGGTGTCTGTTTCCTAAGGAAAACAAGTAGCAAATGCCGGTAAAAACTAAAAGTCTTTAAAAGTCACCTTGTTCACAGATACAATAAAAAGCATGTTAAAACACTTAACCAGACTCACAAAGTAAAATAAATGCAATTTCTCCACAGAAAAGAAGTGGTTCACAGTTACTTTAAACAACTTTTAAGGTGACAGGAAAAAAGGGTGCTCCCATTTAAAAGTGAATCTGATGTGAACAGACTGATGAGAAGATTTTCCTTGGTACAAATACGGATCAGAGTTCACCCGGCTCCTACCCCTTAGGGTCAGGAAGCGCGTCCTTCTATCACTCTGGTGATTCTAGCTCCTTCACTGATCCAACCAATCATTTCAGAGCCCCTGGATCTTTGCCTTCTGGGTCCATCTGGTTTGGATCTAAAGATATCCCTATCTTCAGATCTGAAGCTTCCTCTGAGTGCACTGGCTCAAATGTCCTTGAAGTTGGATGACTCTTGGAGCTGAACCAACCCTGTTGGGTTCAAGGCTTTGGAGTTGACTCCAAGGTTTTTGGAACCAGCTCTTCCCCTTGGAGCCTTGGCATTGGACAGCTCGACTCTGACTACAGCTTCAGATAGTTTGCCTTCAGGACCGAGGGAACTGATGGGACAGAAACCTGGTTTCTCAGCTCCATTGTCTTCCTTCTCCCAGGAGCAATCTGCCTTTGAGGTAGTGAAGAGAGTGTTCTCTGCTCCAACAGGTAAATTGATCATACCCCCTCGGATCTTCCCTCTGGATCCCTGATGTCTCTGCACCTTGAGCCACATCATTCTACACCACAGGGACAGCCAGCTCAAAGTCTTCAGGTTATCCCATCAGGGCTTTACAATCTTTTCTGATACTTCACCAGAGCATCTCATTGAGGAAGTCCAACTGCAAGAGAAGGCACTTGGACTCCCCTCAGGAGTCAGTCACTGAAGATACTGATTTCAGTGAAGGAGAAGGGTCCCAAGGTCACAACCTGAAGACATCTCATTTGGAGATAATCTTGAGATCCTTAAGCCATGGAGTGGTTGGTCCTCCAATAACTCTTCCCCAGAGGAATCAGTATTCCTGGCAGCCTTTGGATCTGGCCGGTCTATCTCCTGGGTTACTGCTCCCACCAGCGAGGTCATTGATTTGATCTGTAGGTGGGAGTGTAAGGAGCCTGATTCAGTTGAGCCAATCCCCAAAAGACCAGATCAGATTTTGGCTCCACCAGTAGGTAGGGAATAATGGACAAAAGGCGTGCCCATAGATGCTATGGTCATGGTGGCAGCCACAAAGAAGGAGCTTCTCAAGCAAAGTTCCTCTGTCCACCCCCCTAACATGGAGTCTAGGGCATTGCACAGATTTGGGAAGTGTGTCTATGCTTCAGTGACTTTTGCCCGCATATCACTGAATTGTCTGGCACACTTTATGAGACTACAAAGGGATTTGATAAAGGAACTCTCAAAATCCCTTTCTGGGACTGATACTGCTGAGGCTCAAACTTATGTAGCTCCTCAACTAGCTACCCTATAAGCTATGTCTAATTCATACATGAGGCTTATGTCACTTCAACTGAAGGTGTCTCAAGGGCAGCAGGTTCAGGCATTTCCATTAAGAGACATGCCTGGATGTACTTGTGTGATTTTTTGGAACCTTTCAAGTCCTCATTTGTCAGTGCTGCTATTGATGGCAGTTTGTTGTTTGGCCTTAAAGTTAAAAATACACTTTCCAGGTGTGAAAAATATGGAAAGACACTCTCTGCAGAACGTGTACGTTTTTCGACTCCTCAAAAATCCTTCTCTAGGAATCAATCAGGAGGTCAAAAAATGTGGTTCAAGAAGTCCCAGGGTCCTCTCCAAGATCCACTTGGAGATAGTTCCCCCATTGGCAGAGGGGAAACTCTAATGTTCAATGATGCCCACGTGGCAGAGGAGACATGCAGAACCAAGGGTCTAGAGATTCCTTCTCTGACAGACCCTACCAGCGCTCCTGAAAGGAGGCCCAATTGTCCACCCTGGAGGCAGTCGAGGGTCATTTATCCCTGCACCAGAGAGCCTGGCTAGATATAACAAAATACACATGGGTGCAGAGAACTATTTCCATACATGATATAATTCCCTCTTACCTACCACCTCCACCTGTATGCAAAATTCCCAGCATTCCACTCAGGCATAGGAAAGCAGCAGCACTAGAGATACAAAAACTATTAGAAAAAAGAGTCATCCAAAGGGTCCCACCAGATCAGATAGCATCTGGATCTTACTCAAGATTCTTTTTACTGGCAAAGAAAACAAGGGACTGAAGATATATTCTGACTCTCTGCAAACTGACCAAAGCAGTTCGACACACAAAGTTTCGGATGGTTGTGGTTCAGTCCATTTCATGTTTTCTAGGCAAGGACAACTGGATGTGTTGAGCAGACCTTCAGGATGCATAATATCACATAAAAATAAACAGACAATCCAGAAAGTATTTTTGCTTCTGGCTGGAAGCCAGTCACTACCAGTTCAGAGCACTTCCCTTTGGCCTCGCCACAGCCCCCATGGTGTTCACCAAATTCACAGCAGCTCACTTGAGACTGCAGGGATTCTGACTGTTTCCATACTTAGATAACTGGTTCATTACCACCCTGACCAAGCATCTACTAATAACAGTGAGAGATCAGGTACTGAAGACTTGCTCCCTTCTGGGGATAATCATAAACTACAACAGATCTCAGTTTTAACCATTTCAAACACTGGAATTCTTAGGAGCTGTTTTCAACACAGGTTCATTGACAGCTTCTCTTCCTCTCTCAAGAGTGCAGACTATTAGATTCCAGGTCAGGAAAGTAATTTACAGTATCACAATTTCAGCCTGTTTAATCCTTTAAGCCTTGGAGTCAATGTCAGCGGCCATAATTTTAATTCCTCTAGCACAATTTCTTATGAGAATTATTCAATAGATGTTAGCCATACAATGATCAGTTCTCTATCAATGCATGTCAGCCCAAAATCATACAGGCATGCAAGAGACACCTTTGGTGGTGGATTCAATCAGATCAAATTCTTCAGTCAGTACAGTTGAAGGTATTTGATCCCCTGAAGAGGTCAAAACAGATATCAATGTCCTGGAAATGAGAACAATGCTGCTAGAATTGCAGGCCTTTCAAGACTCTCTCCCTTTTGGACACTTACGATACAGACAGACAATATGTCACTAGTTTGGTAAATAAACAAACAAGGAGGAACCAGGTCTTAAACCTCGTGTCGAGAAGCCCTCACAGTGTAGCAGTGGGTGACCTCTTCCAACCACTTTCTGTTAGCAACACACATTCCAGGGAAGTCCAGTGTGATAGCAGACAAACTGATCAAGTCTATTTTACTGCCTTACAAGTGGTCTCTCAACTTGAATGTAACAGAAACAATTTTCCATCAATGAGGCCAGCCTTGCTGTGATCTTTTTGCTTCACCACTAAATAACAAATGCAGCATCTTCTTTGCCCTAATCCTATCACTGAGGGATGCTGCACTCAATGATTGGTCCCAACAGTCTCCTTTATGGTTACCCACCAACTCCCCTACTTCCAAAATTTCTTCAAAAAGCTACCAGGTAGAAGAGGAAAGTCAACCTCATTGCAACTTACTGGCCTCAACAGATTTGGTTCCCCTTCCTTTGGTCTCATCCACTTTACCCACCTTGGATTCTGGATAAAATTTCAGACCTCCTGTCTCACTCAACAGGCATGATTCATCTGGATGTCTCAGATCTCAAGCTAATAGCGTGGTTTCTCCAATTCCATTAATAGCCAGACAACCAATGTTAGTACAAACCACGTGATGAAACAAACTGGTAACCAGGAAAAGTGGAATGAAGGTTCCAGTACTCAGAAGGCAACTCCAAAGTAATTCCAACTCAGCAAAAAATGCCACAACTCAGTAGAAATAATAAATAAGCAAACAAAAACTTTAATACACCCCAGCACAGGATTAAATCACATAAAGCAACACTAAGCGCTTTCATCCCTTGTTGATTCATAATGGGACTTCATCAGAGTGTATTCTAATCAACTGACAGCAGGTGCCTTAAGTAAACTTTAAATGCCCCATGTAGCCAAAGTAAACTTTAAATGCCCCATGTAGCCAATCAGAGAGCTAGTACATAACACCTAAAAACTTAAAGTAACAGAGGAAGAAATGAATTTATACATAAAAATTGTAAACTACTATATTCCTCAAAACTACATCAAACTATTCTCTATATATAACAATGGTCAAATTGATAAAAATGTATAAGAAAAATAAAAAATATACACCTAATATGAATATATAATTATATAAAGGAATAAATAAATAATAAAATACATTAGACTCCAAAGGCAATGTTGAACATAATAACCTATTCAAAATTAACTAAATCAAGAGACACGTTAAAAAATACACAAAATTGCACTTCAGCTAAGACTGACACTATAATCAAACTAACATGCAAAATAATATGTAATTTCATAATGTTAGGACACTTCTCAAAGAAACACTGTCATTAAGCCCGGGCATAGTACAGGCGTTCAGTCTAATCTGCCAACATAATTCCTTATATTCCAGCAAATTGTCAATATTACCACCTTTGGGGTTTGCATACACTTTATCAATAATAAAAAAGAAACCTTTTAAAACTGGAACAATCCAAAGAATGTTTAAATAAAGCATTGGTACAGAGGCACCGGAAGCTGTTGAAGGCTTTTGGGGGGGGGGGAGCAATCTTTTTAAAACTATTTACTCCCACAACATAGGGTCACTTGGAGGACATTATGAGCTTAGCCAATTAACCTTTTACTGCAGCATCCACTCCCTTTTAAAGTACAACACAATACATTATCAGCAATCCATCTGCATACTGTGGGAAAATAACCCACAGCCTTCTGCATCAAAAGCAAGTATACTGCCTTTTGTGCTACTAACAATGCAAACAGACTTGGCATAAGCAGCAGTAAACTTCTCTTCTCCTGAAGCTCTCAACTCCTTGTAAAATCCACTTGACACTCAGCTAAATCTCTCAACTTCGCAGGACAAAAAAATCTGGAAAAAGCCAAAATGTGTATGGGGGAGGTCGACAAAGGCCCAAAGAAAGTTGCTAAAATAAAGTGTTTTGTGTTACCATGTGTTTCCTGAAGGATAGGAAGACTGAAACCTAAAGGGCTATCATTATGTAGTGAATTCAGTTCTCACTGATTTGCCAGAAAAAACACAAATTTTAAGAGTAACAGACCAAAAGTATGAGCCAAATGTTCTGTGAAAATCTGGACAGTTGACAGTTATGGACTCAACTCCCTGAATCACAACTGGTGGTGTGGGTAGAGAATTCAGTCTCTTGTGTCTTGTACCTAAGGTACAGGGTTTGAGCCTGAATAACACTAACCACCAGGTATACCTAACTGGGACATTTTACACACACACACACACACACACACAAAACACAGAACAGCTAGTTACACCCACACAACATGAAGCAGCTAGTTACACACACACGGAACAACTAGTTACACACACACATGTACCGGCTAGTTACGCACACACACGGAACAGTTAGTTACACATGCACACGCACACAAAACATGGAACAGCTAGTTTTACACACACACACACACACACACACACACACACAACATGGAACAGATAGTTACACACACACAAACATACAACATGGAACAGCTAGTTACACACACACACACACACACACACACACACACACACACACACACACACACACACACAGACACACACAAAACACAGAACAGCTAGTGACACACACACACACACACACACACACACACACACACACACACACACACACACACACACACACAAAACATGGAACAGCTAGTTTAAATTTCCTGCACGTGTCAAGTGTGGACTGTGTTTAAATCCACTTTGGCGTGCAATGCACACATAGGTCCTCCTTAAAGAAGATGCTACCACCATGGAGTTTTGGTGGGTTTTTTTAATTGTTAAAGCCTGCCATGGGGGTCCTAGGTAATTGCCTGGTATTTGCCTATGATGCTTAGTGAGGATGGTCTTGCAGTTTTAAAAGTGTATGGGGGGGGGTGCTTCCTCCTGCTCGCCCTATGGTTCCAGCGCCCTTGCACTGGTAGTCCTTTTAGGCTTCAAATCCTTAAGGTGTTCTAGTATTCTAGTTCTAAGATGTCTCTTAGTTTTTTTATATAAAATGCCGTACATGAAACACATGTAGCTAGATAAACAATACCTTTAGAATTACAATTAGCCAAACCATGGCAACTAATAACACAATAGAAATTGGCAACCTCAATGCAAGGACCATCGCTGATGTATCTACAAATGGAACACCTCCTACATTTGGACATTCTAGACCTGTAGGTGTCCTTAGTGCTGTTAGATTCCAATTCAAGAAACTCCTTAATATTCCAACCCATACTAAAAGTAAAGAGGGGAATTTCCCAAGAGATGTTTCATATCATCAGTGAAAACCAAATTCCAATTATATGTAACAGTGTTCCTAAGCAAATAAGCATCACTATTGTATGGGATGACCAGAGCCTTACTTCTAGAGGCTGCCTCATTAACACAGTGTTGAACCTGGGTACTACTTGAGGCAGACTGTTTGCTTAAAATTGGTGCAAACTGGTCCCTTCTACACTGGAAGACCATGCCTTTCAAATTAAGTTCCTGGGGATGATCCCTCTCCAAAAACATTTTTACCAGACTACTAATTTCCAAATCAAAGTAGTTGTCCTCTGTAATCAGTCTAGAAAGATGGACTGTCTTTTTGCTATGCTTTTTTTTCTGACAGTAAGGATGCCAGCTACTAAAATGAAGATGATGTTGTTGTCTTTCGGCTTTTCCCAGTTATGGGTCGCCACAGCGGAACTCCGGTCCGCTAATGATTGGCAGTAGATTTTCACAGTGCCGAGTTGCCAGCTCGACGCCCAACCTTCAACGAAGGCACACCCATTCACGCATGTCTTTCAGGACTCCACTCAACCCATGGGGAGGACATACAGACTCCACACAGAAGTCACTCCTTGCACACTAGCTGAGAATCGAATGGGAGAACCTCTTGCTGTGAGGCAACAACGCTACTGCTGCACCACCGTGGATATATACTAAAATACAAGTTAGAAAAAGTATCCTTCCTATAAATGGTAGAACACTATTTCTGTCCAGCAATATCCTTATAAATGATGACATCCAAGTAATTAATAACCTGAAATGCTATATGAGTACACTGAAGGTAATCAGTAGAACTGTCCAGATACTCAACAAATTAATCATTATGTTGTGGGTCACCTTTCCAAAAAACTCGGATGTCATCAAGGAACCTATACTAGGCTTAAAAATAATAAGAAAAAGAGGAGTTAAGCAAAAAGAGTTTTTCCGATGCTGTCAAAACCAAATTGGCAAAGATGGGGACACATTTGGCACCCATTGCCACACCTGTAATTTATTGAAAGAACTCCCCTTCAAAAAATACAAAACTGTTTTTGAAAACCACACCCATGAACTAATAACCATAATATTTTGATAGATAAAAGAAGCATTGTCTGTCAACATATCAATAAATAGATCAAGATGTGTAGTGTGGTATTGTAGGGTATAACAGAAAGTAAATTGACTATATTAATAATCACAAATATAACAGTTTCATCAAATACCAATTGGTCAAGTTTTGCCAATAGGTCCAGTGAATCATGGAGCATATAATCAAAATTATTTATAACACTCTTATATTTCAGATCCACATATTCAGACAAAAATTATTTTTTTTAACACATTTATTGAATTATGACATAGGCAGATTCACTTTATAATGCTGAATGTCCGAAAGAACGAATTTCATATGGCTGAGACAAATGATCAAACTTTCAGAAACTCGACATCATAAAATAAATCCAAAAAAAACAAAGAAAAAACTTTCTCACCATTATTACAGGGCGGCAAGCCCTCCTGCACCCCCCCACACCCCCGCTACTTAAATATTCCACCTCCAAGATTGCACTACAGCGAGGAAAAGCGAAATCTTCCATTCTGCTCTGTATGCAGATCTTCATTCACAATGTCAAGATTCCGAAAGTTTGATCATATGGTGTCAGCCATATGAAATTCGATCTTTAGGGATTTCGGCATTGTGAAGTGTTCCCGACATAGGCACATTTGCATTTATATAAAAATAATCAAATTGTATTAAGTTAAAATTAAAAATATTATGCTTCACATATATTGCTATATATCATATAACCTAAGCAACATTACATAAATTATTCAGTTCCTGACCCCCATTTTTTTTTTAAACAGGAAACATCTTTATTAAACCATCACTTACAACATAAGCAATCGATGTGCAGCTACTATAGGCCGGTGGGGGGGTCTGTGGTATCTTTATGGATCTTAGGGATCTTGAATATGTATGGGATAACTGGATGTTTAACCCTAACATAATCAAAGGTGTCACCTGTAATACACCCTTGATACAAAATATCCAACAGGGCATAATCAACATTTCTATATGAAATCTTAATTTCATTACTTGTTGCCCTCATTTTTATTTAATTTTATTTATTTTACATTTGTTTACCGTGAAAGTCCAACTGGACACAGGTCCATTTTCAGCAGAGGCCCTGGGAGAAAAGCTTCAAACATTAATACAGTTAAAGGAGATAAAACAGTCTCATGTAAGGAAACATAGTACAATACATGTTAAAAATACATTAACAATACATTACAGTTGAGCATAGGTAGGCCTAGGGAGAAAAGCTCCCAACACTACTGCAGTTCCAAGGAGACAGAAATAGTACTTAAGAAGAAAAAAGAGCCATACATGTTAAGAAAATATTTGAGTATAGATAGCAGAGATTAACAATGTCTAAATTTCTGGTAGTAAGCTAATACCCATGTAAATATTTTTACAAGTGGGACTTGGGGAGCAGCCTTTTGATCCTTAGCAGCTTCCTAGCAACAGTACAGTGGTATGACCTAGCCTGGGGAGTAACATGAGCCATGCCAGTTATTAATGTAGTGGGTTTTGAGAAGTTTTCTAAATTGTGAAGTAGAGGTGGTGGAAGTTAAATGGCTTGGAATTGAATTCCAGGTTCTGGCAATGAAGCAGCCAAAGAGAGATTTATCAGCATTATCGTTATGTTTGATGACATTTATGTGGTTCTGAGAACTAGATCTTAAGGTTCTAGTGGTGGTGTAGGGGTGAATTAGATTCTGAAGTGCTGGAGTTTTGTCAGGAAGGTAGTAGAGCTTGTGAGCTATTGAGAGTTGGTTAAGTAGGAGTAGTTGGGGTAACTCAAGCCAGTTAAGTTGCTTGAGGGCTAGACAGTGATGGGATCTATGAGAAGCATTGGTAGCAAACTTGGCAATCTTGTTGTAGCAGGATTCCAATTTGCTTATTTCAGTGTGGCGAAGGTTAGTTAAGATAGGGGAGGCATAAAGGAGAATGGATAAGAGGTGAGTCCTTGTTAAGGTGGCTTTGGTAGGTTTAGTGATGAACTGTCTATTCTTGTATAGGAGACTGAGCTTTTTGTTAACTTTCTTAATTGTTTGGGCTATGTGTACGTCAAATTTTAGATTATTATTAATTTCAATGCCTAATAGTTTTGTGTGTGTTGTTTTTTGTGATTTGTATGTTATCTTTAGATGTCATGGTAAAATCATTATTTAGTGGAGGAGATCTACCAGGGCTAGAGAGAATGAGTTTGTTTTTATGTTAGTGAACCATGTTTCTGCTAAGGAAAAGTTTTTCTGGGTGATGGTTTTTAGCTCTTGTAGGGTGGGAGAGGCACATATAATAGTGCTATCATCTGCATATTGCACTACTGAGGCAGAGAGTGAGGATGAAACTATCTGGTTAGTAATCAGTGAGCAAAGGCCCTAGTATGGACCCTTGTGGGACACCTATGCCTACAGATAGTAAGGGGAATAGTTGTTCTTGCCATAAAACAGCCTGCTGATGGTTTGATAAGTAGTTATTGAACCAGAATATGGTGGAGGAGCTTATGTTAAGGGAAGGTAGAGCTTCTAGAAGCATACTATGGTTCACCATATCAAAGGCTTTCGATAAGTCTAAAAATGTTGAGGATACAAATAGTCCATTATTTCTATGGTGGTTGACAATATTGGTAAAGGAGAGTAGTGCTATGGGAAGGTCGGAAGCCGTGCTGGGATGTGGATAGCAGGTCATTCTTAAGGAGGTACTGCATTAATTGGGAATGAACTACTCTCTCTAATATTTTTGATAGAGGTGACAGGATTGCAATAGGGCTGTAGTTGGTAAGCTCAAGGGACTTACCCCCTTTGTGTAGTGGTATAATATGTGATATTTTCTAGGAGTGAGGTACTTTACATTCTGATATTGACCTATTTATAAGAATGGACAGTGGATAGGCTATAGCTTCAGCTGTTATTTGAAGGAAGTCTGCAGGTAGATTGTCAGCTGCTAGAGTGGTTGGTTTTAGTTTTTTGAGGAGTTTCACAATTGTATTAGTGGGGACTGGGTCCACAGAAAAACTGGAGGAGTTGTTTGTTGTGCTGAAGTGGGGAGGGTTTTCTGTAGGTAAGGGGCTACTAGCAATATTTTGAGTGTTGGCTAGGGCTTGGACTGTTTCAGTAAAGAATTTGTTGAACTGGGTGGGGATATTGTCATGGTCGTTTGGTAATACAGGGGTAGGAGTGGTTGATTTACCTGGGTACAGTAAAGTATTTATAGTGGCCCAGAATTTTTGAGGGTTGTGAGCATAGTTTTCTTGTATGCTTATATGGTAATTAATTTGGTCCCATTTTATTAGTTTTTTAGCTTTGTTGCGGAGTTCAAGATAAATCTGTCTCAAGGTAGTGTTATTTTGTTTGTGGAATTGTGCCCATGCTTTGTCCCTTTCTTTCATTATGGTTTTAGTTAGCCATGTAAGTTGACTCGTCATTGAGAATGTTGAACATCTTACACGAATAATCAAACTGATCCATTAGCACAACAACCCTACTCCTATCTGGCTTCATGAGTCTAATGGACCTATCTCTCATAAGGTTCTCCTGTAGTGATTGCTCTTCATGTGATAAATTATCCTTATCCCCTCTTTTATGGCTGTTAAAATAAAGCCCTAAAATGCCACCAAACAATGGTCCAGACAACTGATGCTGTCTTCCCCTGTCCATCATATACTTTTATCTTCCCATAATGCTTCTGTAAGAAAACTTTATAGGACTAAATGGAAAAGGTTTGTTTTTTGGGCACATCAGAAACACAATGACCCCTTCTCAGCTCCTCTACAAAGTGTTCTTGACTTTTTGGTAATGATTTTTAATGAGGGAGCTAGCTCTTCTGTAATTAGAATTCAATTAGCAGCAATTTCCAACTTCCATGCTGGGTTTGAAAATTCCTCCTTGGCTTCATCTAAGCTTTGTAAGTTCTTTTTGAGAGGCATCCTCCTTCTGAGGCCTCTCTATAAAGATCCTACTCCACCATGGGATTTAAATCTGGTACTGCAGTCCTTAATTCACTCACCTTTTGAACCAGCACAAAATGTGATCTTAAATTTCTGACCTGGAAAACTATTTTTCTAGTGGCCATTACCTCTGCTAGAAGAATTTCAGAACTTCAAGCACTGTCCTCTAAACCTGCCTAAAGAACTAACTAAAATAAACAGGCTATCCTGGTGGAATTACAACTTCAATAGGCTGTATAACAGAAGGAAGAAAATGATGGCAAAAATTAGGAGTTGCAGCACACAGGATGCAAGCACTCTCTTCAAATTAAGCAAACTCAGTGGACAAATAAAGTCTACCAAAGCCAAATTTGAGGCACATTTGGCCTCCCAGGCCAAGGACAACCAGAAGGCATTCTTTAGCTATGTCTGCAACCTCAAAGACAATACACAGTTGTGTGCAGAGCTCATTGTAAATGGAGCCACCTATACTGAGCCACAAGATATAGCAAACCTACTGGCTGACAACTTCAGCTCCAGCTTTACCCCTCTCTCCCCCCTTCAACCTTCCCGCAGGAAATACCATGAAATATAACTCCACTTGTTATTACTAGAGAACAGGTCCTTAATGCTGTCTGTAAGGCCAAGAACACTGCAACAATGGCCCTAGACAATATCACAGAATGCCTTCCAAATAGCATGAAACATAACCTATCAGGCCCTGTGGAATTGCTATATAACTGTAGCCTCCAAGCAGGCTTCATGTCTCATGAATGGAGAACAGCAACATTCATCTCTCTGCCTCTCTGCACAGGCCATCTACAAATCCTGGAAATTACAGACCCAATAAGTCTCACTTGTCTTATATGCAAAGTCATGGAAAGAATTATCATGGAAATGATCAATAGTGGTATAGTAAATCTCGGGTCACTGGACCCAGCACATGTTAGTTTCATCAAGGGCAGGTCATCCCTACTCAAGCAGGTAGATTTCTTTGAGAAGGTCACCAAAGCAATGGATGAGGGGAAAATTGATCACACTGTCTACCTTGACCTGGGCAAGGCATTTGACACAATACCCCACTTACATTTTTGGCAAACTCAAGAGGTTAGGTACAAACCCGTATGTCACTCTGTGGATTGGCAACTGGCTCACATTCAGGACCCTGGAAATTAGAAGTAGGAAGTCAATCTATACAAAGGGGCTATTCACAATTGGAGTCCCTCAGGGATCAGTCCTTAAACCGCTCCTTTTTGGCATTTACTTTCCTGAAGTCAAGGCCAATGTCAGTCATCCCTGGCCAACTAAATTTGCAGATGATTGCAAATTAGGAGCAGTCACTAAATCCCACACAGACACAAATGTTCTCCAGGAAGGGCTATTACAGACAAACAACTGGTATCAGAGCCATGGACTAAAACTAAATGCCAAGAAATGCATAATATTATCCTTCAGGAAGTCATCCACACCTGGTAACTATCATATTGACAACACACCCCTTACAGTTGACCCAGTAGTCAGGGACTTAGGAACACATATAGACAGTAATCTAGACTTTGGCCATCACTCGTCTACAGTAGTGAGGAAATCATTCTATGTTACGCAACTTATAAATAAAGGTATGGCATCAAGTCCAAGGAAGTCATTGTTCCACTGTATTCGGCATTCATCAGACCTTCCATTGAGTACAATGCCCAGTTTTGGTATGGACCTAATCAGGCATATCCAACAACTGGAATATCCACAGAGGTTCCTCATTAAAGGAATACAGGATGTAAGTAAAATGTCCTTTGCAGACTGCTTCAAGGCCCTATCCCTGTATTCTATCTCCTACAGACTGTTGGGTGGAGATCTATGCCTGGCATTGAGGGAATTGTAGGCCCCACTCTGATGGACCTCCTCCATATGCACAAAACAAACAGCACCAGAATTACCCATTATGAAGGCTTAAACATTTGCCTGTGATATAAATAGAACTTGCTGGAGTAACAGGTATTTATCCCAGAGACTACCCCTTCTCTGGAACAGGCTCCCCATCCATGTGAAGCAGAGCTCTTCCCTAACACAAGTCAAGTGTAACTTGGACAATTGGATGAGGAATGACATTCATCCCTGGCGTGGCACCTGTGTCTCTAATGAACACAGGCAACTTGTAAATGGTTCATCTCACAGGCCACTGCTTGTAAATGTTTTGTCTCCCATGGCCCTGCTTACACTTATCAAAGGAACCAGAACTTCTCAGAGATTTAGGATGTATGGCTAGACTTAAAAAGGCCCTTGTGGTCATTAAACCTATATGAACCTATGTGCCTACTATGAATTGTGTGTGATGGGTGCAGCTTGAGTAATGCTGACAACCTTACTGACATTAGGAGTGCTTTTATAAGAGATTTGCCTCCAGTGACATTGTGTAAATATATCTATCACATACCATATCAGCTTGTTGTCAGTAAACATGAGGCAATTTCTACATTGCCTCAGGATACCCATATCTACCAAGCTGATAACAGAGATAGTGGCAAAATATCCATGGCAATAGACCCTTTTTTATTAGACAGTTGGAGTGAGAATATAAAGTAATATCAGGAGTATCTGGTTTGCAAATCAGAAGGCAGTGCTTGTCACTGCAAAGTAGTTGTCCTGTGTGCAACTAGTTATTGATGAAATTTCAGTGGTGCTTTTATAGGAAAAATCTCAACTCAATGTGTTTGTCTCTATACAGAGCACTGCAAAACACTTGAGGGGAAACTAATAAGTAGACCATGATGATTTATGGATGAAGTATTTAGGCAGATATTCTAAAGTTAGAAGCAAATCAAGCAGTACTTACTGAAAAGAAATAATTAGCTTGTCAAGAATGATGAAAAGAGGGGAGTCACCTGAATGGCTACTACTAATGCTGGTCTTACCACAGCTTCATGCTGCTAGTATACAATGCTCCTTTGCTTCTGTCACCAGAAGCAAAACTGTAGCACTGATCCTAAGATGAGAAGCGGGTCAGAGGCTGTTCGACGATCCACAGTCTTGTCCCGGATGATGCAAGGGTCTGTAGGCTTGTAGCCTTTTCCTGGTAGATGCCTTGAATAGCAACCATCCCAATCAGAAGGCCAAACACAGACAATCACTTCCCAACCAGAAACAGTCAGGAGTCAATGCACTCTCCTCCTTCTCTCATTAGGAGCAAAATATAAGCACAAATTTCAAGCTGGTACCAATGGAGCAGTTATTAGGCTTTCTGGTGATCAGCAGGCTCCAAGAAATAATGTCCCTATGCTCCTTCTCTCACCAGGAGCAAAACAGAAGCACTAATCTGAAGATGACTACTGAGAGGCAGAATGTGGGCTCTCTATTAATTAGTGGTCTTGGAGTAGATGTTGCAGATTTTAAAGGTAAGATGGAAAAATGTATTCATTTCCTAAGAGCTGCAGTGTGCACTAAGCAGTTATATATGAAAGTAGGGGTAACATAAGATGTTAAGTTGTCTATCTCGCCTTTGTTCTTGCTGGTTGGGATTGGAGCTGATCCTCGGCTCTGACTCGGCAATCTTCTTTAGCTCGAGAGCTGTTTACTGGCTCAAGGCTACCCCTTATCCCATGATGCCTGGCGATAGCTACCCAGATCTCGTTTGCCGCTACAGCTAAGAGGTGTCGTTTTTCTGGCTCAGGCTCATATAACTTTTTTATACAACTTTCTTACCATTAGAAATAGTCCTTTTTTCTGGTTTATGTTTAATATTTAGTCTTGTTTTTCTCTGTTAGCTAGTGTTTTATTGTAGCTTTCCTCCCCTTCCTTGTAGAACTCGTTTAATTTAGAGAGTTCTCCCCCTCCCCCTCCCCCCCTTATCCTCTTCTTGTCATGTTAGTCATTTAGCTTAGAGGCTTTCCTTCTACCTTTCTTTCTTAGGCTAGCCGTTTATGTTAGAGGCTTTCCTAAAAAAAAAAAAAAAAAAAAAACCTTAGTATTAGTCTGCTAGTATAGTGTTTTTGTGTAGACTGTATTTGTTAGATAGTTTTTGTTGTGATATTTTTAGTGTTCTTTTAGTCAGAATGTCAAAAGAATCCAAAATTTCTGGATTCAAGAAGTGTGACTCACGCTGTCAGAAAATGTCTCTGACAGATGGGCACACTTCTTGCGTCTATTGTTTAGGCGCCATGCACCTGCAGGACTCTTGTTCTATCTGCCATGCATTTACCCCAAGAGTTCTGCAGGAGCATAAAAATAAGCTTATTCTTAGGGGTCTTTTAAAGCCCCAGGATTCACCGGCCAAGACTCAGCCTGTGAAATCCCCTAAATCTTCCAAGCCGTCGGCTCCAAGTTCAGAAGAAAAAGTGCAAGAGGAAGCACATTGACTCCCCTGAGTCTGTCACTCCTGATACAGACTTAGATGAATTGGAAGGGTTCCCGAGATCCCCCTCTGAAGATGTTTCCTTCTCGGACATCCTAGAAATGCTTAAGCAGAGGGGGAACTGGAATCCCCTAGCCCCTACCAAGGATAAGTCTGTATTTCTGGATGTGTTCGGTTGCTGACCTTCCACCTCCTGGGTTTCTCCGCCTTTCGATCCACTTATAGCAGTGGTGGCTCGAAAGGCTTGGTCAGCTCCAGATACAGTGGAACCAACTCTGAGGAGACCTGGCAAGTTCATCTCAGCACCCCATGATAAGCAGTTCCTTGCCAAAGGTGTCCCTGTTGATGCCATGGTGGTAGCAGCAGCCACCAAAAAAAGATTTAGCGGAGACATCTTCGTCTGTCCATCATCCTAACAAGGAGTCTAGGACTACGGACAGATACGGGAAGTGAATGTTTGCTTCAGCAACCTTCTCTATGAGGTCACTGAACTACTTATGCCATTTTACCCAGCTTCAGAGGGATCTCCTTAAAGAGCTAGGAGATACCCTTCAAGATCCATCAGCTGAGGGGGCTCAAGCTAAAGTAGCTTCCCAGCTGGCGACTCTTAATTCTATAGTCAACTCCTTATGAGGCTCATTTCTTATGCAGCCGATGGTGCGAGTAGAGCCGCAGGTACGGATGTAGCCCTTAAGAGGCATGCATGAATGCGGCTGTGCAATTTTGCGGAACCCTTTCGAGCATCGTTCATCAACATCCCCTTTGATGGTTCCTTTCTTTTTGGACCACAGGTGAAAGACACTTGGCCTAGGTGTGAGCAAGAAGGCAAGACTCTCTCTGCCGTGGGAGTCCAGTTTTCCACTCCTTCTAGACCATATCCCAAAGGTCAGAAGAGTGGAAAAATGTGGTTCTGAAAATCCCAAGGAGCCTTGCCTGACACACGTAGCGATTTTTCCTCCAGGGGCAGAGGGGGAAACAATAACAACAGAAGCCGCTCTCATGGCAGAGGGGGTCGACAGAACCAGGGCAACAGAGAATCTTTCTCTGATAAGCCCTTTCAGCATCCCTGAAGGGTTTCCTGGCTGCTCACCTCAGGAGGCAGTTGGGGGAAGACTTTCACTGCACCCAGAAGCCTGGCAAAATTTAACGCAAGACAAATGGGTATGGTCCATTATATCTGAAGGTTACAAAATTCCCTTCTGTCAACCCTCCCTTGCAGTCAAGGAAACCCCTTCCAGATGTTCCACCCAATCTGAAGGACCAAGCAGTCATAGAAGTTTCAAAACTGCTAGAAAAAAAGAGTCATCCAGGAAGTCCCGGCAGACCAGCATGGGTCCGGAACTTATTCAAGATTCTTTTTGGTACCAAAAAAGACAGGGGACTGGAGACCATTTCTGGATCTCAGCAGGCTAAACAGGTCTGTACAAAGAACAAAGTTTCGGATAGTCATGCTACAGTCCATTCTACCCTTTCTGGGTCAGGACAATTGGATGTGCTTGATAGATCTTCAGGACGCGTACTACCATATCAAGATGGACAGACACTCCAGGAGATTTCTTCATTTCCGGCTGGGAGCCAGTCATTACCAGTTCAGAGCTCTGCCCTTTGGTTTCACCACAGCCCCCAGCGTGTTCACCAAATGTATGGCAGTGGTCACACCTCACCTGAGACGTCAAGGATTCCAGGTGTTTCCATACCTAGACGACTGGCTCCTTACTGCTACTACCAGGCATCAACTTCTACAGGCCAGGGACTACACAATCACAATCTGCTCCCAGCTAGGCATTATAATAAATTTCGAAAAATCTGCCTTGTTGCCCTGTCAATCTATCACCTACATAGGAGCAGACTTAAACACAAGGAACATGTTCGCAAGACTACCGTTAGACAGGGTGTCTACAATTCGTCAGCAGTTACAAATTCTTATGCAGATCAAAAGAATCCAAGTCAAGTTCGTCCTTCAAACTCTGGGTTCCATGGCAGCAGCCATTCTTTTAATCCCACTGGCCCACTTTCACATGAAGATCCTTCAGTGGCTTCTGTTCACACAGTGGTCTTTCCAACAGCTGCCCATGTCTCACATGATTATGATTATGGAAGCATGCAAAAGGCACCTTTCTTGGTGGATGGTCTCCCCACTAGTGACTCAGGGCAGACCCTTCATTCAGCCCCCTCCGGTAGCCACAGTGACCACAGACACCTCCCTGATAGGGTGGGGGGGCATTATCAGGGCAGGACAGTCCAAGGCACTTGGCAGCCTCACGAGTACCATCTGCACATAAACGACCTAGAAATGAGAGCTGTGATCCTAGCGTTGCAAGCCCTTCAGAACTCTCTTCATTCTGGGATCATTGCAATTCAAACAGACAACATGTCAATGGTGTGGTACATCAACAAGCAGGGCGGAACCAGGTCCTACCCCCTGTGTTGAGAAGCACTCAGACTGTGGTAGTTTTCTGATTGCGACGCACATCCTTGGGAGGTCCAACGCCATAGCGGACAGGCTCAGCAGAGCTATTCTCATGCCTCACGAGTGGTCTCTGAATCAGGAAGTTGCGGATCTTATTTTCTGCAAATGGGGGCAGCCTTGCTGCAATCTTTTTGCCACCCCCTTCAACAGCAAATGCAGTAACTACTTCTCCCTTCTTCCGTTTCCAAGCCACTCACCCAGAGACGCTCTAGTCCACGATTGGCCTCAGGGTCTTCTTTATGCATTTCCTCTATTTCCCCTGATTCCAAAACTCATACAGAAAGCAATATCGCTGGGTTGCAAAATAATTATCATTGGCACCTACTGGCCTCGACAGATATGGTTCCTGTTCCTGCACCATTACCTTCTCGATCAGCCCTGGACTCTGGATCCAATTCCAGACCTACTGATTCGTCAGTCCAGCGGGTTGCATCAATCCATCCAAACACTCCAGCTCACAGCTTGGTTGCTCCACTTCCAACCTTAGCCAGGCTTCCCAGCATTTCCCCGGCTGTATGTGAGATTATTGTCTCCTCTCACAAGTCCACAACCAGAAAAACTTATGCTAGTAAATGGAAACATTTTTCTTGTTGGGCAGAGGCTAGGAATGTATATCCCTTTTCAGCCCCAGTCCACAAACTTCTGTAGTTCCTAGCACAACTTTTTCATTCTGGGTCCGCTTCTGCTACAATCCGGGTTCAATTAGCGGCCATTTCTACCTTTCATGTTGGTTTGTCAAATTCAAACATTATGTCTCATAAGCTCTGTAAAGCTTTTTTGAGAGGGACTACTCTCCTTAGGCCTCCAGTGAGAGATCCCCCTCCTCCTTGGGACCTTAACTTGGTACTAACTTCCTTAACTTTGCCCCCCTTTGAACCAGCAGCATTCTGCTCCATTAAGTTTCTGTCTTGGAAGACACTCTTTCTGGTAGCTATTACTTCAGCCAGACGCATCTCTGAACTTCAGGCACTATGTGTTCGTCCTCCATACTTGGTTTTTCATAAAGACAGGGTTGCTCTGAGGACTAATCCTTCATTTCTTCCAAAAGTCTGCTCAGAAAATAATTTAAACCAATCTATAGACCTTCCTGTGTTTTTCCCTAACCACACCAACAAGGCAGAGTACAAATTACACCAATTGGACGTTCATAGACAATTGCGTTTTTATCTGCACAGGACTAAGGAAATAAGGAAATCTGACCAACTATTCCTTTCCTATGCTCTAGGCAAACAAGGTCTCCCAGTTTCCAAGGTGACCTTATCCAGGTGGTTGTCTCACACTATTACCTTCATCTATCAATTAAGAAACAAAGAGTTACCTATTAAACCAAAAGGTCATTCTACTAGGGCCTTGACCACCTCTGTAGCCTTCCAGTCTAGGTTGCCCATGGATTCTATCTGTGCAGCTGCTACATGGGCAAATCCTCATACCTTTATTTCTCATTACAAGCTAGATATGGTCTCCAGGAGCAGAGCTGACTTTGGTTCCACTGTTCTGAAGAGTCTGTTCCTATGAGCCACCCAGGATTGTAGGTGCTAGGGATGCTGCCCCAACCAGCAAGAACGAAGGTGAGATAGACAACTTAACATAAAGAAGTTATGTACCTACCATAACGTTCCATGTTAGTTGTCTTCATCTCGCCTTCTTTCTTGCGTCCCACCCTATTGGACCGAGAGGAGTTCTGGTTTCACTGGCTGAGTGTTCTCTGGTTTGTTTCCTGTACTGACTTAGAGAGTATGACAGGTATTCTCAACCTATTTGTTTGGACAGCTTTATTCTCTGGCTCTGCCTGGGGTTAGCTATTTCAAATGAGATCTGGGTAGGTATCGCTAGGCATCATGGGATAAGGGGTAGCCTCGAGCCAGTAAACAGCTCTCGAGCTATAGAAGATGGCCAAGTTGGAGCCGAGGATTGGCTCTGATCCCAACCAGCAAGAAAGAAGGTGAGATGAAGACAACTAACATAGAACATTATGGTAGGTACATAACTTCTTTTTTAGCTATCTAAGTGGAGAGCCACTCATTTTAAAAGAGCAAGATAGATTGGAAGGGGTTGGGCACTTTGTTTTCTGGTTCTATGGAATACAGTGGGATGACTAATAAATTTAAATAGTTGAAGGGGAGTGATTTCACAAAATGTTAATTTTGTGCTTACTCCCAATAGCCAATGAAAGAGGAGAGGGAAGGAAATATGTGGTCAAATTAACATAATGGACAGTCAACTAGAAAGACAGTTGAGTTTAAAAACACATCAGTGCCAGGGGTATGTGGGTGGGGGAAAACTTAATTTCTGGTTGACTCCCAAGAAACACAGCTGTGGTCTCTTTCTTAGTTTACATATGCAATTAAAAGCAGAATACAAGTAAAACACAGTGTAATGAAAATAAATAAAAATATATAAAATAAAAGAAGGCAATGATGAAATATAAAATATAAAGTACAAGAAATCAAAAACAAACTAACCTTTCCCTAACAGCAAGTTTTGGCAGAGTCTGGGTGAGCTTTTCAAGTAAACCCTTGAATTTCTTTTTTCTTTTGCCCCCTTAAATAGAAGTTTGGTTCGTAACTCCACCCTCTGTTCACAGGTAATTAACCTTAACTGACTTAATTTCTGTGTGACTCAGATGAAACACAGCTGTGGTCTCTTTCCTAGTTTAAATATGCAATTAAAAGCAGAAATGAATTAAATAAAAATATGCAAAATAAAAGCAGGCAATGTCACAATTCATAATTCAAGAAAGCAAAAACAAGCTAACATTTCCCTAACAGCAAGTTGTGGCAGAGTATGGTGAGGTAACTGGCACAGAGTGTCAAGTGTAGTATATGACAGCAGAATGCCAAAGAAGCTGAAAAGTAAGATGCACAAAACAGTGCTGCCACCAGCCCTACTTGTATGGTACAGAAACATAGACAGTAAAGGCAGAGCAGCTGAGGAAACTAGAGGTGATGGAGATAATCTGCATGAGAAAGGTGGTAGGATGCACACTGTGGGACAAACAAAGAAATGAGGACTTAAGAGTGGAAGCCAAAGTAGCTCCAATTGTAGAAAAGGTCAAAGAGAACAGATTACAGCTCTTCAAGCACATGTGCAGAAAAGCAGAAGACAATCTGGTGAAGAAGATTTGGGACAGACAGGAAGAATGCAATATTAATCAAGATTGTCCAGCATCAGGAAGCACTCTCACCCTTCATTGCCAATGAAAAATACAGATGATTCCAAAAGGAAAATTCTGCCAGGAAAAGGACCCCCCACAATGTGATGTGGGGTGCTAAAGTTGAAGAAATTGGGAAGTTGATTGATGAAAGGGTTCAAAGGCTAGGATGCAAAAATAGCAGTTATTAACCATGTCAGGTAAGGATTCTGGGACTGAGTCTGAGGACCAAACTGAAGGAGAACTGGATCACCCACAAAAAAAATCAAAAACTCCACTTCCTTTAGAAAGCCAACAGGAAAAAAAACATATGAGAAAGAGCAGTCTGATAAAAAATTAATAGCTACCCAAAAACTGATAAAATGCATGGAGCTGATAAGAGTGAAAGTAATCTCAATGACCAACAAAGGTGGCAGATTTTTGTCAGCTCCTTCTGTAAGAAGATAGTTTATAGATAAACACACAGAACTGATAAATGATGAAGGTCGTAAAATCAGAAGTACTTTTACCAATAAAAAGTACAGCTCAGATTGTCCAAGCATGTGTGAAACAGGTACCTTCCCAATCTCAGGAATTGCAGGTACCTTCTTTTTCCCATTTGCTGCTTAATCACCTTTCAAGTCATCAGCCTCAAGCTCTGTTAAACAGTGTGGCACTTATTCTGTGTTTTAAATAAAAACAGAAAGAGAAGAAAGATAAAGGATTCTGAGGAAGGTCAGGAGGTGTACTACAACCCAGTCGTGCAGCTCTCCACTGTATATTTTAACGTGATAAAGATACATCTTCCATGTCATCAGGTAACTGTCTAAAGACACTGCTTTGACTGAGACAGTAAACCTCAAGAAAGAGCATTGTAAGTGTGGTGACAAAAAGTTCTCCTGCGCTTTGCATATATACAAGGTTAACAGCAACAGAATGGTTTAATCCTACTCTCCTTCCTCAGATTAAGCATATGTTGCAGTACACAGCTCATTACCCAGAAGCTGAAACTCCAGCTCTTAGGTGGCCAGTCAAACTATGTAGGGATTATGAAGAACTCTTTAAACTGTACAAGACCTTTAAAGCCGATTAAAGAATCTGCATATTATGGTTGATCTCAAAGAGGCAGCAGTGTCAGTATGCATTTTGCCATCTGATAAAGAAGGTGGGATGTAATGTATGACAAGAAGGGTTATACATCTTCCACCCTGGCACTACAATTTTTCAGCAGCCAGACACATATTAGGGTCTACCAGGATCTATCCTGGACAAGATACAAGAAATTAATGATCAGCTAATAAATAAAAAAAAATTAAATAAAACTTTTAATAAGCTAGCTGGCCACACAACAAGGTACAGCAACGATGTAACAGACACATCCATGGTGATCAGATGCTTTTGGAATGATCATGACATTCCATACCTGTCTAAGAGCTTGGACTTATCCTTGAGGATATAAAGCTATATGAGTTATTTCCTGCTAAGGATATAGCTGTTGACCACTTTCTAGAATGTCAAGGGTGCCTGCTGTGTAGTCAAACTATTAGTCATCTTGAGCTGAGATGAAGAAAAAGAGTGGTTTAGGTGCCAAGTCCTAAGGATCCTTCCTGCTGCCAAACAGTGCTCCTCTTGAAGGCTTTTGAAGATCAACGGTCAGCTAATGCCTTCTTTTGCTGGGCAAATAAGTTCTTTCAGGAGAAAAAAAATCCACACTTTGCTTTTATGACAGAATTGCAACTTTTTCTGTAATATTATAAATTTTAAGGTAGAAAAAAAGTGTTTTCATTGACTGTCATGTGACTTAAATTTAACAGGAGTGTTAGATTTTACTTTAGTGAACAAAGTTGTTAAAACTAATTTAAAACTACTTTTTCTGATGTAAAAGTGTTATTTTATTTTAGGAGCTTGGGGTAAGTGTTTAAATTGCTCTTTATTGTGTTTTTTATTTTGGTAGAAAAAGTGACTTTTTTACTACTTACCTGTTTTACTGACTACTACTGCTAGGCTTCCCCAGGTATCAGGCACCTTTTTTACCTTTATCAGGAACAATCTCATGGTTCCTCGGTTCTACATTCTACATGCCACAAACAAGAACATTTATAAACAACCTTTGCCACCCTAACTGCTGTTAAAATACCTCAGCCGCAGATGGGTGACTCTGCTGTGGCCATCTCTGGTTCGTCAGATCATTCATGTTTTTCCTTGGCTCTGTCTGGTTCCTATAACCACCATGAACTTAGGGTTAGACATTCTGTGAGGCTGTTGGAGTGCCCTTGGTGATCAATGGAGCATCACTCTTGTTGGTCCTGGGAGAAGGATCAGGGCATTCTTCTGGCAACATTGAGACTGCTTCTTTAGAAATTCCAGTCAAAAAGAAGCAAGTACTTAGACATATGCCTTCCCCTGTCTCAGTTTCTCAGTTACTTTGGATAGGGGTGATTTACTGGATTTAGTTCTGGGTCATGACCCTTCCATCTCCACTGTTTCTGGCAAGAGAATAAGAGTTTCTTCATTTCCTGAAGAGGTTCAAGACTTTGAACCACAAAATGATTGTGAAGGGATAACTTCTTTTTTTTTTTGTTAATCCTCAGGGTTCTGGTGCATATTCTGAGTCCCTTTGAAGAATTTTCTTTTTTTGAGACTATTTCCAGAATGAATCAGTTGTTTCAGTGGGAACATAATGAATTCCCACACTATCTCTAAAGAAATATTATGATTTATAGCAAATTAATTTACCTGAACTTACTCAAATTCCTCTTGGCATTGGGGTGTGTTCTTTTCTGACAGCTTGTAACTTGCCTGACAGCCCTCCTGCTGCCCCCAAAAAAGCAGACAGATTGTATGAAGTTTCTCAATCTTACATTTTTTACACTAATCTCAGATCAGACCCAGCAGTTATTCTCTTGTAAACCCAGCTTCTGCTAAATATCGGGCTAATGCAATCCTCTCCTTCTGACAAGGATGCAAAATCTTTAGAAAGATTTGGTAAACATTGCATTCTTCTGCAAAATTTATTTTTAGAATTCTCAGCAGTCAGACTCATATATTAAAGTTTATGCTTGCCTCTGTTATGAACATGAGGGGCATTACTGGATCTATTTCCTCTTCTGTGGAAAAAAGCATCTTTGTATAACTTAACTGCCTCTTTGTCTCAAGTGGCTACCCACTGTATGAAATGTGTGTTATGTTAAAGAAAATAAACTTCAGTCTCTAGGCAGTTCAACGTATAACTCTTTTATTAAAGAAAAAAACACACATGCGGGAAACAGTACTCAGAAAGTCATGTCTCCCCAAACAAAGAAACTTAAGCAGTTATATAATATTTCTTATCAAAGTAATAAATTGTATCTGTGAAATCACTACTAACATCCAATAGAAATATAACAAAACAGTATGTTTCATCCATTGGACCACTAGCGTATGTCCAATAGGAAAATACCAAGTTTAGTAGAAAATACATTTCATACTTGTTATCTATATTTTGTCCTAATAAGGAATATGTTTTCTTTTTGCTACATGGCTAACAAGAAATAGTGCCTCAGGCTCGGGAAATCAAAACTTATCAAAGCTTCTTCACAGTAATTTTCCATGACTTCAGGATACCTTTGTAATTACATGCACTAGCCTGCTAACACACATACATTTAATCCTTTACAGTCCCCCCTTTGATGTTGAGAAAGCATCACACCAAAAACTACTTTTCATTGACCAATAATATTGTCATACATTTTACCAAATCCTTCAAAAACTGCTTTTTCACTTTCATTTTCCACAGTATCCTCATTAGTACACTTGGTAAATGGCATATTTTCGAAGTTATTAATATGTACATTATGTAATACAACAGTAGACTGAGATGCAATAAGTTTAGTTATTAAAGTTTTATATAAGAATAAAAGCAAAAATAGAATCATAATAATAATAGAAATAAGCATGATAAACTTCAAAATATTACCACCCCATCCAGAAAATAAATGAGTGAGCCATGCCCACTGTGAGCCATGCTTCCATGGTATTGGCTAGCTCAGCTACTTTCTGAATGATTTCCAAATGACTATGTATGGCATGCTTGTTAGGAATAAAAGTACAGCATTCCTCATGCATAAATGCATACATACCCCTTCTGATTCAAGCATGAAGTCAAACACCATTCGGTTCTGCGGCACAATAGCACCCTTAGCACTCAGTTCCACAGTTATCAAGTTTACAGACTCAAATGTTGCGTTGCTGAGTACTTATAACAATTTAGATAACTTTCTTAGCTCCATAAGCTCCATAAGCAGGAAGTATATCAGCCCCAGAAATAACATTATCAACAAGGTCCAGATGAGAAAGTCCTTTAAAAGCTGCTTTTTTAAATCATGGTGGTAGATCCAAGAAGAATCGATTTTACCAATTAGATTTTTCACAATCTAAGTGTCTCAGACATTGTGAATCTTCCCACTAGGTAGAGTGGTGGTATTTCATATAGCAGGGACTAAGTAACCAAAAAAACAAATGCTACCCCAATTTTCTGGTAGCCACTTGTAGCCTCTTTTTCCACTAATAAAATACCCCTTACCCAATGATGTATGGGGCACTGCATTGTTAATATTGATCACTGGCTGGTAAAAAAATATTAAATCACAACATTTTACTTATGACTGTCTTTTCTATTTCTAATGCATTCACAAATGTCCAAACCTACTTAAACAGCCTACCATTTTTGAGATTATAGGGTTGGGGACAATTTTGCTAATCAGTAAGATCATATAAAAGCTCATCTAATTGTCTTCTAGTCAACTTTCCTTCATATTTCAAAGATGAAGTCACATTAAGTACCTTACACACATTCATTATTGTGATGTTGAAGTTATTATACTCCATCCTTCTAGTCCTGTTTTGTTGAAAACACAATATTCCTCTTTGAGCGTAAGGCAAAGAAAGAGATCATGAGAGGTCTCAGAAGTATTTAATGGAACTGTTTTAAACAGAAGTCCATCATGTGCTGTCAGGATTCCTGCACGCAGCCAACAACTGCTTATATTGAATGTCACTGTGTAAGTCTGTAGAATGGCATTAAATGTATTAAACAAAGGATGCCAGTTTACCACTGTTTGTTTAGGTTTAAGTGCTCTGAGTCTGTGCACACTCTAATTAAAAGTCTAAACAATACTTACAGTTTCTGCAGGAATTAAGAAGTGTAGCAACAAAACAAAAATAATTATTGCAGTCATCAAAGCGATAATCAGGCAGGAAGAGTGAGCTGGGTGGGGTCGTAATGGATTTTTGCAGATGTTCAGGTACAAATGTGGTTTTCGATGACTAGCTTGCTGATGAATTCCAAATACATCTCTCTGTGGCTGCAGTTATAGCTTGTCTCCCATGAGCAGCACTTGGTCTCCTGACTCACGGAAAATGTCCTTTTCCACTGGTATACAGCATCCATCCTCAGCTCTTTCTACTGACTGACTGACTTTTTTTTTTGTCTGATACGAGAGGAAACTGGTTCATCATCAGACAATGCTGTAGCGGAGGAGTTGAAGGGAATTGGCTGTTGTCCATCATTTGGAACTGCCTTTTGGACATGGGAGACAAGTCTGATGGCTGTGGCTGTTGGAGGAAATGTCGTCTGGAGAAGGATTGAATATACACCCAATCACCTGGTTGGATGTCATGTAATGTATCTGGATCAGGCTGGATCTGGGCAGAGAGTACTTGCGAATGGTAGTGCTGCAGAACAGAAATGATAGTTTTACAGTATTTAAGCAATACATTATCAGTTAACTGTAGTTAAATATTAGTAGATAGGGGTGTGGCTGGCATTCTTATGGGACATCCCATGAGAATTTCATGTGGAGAGAACTTTCTGGATAGTAACTGCATTTTGAAGTGTAAATAACACTAAAGACAGTGTTTCTGACCATTTCAGCCCTATTTCTGCAGTAAGTTTAGGTAATTTAGTTTTCAATGCCTAATTAACACACTCTATCATACCTGAAGCCTGAGACCTATGTGGGTAGTGAAACTGAAAATTGACATTTAACGCCTTACAAATATATTGGACCACATGCCCAGTAAAGTGGGTCCCTCTGTCAGACTGTATATTACAAGGAACACCAAACTGGGGGAGCAGTTCATAAATTAACTTTTTTCCAACATAGTGGCATCATTTTTGACACTCAGGTTGGCTTTTACCCAACCAGAAAAAATATCTACAATAACAAATACATATTTAAATTTTGCACTTTGTGGTAGTTCGATAAAATCCCACTGAATACTGCAAAAAGGTCCCCATGGTTTTTTAATATGTTGTGTGGGAACGACAACATATTTAGAAACATTAAAAGAAAGACATATATTACAATTAATTACAAGCTGCTGAATGACTTCCGAAGCATAAGGGGCATACCAGTCAGTTAAGAATTGTTTTAACAAAGCATTTTTTCCCAGATGGGATGGCAAATGATAATCGCATGCCAATTGAGATAAAAAAGCTCATGGGGCTACTAATCTTCCATCGGGGTGGCATCATAATGAGTCCAAGGAATGAAAGCAGCCATCATGAATCCAGCTTACTCTTTCAGAATCATCAGCTGGATTTTGAAAACTTTGTACAATTTCAAAAGACACAGATACATCACTAACTTGAAAAGGCTGTAAAAAAGAAGACTGAACAGGATTTAATAAAGCAGCCTATTGTGCCGCTCTGTCATCAAAAGCATTTCCCACAGACTCAAAAGAGGAATCCTGAGTTATGAGCGGCACATTTCATCACAGCTATCACTGCAGACAACATCAGAGCATCTAGCAGTTTTTGAATAAAAACAGCATTTTTAATAATTGTCCCAGCGGAGGTTAAGTATCTATGCTCCCACTAGAGGGTGTCGAAGTCATGAACAATGCCATGGCAATAGCGGGAGTCAGTGTAAATTGTAACATGTTTATCCTTAGCCAGTTTGCAAGCCTCTGTAATTGCAAATAGCTCTGCCACCTGAGCTGAAACATTTCCTTGCAATTGTCCGTTTAATAAAACAGTGTCTTTGGTACACACAGAAAAAGCTGCAATTAACTTTCCATCATTCCTTTGTATGCAGGATCCATGAATGAAGACAATGAGATAAGGATTCTGTAAGGATGTATCTTGCAGAGGGATCCATACAGATCCCCAAATGCACTTTCCACCGAAGCAGAAATCACCGAGCATACTTAACCAAAAGTGCTGTTCACCAAAGTAGCACTTTCGGATAAGTATGCTCATTGTGCCGGTCATGCGGATAAGGGAAAATTCCCTTTTCCCCACTGTAGTGCAGAGGGATCCATACAGATCCCCAAATGCACTTTCCACCGAAGCAGAAATCACCGAGCATACTTAACCAAAAGTGCTGTTCACCAAAGTAGCACTTTCGGATAAGTATGCTCATTGTGCCGGTCATGCGGATAAGGGAAAATTCCCTTTTCCCCACTGTAGTGCGACCTTGGAGTGAGAATATTAAAGTTGGGGTGTGTGTGTGTGGGGGGGTGCAGCAGGGCTTGCCCTCCTGCATAGAAGTAGGTTTAATGTTTTTTTTTTTTTTAAACATACTTTACCGTAAGTGCTTTTTCGGTGAAAAGCGCTTTCGGTAAAGTATGTTCGGTGATAATGGATTCGGACTTTTGATCTTTCGATCAAAAGTCCTAGATCCCTTGCAGATCAGGTCTAGGAGGAAGCTCATTGTTAACAACCAAAGCTCAGTCATGTGGCTCTCCCTCATCAGCAGTAGGAATAGGAGAAGTGGGGTTTAGAGGCCATGTGATGATTTTTAAAGAAGGATTGTTAAGTAGCACAAATTCATACTTAGAAAGTCTGGAAGCAGACAGGTATTGTGTCTTAGTTGTGAACAATAAGGCTTCAACAGAATATGGTACTGCAACAAAAGTATCATGACCCAGAGTGAGAGCAGCTGCCATATCCACCAGACAGGCAGTAGCAGCAACGGTTCTGAGACAAGGGAGATGGGCAGCTGACACTCGATCAAGATTTGTACTATAGTAAGCATCTGTTCTATAGCCATCATTTTTTTTTCTGAGACAATAATCCCAATGCAACTTTATTGCATTCACAACAGAAAAGGTAAAATAGTTAGAATAATCTGGAAGGCCTAAAACAAGAGTATTAGCAAGACGGGTTTTTAATTGAGCAAAGGCTTTGTCATGATATAGTTGCCAGACGAAGGGCTCAGGAATGTCTTTCTTGAGCATCATTCGAGATCCAATGCCAGCAATAACCTGATAACCCAAGAAATAACTGAGTTGTTTCAATGTTGTTGGTTTTGGTGCAGTTTGAATAGCGGTAATATGAGAGGGTAAAATATGTTGTGCATTCTCAGAGATTAAATGGTCTAAGTACTGAATTTGTGTTTGCCAAAGTTGAAGTTTAGAGCAATTTAATTTGAAGCCTAATTCAGCTAACCTAGTCAAAAGAAAAAGTGTTGGTCTGACAATTGGCCAGAGTTGGATGCTACAAGGAGGTCATCTACATATTGTACTAAAGCGAACTGGCAAGGCAACTGTATTTTGTCTGTCTTTTCATTTCCCTCAAAAATAATGTGGGTGATTCTATATAACCCTGAGGCAAACAAGTCCAAGTGTATTGTTGCCCCCTATAGATAAATGCAAACAAATACTGACTATCTGGTGAACTGGAATAGAGAAGAATGCTGAAGAAATATTAGTAATTGAAAAAGTGGTAGCCAAGGGAGGGATGGAACTAAGAATAGTTGCTGGATTGGACACAACAGGGAAAGCTGGTAGTACTACAGCATTTACAGTTCATAAATCCTGCACAAATCTGTAAGTATTCTTGCCCGGTTTCTTTACCAGCAAAATAGGTGTATTACAGGGGCTTCTAGTAAGTATAATGATACCTTGCTACAATAATGCTGAAATGACTGGTTCGATTTCGGCCTCTTCTTCCACAGAAAGTGGATAGTGTGCCACCATAAGTAAAGGTTCATTAGGTTTTAAAGTAATTTAAATTGGGGTGGCATCCTTGATAAGTTCTACCTCATTTTCTTGTGTGGTTCACAACTGTTTGGGAACTGAATCTAATAAAGCTGCATCTGATACTTGTACAGGTTCCATCTCAGCAAGAAGGGAGAAAAGAATATCCTCATTTAGCTGATCTGAGACAACACCCATTTTCATTACTGGGGATCCATCCAGTACATTTAAGTACATGCCGTCAGACATGCAAAAGATGGTGTACTGCAGCTTACAGAGCAGATCTCTTCCTAAAAGATTAATGGGGGCAGAGGTTCCAACAAGGAAAGCATGCTTATCTGTTAATGGTCCTAGCTGAATAGAAATTGAAACTATCTCTGGGTACTCTACAGGGACTCCTGACACTCTAATCCCATGGATAAAAGTGTTGGACAATGGCAGATTTTGTGCAGCTGATGCATTTAGCATAGACATAGTAGCTCCGGTATCTATTAAAAAGGGAACCTCAGTAGTTTGAACTTTAAGATTAACAAACAGTCCTTTTTGGCTTACAGGTACCAAAGGAAATAGTTGTGATTCCTGTTCATGACTGTCCTAGGTATTTTGCTGCCATGCAGGTGGTTGCCAAGAGCTTGTCAATGTCAGCGGTTGCCGCTGCTGTCGGTGTGGCAAATGGGTTGGTAATTTGTGGTGGTGGTGCCACTGGTTGCAAAAAGGAACAGTCATCCCTCCAATGACCATTTTGTCCACAATTAAAGGAAAGATTATAGTTAACACTTTAGGAATTCTGATTTTGATCATTATGATTTTGAGCATTATTAAAATGTGAGGGGAATGTGAGAATATCTGGGTCTATTTCATCCTCCCTTTCCTCCTCTATTTCTTCCTCTGGAATGGTGGAAAGCATTAAACAACTGGGGCTGGACATTCAATAACTATTCCTGTTGTTCCTTTTTCTCACAAGTAATATTGTCTTCTAAACATTGAACTTGATTAACTAACTCATGGAGACCTAAACTAGGCCAATTCAGGAAAACTTTTTTTTTAACTGGTCATGAATAGGGGGTAGTAACCCATCCACAAAGGCAACAGAAAGACCACTCACTGCCGGCCCCTCAGTGGGCTCAGGATAGCCAGAATGCACTTCAAATGCCCCAGTCATGTGATGTAAATAGCAATCTATGGGTTAATCTTCTCACTATATGGAAACCTTTATATGAGACCAGATAGGGACTGGGGGACATGCAGCCATTATGACTTCTAACAGGCACTCCCTGGCATTCTTAAAAGCTTCCATGTCAGTATGTCGGGGAACAGGATCAGGTATTTGTGCATGGCCCCGAATACATTTAAATAAATCAAAAAGAAGGGCAGTTTGCAATACAGTTCTAAGTTCCTCTAGTGTAGAATTTTGTAACTGAACATGACCTGTAAGAATTCTTGCAAATTTGGCTGGATTGATATGAATGGGTGGAAGGGAGTCTACTATGGTTTGGAAGTCTATGGCAGACCAAGTACGTACTATATGTATAACGGGAGGTGCTGTGTCATCTCTGCTATGAGCAGGATTAGGGACCTGATGCAGGGGATACAATTGTGTAAGTTTGTGATTTGTTGCAGAGCCATCTTCATCATCTGGGGAGGAATAATCGTCTCTATCTGGGTTAAATTTGTCAGGACCCACATAACCATCCCGGTCTATAATTATGGGAAATTGTATAATGAAGGGTCATGGACATAGATTGTGATATCTATAGAAGGGAAATAAGATTTTCTACTTGTGTAGTTTGGGAAAACTAACATACATTAACGAGGGATCTGTATCCACCATCTGTTTACTCCTAGAGCTGGACATTGCTGCACGGTCACCCTTTTGTGTTTGGTTAAAGTGAGTATGACTAGCTGGAGGAGAAAAATAGTCAGAGTGTCTTGGGGAAGTGGTAGGAAAATGACTCACCTGGGCAGCTAAGGACATAGCTGCAGAAAACATATAACTCAGAGAAGGTGTTGGATGCTGTGGTGGAGAGGATGGAACAGTTGAATCAGGTTGTGGAGAGGGGGGTGCATTAGAAGGTGGAAGTGGTACAGTGGGTATCTCTGTACCAAGACCAAGGACACAGTCATCATCCAACTACTCATCATGATTTAGCTGCATTTCTTAAGCTCCCTAAGGAGATGTAGTCCATGGTCTTCCTGTCCCTGACAGTCTGAACGCTGAAGGTGATTAACTGTCTTATTAACTGCTTGCAACAGTTTTTAACTTAGATGTATTATGTTTCAAACTACAGACAATGGATTATTTTCTCTGTCTTAGTCACCGTGCATTAAAAGCAGTCCAGCAGCCGGCAGGCACGTTGTTACCTTCTACCTTAAGACATTTCTGCAAGTTTAATAAATTATCTTTATCAAAAGTTCCCGCAGGGGGAAAGGTCAGTTTATCATCATTTTTAGTCAATTCATGCCATTTATCTAAATACAGACAGCTGTCTTTAGAACATTTTCAATACATATGTCTAGCAGGTGTTACATACTCCAGTTCTTTTAAAGTTCACACACTCACTCCAATCATAAAAAGAAGTGACAATATCAACACAGAAATAAGAAAAAAATATCCCACACTCATACAGAAAATGGCACTTACCTTTCATCCACTGTAGGTCTGTTAAGAGAGAAAGCAAACAAAAGAAAAGGGTGTGGTTGTTTTCTGATTCCTCAAAAAAATGCACTTGACAGAAAACTGTCAAAGGGCCCAGTAAAAGTGTTTTTTCTGCTGAAGAAGCTCCCAAAGATACAAAAAAATCCGGGTCATGCCTCATCTGCACCAACTATTATGGATAAAGAAAATAAACTTCAGTCTCTTGGCAGTTCAAAGTATAACTCTTTTATTAAAGAAAACATGCACACACATGTGCAGGAGACAGTACTCAGTAAGTCATGCCTCCCCAAACAAAGAAACTTAAGCATTTATATAATATTGCTTATCAAAGTAATACATTTTATCTGGGAAACCACTACTAACTTCTAACAGAAATATAACAAAACAGTATATCTGATGTTGTCAGTCTTCATCTATTCTTGACCGTTAGGCACTCGGTTCTGATCCTCTGAACCACCTCAGCCATTACACAGTTCACACCAGCCAAAAAACTCTCGAGCCAAGATTCTACCCATAATACCCCTCTCCATATTACATCAGATCTCATTTGCAGCTCTTGTCGCAAGACACGTCAACCATTTTCTCCCACAGGTATGTAAAAATTTCTTGGTAATTAATAGCTAATCCAGTTTCCCTGTTTCTAGATATATAAAATTGTATTTTCTTTGTCTCAACCCATCTTTCTGATCACGTCAGTCTTTTTATTCCGTACCTGTCCTCTCCACCTCTTTGGGTAGCTCTTTATTACCATAGTTGGTATTTCCTTTCTCTTTTACCAATCTCTTGGTAACCCTCTCTACCACTGTTGGTAGATTTTATTCCTGTTTTCTTGGTGTGTCTGTGTGAGGGAATGTTCTGCCTGTTGACTGCTACTTTTACTTGTGATTGTCAACATGGCTGAAAAATCAAAAGGCACTACAGGTTTTAAACCATGTCAGGAATGCGGGTGAAAGATGTCAAACTCCAGTGGACACTCTTCCTGCGTATATTATTTAGGCCTAGCCCATTTGAACCAGGAATTTACTGTCTGCCAGGCCTTCAGTAACCGGGTCTTGGTAGAGTGAAGGAATAAGTTGATATTAAAAGGGCTTATATCAAGTCTTCCTTCGAAGAAACCTTATCCGAGGCCAATTCATCACCTTCTAAAATGGACTCTGGTACCAAAACAAGCCACTTGGTGCCACTTCTCCTTTGGCACCATTGGCTAAAAAGCATAAACATTCTGTTCCAACCACTTCTATGGAACTGAAGACTAAGGCTCCGAGACTTTCGGAGCAGACTACCCCCTTGGCACCATCCACTTTGGGACCACAAACCTCGGCGCCAGTCTTGTTGGCACCAACTTCAGTTTTCCAGTTGGTGCTGACCTCTCATACTGCACCGCAGCAGACATTTCAAACCCCCTTCATTGCCAAAATCAGAATTAATATATACCCCCAGGACAAGATATTCATCCTCTATTGACCCCTTCATGGGGCAGCTTCCTAGTCCTTTCCTAGAAAGGCCAGAATCCCCTTTGGTGTATCTGTCCATTCCTCTAGGAGTCTCACTGAAGTAGACATCGTGAGGTTGGTGGATCAGCTCCTAGTGACCAGGGGTCTTTCTGTCTCTTACCAGCCCCCTCTCCCCCCTGCAGTTGGGATGTTTTCTCCCAGGACTCTGCCTAATCTTCCTTCTCTAACTTCTTTGGAGGGCTTAGAGCTTCCCACTCCAATCCCTCCAGTTCCAGCTGCTCTGGTGTTGAAAGCCCTTTTGCCTTCAGTTCTAGGATCTGCTCTGATGTCTTCAGTTCCTCCAGAACAGGTGGACTCCATGGGCCATGGCTCTGCCTTCAGGTCCAAGCATTTTGGATCTACTCCTGCCTTTTATTCGGAGTCATCCTTAACTCTTGGAACAATGGTGGCTGTGGGCTCTTCCTTGGCTCCTGCTTCAGAGGTAGGTCTCTTGTTGTGGGGTGTGACCTCAGTTCCAAGGTTGTCTTTCTTGGTTTTGGGCTCCCATCCCTCTATTGGGGGGCTGCCTTCTAGGCAGTGGAGAGGGCATTTGCCTCTGCAGGCTCTCAGTGGGCCCATTCTGTGTTGGAGTTTTATTCACAGACTCTTTCTTGCCCAGAGCTGCCACCCTCCTCCATGTCTGGACATCGGGCACCTAGGCTGATAGATCCCCTTGTGAAGGGCCCTTCTTCTTCAGAGTCCTCCTCAGAGATTCCCACTGAGGAGCCTACCCTGAAGAAAAAGTGTAAGAGGAAACACTTGGATTCCCCTGAGGATTCCATCACTGAAGACACGCACTTCGATGATGGGGTGGGATCCTCTCAGTCACCCCAGAAGAGTCTGCTTCGGAGACATCCTAGAGATCCTCAAACAGAGGGGCAACTGGAAAGTCCAAAGACCCTAACTCTGAGGAGTCAGTGTACTTGCAAGCCTTCTGTGCTCATTCATCCACTTCTTGGGTGACCCTCCCACTGATTATCTCATTAAATTGATTGCACAGTGGGCTTGGAAGGGTCCTGATTCCATAGAACCAATTCCCCAGAGACCAGACAAAATACTAAATGCTCCTGAGGACCACCAGCACTGGGCAAAAGGATTAGCAGTAGATGCCATGGTGGTGGCGGCCACCAAAAAAGAACTAGCTGAGGAGAGTTCCGGATGATGGACAGATTCAGAAAGTGGGCATACACTTCACTGACCCTTGCATTAAGGTCTTTGAATTTTTTGGCACATTTCACTAGGCTCCAGGGGACCTGATGAAGGAGCTATCAGATACCCTAGCAGGAGATGTGTCTGAGGAGGTCCAGGACAAAGTGGCCTCACAGCTAGCCACCCTGGAGTCTATTTCCAACTCATCCATGAGGCTCATTGCACATGCAGCCAAAGAGGCAACCATGTCAGCTGGTTCAGGCATTGCCATAAGGTGACACACCTGGATGCACCTGTGTGAGTTTGTGAAGCCATTCAAGTCTTCCCTTGTCAATGCTCCTTTTGACGGATCTTCTTTATATGGCGCCAAAGTGAAAGAAACTAGCGAGGTGTGAGAAGGATAGAAAGACCATATCTGCAGTGGTCATATGTTTTTCTGCTCCCCAGTGGTCCTACTCTAGATAACAGAGGAGCAAAAAGATGTGGTTCAGAAAATCCCAAGGGCCTTTTCAGGACACACATGCTGGAGGTTCCCCTTGGGGTAGAGGGGGAAGCTCTAATGGAAGACACCAACCCTGAGGCAGAGTTGGCACACAGAATCAGGGGTCCAGAGATTCCTTCTCTGGGCAGCCCTACCAGTGCTCCTGAAATGGGCACCTGGTTGCTTACCTCTGGAAGTAGTCAGGGGAAGATTTTCACTGTACTCAACAGCCTGGTGACAAATAACTTCACATGCTTGGGTGCAAAAGATTATTACCAGAGATTACCATATCCCCTTCACCCTTTTTCTGAGATCAAAATGAAGACTCCCCAATGTCCCACCCAATGAAATGGACAAAACAGCCTTAGAGATTCAAAAGCTGCTAGAGAAAATAGTCATCCAAGAAGTCCCACCAGACCAGGCAGGATCTGGATTTTACTCAAGGTTCTTTTTGTGCCAAAAAAGACAGGGGATTTCAGACCAATGTTAGATCTCAGCATTCTGAACAACTTCATTCTTCAATATGGTTAACCATAAGTTACTTATAAACATACTTAAATCACTCTCACTAGACACACAGGCATTACAATGGTTCAAGTTCTACTTAGAAAATAGACAACAAGCTGTCTTTTGGGACAATAACTTATCCACACATCTCCCTATTACCCTTGGTGTCCCTCAAGGCCCTGTCTTGGGACCTCTCCTTTTCTCTATATTTATTAATGATCTAAATGTAAATCTTCCTCAAGCTTCCTGCATACAATATGCAGATAACTCCACATTAATGTGTGCCGCCTCTTCTTCAGCTGAACTCCAATCCATCACCCAAAAAGTATTTAACTTAGTAGAAAACTGGTTCCTTCACTGATGCCTCCTCCTAAACCCCAAAATAACTAAACTATTGCTGTTCACTCCAACACTAAAGTCCTTCCCAATAGATCTCACAGTTTTATCCAATAATGGCACTGTCATATCACCTGATGCAACCACCAAACTCTTAGGCGTAATAATTAACCACAACCTTAACTTTGACTCACACATTAACTCAACCATTAAATCAGTAAATAGAAAACTAGGTTCCCATTACAGGATAAAACCTTTCCTTACCCTTGTAGCCAGAACTACCATTGCCCACACCCATCTGATCTCCACCCTCCTCTATGCCTCCCCATTTATACTATCTATCCAAAAGCAACCTTAACAAACTGGTAACCTCCTATAACAACAATGCCAGATTAGCCACTGGCTCCCCATTTAGAACCCACCATTGTCAAAATCTTAAACAGCTAGGATGGCTGGAACTGCAAAACCAGCTTCAATTTCACAACTTACTATCACCCACAAGATTCTGTATCATCCCAGTAATACTCCAGTACTCTATAGCCTTATCACCCTCTACAAAAATCTTACAACGCTTCGCTCAGCAGATACATTACTAGTAAACATCCATAAGTCCCACAACAAAGCAGGTGATTCTCTTTTTTCTGACACTGTGGGGAAAACCTGGAATAGGCTTCCCAGCAAACTATCATCACTTTCCTCATTAGCACTTTTCAAAAAACAACTAAAAATGCTCCTTAAAACACAATGGCTGTGCCCATGTACTAACCCAGACTAACATTCTCCTTTCACTCCATGCCCTCATCTCTCACTATTGCTGCTTCTCTGTATCCCTTCCTCTCAAATCTCATATAGTGGGATTAGTAAGCTTCCATAACTCTGATTCTAGCCTAGTCTTTCTGAAATCTACCTCGGAGTATTAACTGTATAACAAGCATTCTGCTGTGAGCACGTTTCCACTATGTATATATTAGCAACCTTTTTTTTCACTTTGAGTGTAGAATTTTGAAATAACCTTAATAATTAGTTTGAACCTGATCTTTTTCCTTAACCTTCAACGTGATGAATGTCAAACCCTCTACTGTGTAAATATGTATTTAGTAGTAGTGTATTGTTTTCTAAACTTTGTAGTCAAGTTCTCGATGTTAATCTCTATCATCCATGTATTTTTAATAGCAAAATAGGGCTCATCTCCCCGGGCCTCTACTGAAAATGGGCATGTATCCAGTTGCACTAACCCGGTCAACAAATGTAAAATAAATAAATAAATAAAATAAATTCAGCAAGCAAAATTCTGGTTGGTTACAGTTCAGTCTATACTTCCCTTTCTAGAGGAAAATAATTGGATGTGCTGTATGGACCTTCAAGACGCGTATTACCACATAAAAATGGACAAGCATTCCAGACGGTTCCTCCGTTTTAGGCTAGGAGCCAGTCACTTTCAGTTCAGAGTGCTGCCCTTTGGTCTCACCACAGCCCCCAAGGTGTTCAAAAATGTCTGGCAGCAGTCACAGCTCACTTGAGACTGCACGGATGCTGGGTGTTTCCTTATCTAGACAACTGGCTCATCACCGTTACCACCAGGCATCTACTGCTACAAGCAACAGACTTCATTCTGCATCTGTTCACTCATCTGGGCATCACAGTGACTCAATCAAAATCTCAGCTAAGTCCCACTCAAGATCTAGAGTTCATAGGAGCTGATCTGAATACCATCTCTTGCATAGCTTCCCTTTCTCCTCAGGCTACATAAGATAAAATCCCAAGTACAAGCCATGCTCTCCAACAACAAAGCTTCTGCACTTCTAGTCCTCCAAGCTTTAGGATCCATGCCGGCGACCATTACCTTGGTTCTGATAGCAAGAGTCCACATGCGGCTGCTACAATGCCTTCCAGAATCCCAGTGGTCCATTTTAACCCATCCAATGATGTACCAAATTCTTATCAGCAGTCACTGCAAAAGGACTTATCCTGGTGGATGGAATCTGATGAAATTCTTTTGTGATGTTCCTTTATTCCCCCTCAACCCAAGGCCATAGTGACCATGGATGCCTCCCAGATGGGGTGGGGGGCATTATCTGGGACAAGCAGTCAAAGGCACTTGGTCCCTGATAGAGGCCAACCTGCATATCAATGTCTTGCAATTGAGGGCAGTGCTCCTAGCATTGCAGGCCTTTCAATCTGTCCTCTGTGTAGGAACAATTGCAATTCAATCAGACAATTTGTTGGTGGTCTGGTACATCAATAAGCAGGGTGGAACCAAGTCTTATCCCCTGTGTTAGGAAGCACTCAGAGTGTGGCAATGGGTGATTTCCTCCAACCACTTTCTAATAGCAACATACATCCCAAGGACCTCAAATGTGATAGTGGACAAACTGAGCAGATGCATTCTCTCAATTTCAGATTGATGAAGGAGATTTTTTGTCACTGGGACCAGCCTTGCTGCAACCTCTTTGCATCACCCATGAACAACAAATGCAGCAGCTACTTTGCCCTAACCCCCGTCAGGAGGAATCCCTGAGAGATGCTCATCTTCCTGACTGGCCCTCAGGTCTACTCTATGCCTTCCCTCCTTCCCTCTCATTCCCCTCTTTTTGAAGAAAGCAAGCAGGTTGAGAAGCAAAGTGCTGCTCATTGCACCCTTCTGCTCTTGACAAGTTTGGTTCCCCTTCCTATGGCTTCATCTAATTCACCATCCATGGATTCTGGACCCAGTTCCAGACCTGTTTTACATGTAGGGACTGGTGCATCCCAACCTTCAAAACCTCAAACTTACAGCCTTATTCCTCCAATTCTACTAGTCACCAGGCAGAATAATTTACCTTCCCCAGTTCAAAACATTCTACTTGCTTCCCATAGACTATCCACCAGGAAACTCTACCCTAGCAAGTGGAAGAGATTTTCGATTTGGGCATGTAATAATAATCTTAACCTCTTCTCTGCACAGGTGGAGAAAGTTTTGGAATTGTTAGCCATACTTTCTGATCATGGAGCTTCTGCTTCCACAATTAAGGTCCATTTAGCTGCCATTTTTAATTTCCATAATGGCTTTGAAGACCATTCACTAATTTCCCATAGATTATGTAAAGTGTTCCTAAAAGGAGTTTTGTGATTAAAGCCTCCGTTTAAAGACCCTCTAGTCCCTTGGGATTTGATCTTGATTCTGCAGTCATTGGTGCTCCCCTCTTTGAACCAGCAGCAACATGTCACTTAAAATTTCTCTCTTTTAAAACTATTTTTCTGGTAGCCATTACCTCTGTCAGATGAATTTCTGAGATTCAAGCCTTATGCTCAAATCCCCCTTATTTGATTTTTCATAAGGATGGAGTTTCACTCAAAACCAATTCATCCTTTCTTCCTAAGGTGGCCTCAGAATCCAATACTAATCAAACTATTGACTTGCCCATTTTCTTTCCCAAGTTTTCCAACAAAGGCAAATATTGCTTACACTTGCTGGATGTTCACAGACAATTACATTTCTACCTCAGCAGGACTAAAGAATCTAGAAAATCAGCCCATTGTTTGTATCTTTTTCCAGTTCAACACTAAGAAAATCTGTTCAAAAAGTTACCTTTTCAAATTTATATATATATATATATATATATATATATATATATATATATATATATTCGATCAACCACACAACCATGCATGGACCATAAACTCCAGCACTCGTTGGTGTGTGTGTATCCAAAATCCAATACAATCTAAACGCCCATTTAAAGTGATATACCCATATATTGGTATATGGGTATATCACTTTAAATGGGTGTTTAGAATGTAATTTAAATGTACGGCAAGTTTATCCAGGTACTGTGAACACTGATGACACCTATACAGCGAAACTGGTCTGTAGTACCAGGAATTGTGGCAGTCTGAAACCATCATGAACGGATATCAATAAAATTGAAGAAAAAGTGTTGCTGTTCGCATTTATGGCCATTGGATTTTGGATACACACACACCAACGAGTGCTGGAGTTAGTAGGTATATATATATATATATATATATATATATATATATATATATATATATATATATATATATAATAACATGAATCTCAAGTTACCTGCGCCTGTGAGAGCGCATTCCACCCAATCAATAGTCACATTAGCTGTTTTCCATTTCAAGGCCTCCATGGATGAGATATGCACAGCAGCAATATGTGCCACTCCACCTACCTTCATCACTCATTACAAATTGGAGCTGGTCTCCAGGGGAAGGGCATCCTTTGGCTCTATGGTTCTCAAGAATATCCTTCCATAAGGCCAACCAGGACCTAAAGTTTCTGGAGACAATGTCCCAAAGATTGATGAAGATTGACAACATCAGATAAACAAGTTATGTACTTACCACAATGTTCCATCTGTGTTGTCGATCTTCATCTATCCTTGACACCCCACCCTCCTTCTCCTTCCTGTTGACTTCCTGGAGGATCAGATATTTGCCCTGGTTACTTTATCAGGTTTGACCTTGGACATGGCTTCTTCTTTTGGTTGTAAATTCCTCCATCTTTCTGTATGACTGCAAACTCAATCTGAGGTAATATGGAGAAGGGTATTGTGGGTTGAGTTTTAGCTCGAGAGTTTTTTGGCTGGCACGAGCTGTGTAACGGCTGAGCTGGTTCCGAGGATCAAAGCTGAGTACCCAAAGGTCAAGGATAGATGAAGATCGACAACACAGATAGAACATTACAGTAAGTACATAATTTCTTTGTTTCATTCATTGGACCACTATCTTATGTCTAATAGAAAAATGCCAAGTTTAGTAGAAAATACATTTCATAATTATTATCTGTATTTTGTCCTAATAAGGAATAAGTTTTCTTTTTATTACATGGCGTAAAAGGAATAGTGCCTCAGGCTCAAGAAAGCAAAACTTATCAAGCTTCTTTGCAGTAATTTTCCATGACTTCAGGATACCTTTGTAATCACATGCACTAGGCTGTTAACACACATACATTTAATTAACCCTTTACATGTGGTTAAGATTTTACTCATGCTACTTCCAGGGCTGCTGCCACTGGAACTGTCATGAGGAGGTTTGGGGTTCTGGCATGTAGTGCATGACATCGCCAAAACCAAAAGGCTGCAGCAGCCACTTTGCCGTAGAGTGGTACAGCTGAAAAGCACAGTCACTGCAGCTCTATACTATGAAAAGAAATGTGTTAAATTGCAGCGATCCCTAAAGACCACTACCTTGCTGTATTCTAACAGAGATAGCCATGCTGGATGTGTTACACATTCCTTATTTTCATTCAAGGAATGAATTTATTTATTTTATTTTCAGAATGTTCTGAAAAGCAAAGCAAAATAAACACATCTGTCTGTTGTTAAGCAAGCATTTAAAAAAATGGCAAGGGGGCTCCAAACAGAATAGTTGTACCCCCAAAAAACAAAGGACAGACTAATAGGTCATAATGACTATCTGCAAGACTCCCCGCCCCCTTCCCATCCTGGCAAACCTTTCATTCTTCCAGAAAGTCTGAACATCAGTTTCTCTCCTTGGCAACAGATAGCTTCAGACAGATATGTTTTTATAGTAATTCATCAAGGTTACTGATGGCAGTGGAAGTCCTCTTCTTCAAGGGATTCTTCTTCATTCATCAGACCAAACTTGTCTTTGCCTTCTGTCATTCAGCAGCTGCTATCTCAAGGAATGTTAGAAGTGGACCCGCTTCCTCAGAAAGAGAACTATTTTATTCAGCAATGTTTATGGTATCAAAGAAAGAAATTCATAGAGACCTCTTTTTGGATCTTTTCTTTGTACACTTGTTTGTGGTAGTGAGTAAATTCAAAATGTTATCCCTCTCAACTTTTTATCACTCATTCCCCATTTGAGTTTTCAGGTGACCACAAATTTAACAGATGTGTATCATTACATTCCTATATATCCAGATTCCAGATGTTTTTTTTTTAAAGATTTTCTGTGTTTAGATCACACTATCAGTTCTTTGCATTACCCTTTGGTCTATCCACTGCTACAAGGGTATTCTCAATGTGTCCAGCTCTTGTGATAGCCTACTGCAGTCTATAATGGTATTCATGAAGTGCTACTTTGCAAGAATTTCTTTTGTGTTGCCTTATAATCATTAGTCAAGCTAGCAATCACTTTTGTTTGAGAAGGAACAGCTACCAACAGGAATTTATCTTCCTCAGAATGAAATGACTGCTATTAATTGTGTGTGACTAAATTATCAAGCTCTAACTGCATTTGCAGAGTTACTTTTGTTGTATCTGTTTAATTGTAACTAGCTATGACTGCAATTCTTACTGAATGTTTCTTATTATGAGCTTTCATCTCCCATCAACTGCACTTTCATGAATATTGTGTCTCACATTGACCTCTTATTATTTTACTTTCAATCCACTTATCCATCTGATACTTTGCTTACTCTGTCTCTACTAATACTTAACACATCTCTCTCTCACTGTCTTAATTTCATCCAGTAATTATTCCTACATCCACTGTCTGTACTTACACTTTCATTCCCCTCCACTAACCTACTTTTCCTCCTTATTCTTCTGTTTGGTTTATTTCTGGCAGTGTGAATTAATTGGTTGTTACATATATTTACCTCCCTGCTCTCGTTTTTTTTCTTTTCTTAGATATAAGCCCTCCCCATAACAAGAAATGCTAAACAATATCCAACTACTCACAGCTTCCCTTAACAGAACTCCTTGGGACCCAACCACTGGTAAATAATTTATGTATGTATTGGTTCTTGAGAATAGCTGTATTATTTAAGGTCCGTACCTAACTGTTGCACATCATCATGACCTACTGCTACTCCCCCCTTCACACTAACTGTATGGTCTCATACTCCTGATAGCAGTTCTGTTTAGCAGTCCCTCACTGTTACAGCTATCAGTGTCTTAGCAGTAGCAGTTGCAGTAACTCTACTGCCTTTCATTATGCTACTTTTGGCAATCATTGTCCTACAACTGTCCATATGTTGTTTTCTTAGCATTGCCAAAACCAACATACTCCATTCTGTTCACCATTTCATCCTAATCTATTCCAAACCATAACAGCCCCTCTTCCATAGCATTTTGCATGTAAATTTCCCAAAGAAAAAGACTGCTTATTGATTACCTTTCAATAAACCTCAGTGACCTGGGTGCAGCCTTGCTACCTTCTCCATTTACCCTTACTTCTCTTGGCTCACTCTGCTCCTCCACCCTACCCCCATTCCCTTGGCTCACTCTGCTCCTCCACCCTACCCCCATTCCCAACCAACCTTCTTCTGTTACATTTAAACATTAAAAGCTTCTCTCCTAATTACTCCAAATCCATCTCCCTTTTTCTATTAACATCTTCCACCTAACAATCCTATCTCTTACAGCACACATTATTTAGATAACAGACACATATCACAAAGTCTCATGCACCCCCACACTATTCAGTCTTTATTCATTCACCCAACTTTATTTTCTTTTTATTTCTCCTTTATCTTAAACACCATAAAATGTTACAACTTACAATTATTACTAGCCTTACCATATTCACGTCTGCAGCCCTAATACTACTAACACATACCACTGCCCTCAAACACTTACAAATCAACCTAGCACCAAATTCACCCACTTTTCTGACTCTCAATGAAAAACATGTCAATAGCTTTTCAAAAATATTACCTAGCCTAATTGAGCCAAACATTCTACACTTTTCAAAGCAAAAAAGTTCTCTCTTCCTCCATAGAACCCATTTCACAATTTTATATTACCATATTTTGTGTAAATCACTAACCTATAACAATCAATACTCCCCTCATCTACACAACCTAATTCAATGTGGTGACATCCCCCCCAATCCCGGACCCCCTCAGAACTTACCCTATCTTCAACCTCCTCTCAAAAAATCTGTTACTAGTCACCTTAAACATACATCATATTTGCAACAAAATAACTGAGTTTCATTCCTTGCAAACACAATATTCACCAGATATATTAGCTGTTACTGAAACCTCGTTAAACCACACATCAAAGACTGTGAACTTCTGCCACCATGATTTAACATTCTAAGAACAGATAGAATCAATAACAAGCTGGCGGTATAGCTTTAATTTATCCTAGTACATATACAGTTCTACCTCTCTCCAAACCAATTCCCACATTTAGTAATGCCAAAATTCTCTTTGCATCATTAAAGATAAACACCACCAAATAAGTCTGTATTGCAGTCATTTACATACCCGCAGGCCAAAACATTCCTATACTCTAAGGCATTCTTTCTTGGATGTTTGAAAACATCTCCAGTGAAACAGTAATCATGGGAGATGTCAATATCAATTGGCAAAACTTATCCACTGACTCACCAGCAAATAGTCTCAACCTCCATGGTGTTACACAACTCATCACCACCCTCACTAGATTAATAAAATAGTAATCTTGCTTCTACCCTACATTGGATCCTTGTGTCTGACCCCCACAAGTACTCTAATTTCAATACACTTCCTAATTTCTTATATGACCACCTACCCACATACACTTATGGAACCGCACTCCAAAAGCCCCAAGCCCACACCTACAAAACATCTAGAAACCTAACAAACTTTAGTCAAGACCTCTTTAATAGTATATTAAAGCAATTCAGCTGGTCCAGTCTAAAAACGTTACCCCTAGACAATGCTGTCAGCTACTTAAATAAACTATTTTTGAATACGCTTAACAACTTAGCCCCTATCAAAAAAAAAGAACAAAAATAATCCATACACCCTGGTTAACCAAATCCACTAAACAAATATTTCAAATCAGAGATAAAGCTTGGAAAGACTGTCAAAAGAATAAAACTGATATAAACTTTCAGATCTGTAGGCAGCTAGAAAACACAGCAAAAAAAAATAGTAAATGCTGATAAAAAAAAAAAAATTACCCAGCAATTTGCCAACCACAAAACCAATCCAGAAAATTTCTGGAGCGTCATCTCATCATTTCTTCCCCTTGGATCCACTGAAAATCCATTATCAACCACAGACAAAATACCAACTGAAATAACTGATATGTTTAATACCCATTTTATACACAGCATAGCTAAATTAGTTACAGGCTCTAAATCTATCCAGCTCCACATAAAATAGCATTCCACCTGACTCCCAAGCATCCACTAAAGACAACACAACCTCTTCTCTCCCTTCTCTCTGCAACCTGTATCTACTACATTAATACATAAGCTTCTTCTCAAACTAAAACTCTCTTCTTCCTCTGATAATCTCCCATTAGAATACTTAAACTTGCTGCTGAATCTATTGCTTATCTTGTCAGCATACTAATCAATCAATCCATCAATGAATCCCAAATCCCAAACCTTTGGGAGCGATCTGTAATAACTCCTTTCACAAAGGAGGTAAATCTAATGAACTAACAAAGTACAGACCCATCTCTGTACTATCCCCTCTATCAAAACTACTTGAAAATTTGTGTATACTTGAAATTACTAAACTACCTTATCCATAACAACCTTCTTACACCCACTCAACATGGATTTAGGCTTGCACATAGCAGAACAACCACTCTCATCTCCTTTACTGACAAAGTAAACAAAGCTAGGGACTCGAGACAGATAACCTCCGTAATACTACTAGACCTGTCAAAGGCCTTTGACACAGTATCACATGACAAACTTCTACAGAAACTCTCTTCAATAGGATGTTCACAACCTTTCCAACAATGGATTAACAGCTATCTATCCAACAATGTGTTAAATGGCAAGGTTACCTATCACAATACCAGACTAACAAAACAAGAGTCCCACAAGGGTCCATACTTCCTTCTGTTCGATATCTTCAGTAACCTACACACCATCTCCCTGCACAGGACATTAATCCAATAAGCCGACAAATCCACCATCATCTCCTCATCTATCAACATACCAGACCTTCTGCAAATAATACAAAATGCCTTTAACTCAATAGAATCTTGGATAAATAAAGTACAATTACTGCTTAACATCAACAAAACAAAACTTCTGCTGTTTACACTCAAAAGATTCTCATCTGAATTGAAAATTTACTCCCAAAACAAAATGGAGATTGAAGTTGTAACACACGCTACGCTTCTAGGTATCGCCACAGACAATAAACTCACATTTGAACAATATATGCACAATGCTATTAAAATAATGCACTACAGACTTGGGGACACTGCACAGACACAAAAACCTCATGGATCCTTCTACCAAGAGAATTCTAGCTAATACCTACTTGATTCCCTCTCTACTATACATCAGTGTTTTTCCTGTTTGTACTGTGACCTCCAGTGAATTGGTGATATCGGAGCTACTTTGGGCACTTTGTTCTATTATTTCTGGTTATACTTTTCTACTGATTTACTCCTTAAATAATCTCTCAAATATCCAACATCTTATCCTTGCTTTCTCCTCTAAACCTCCACCCCAATACCAATAAAAATATCCTTCAATATAAACCACCTTTACCTTCTCCACTTACTATCAAATGTTTATTACATTGCTCATTTTTGAATTTGCCTATAATCTACCAGTGAATGTATTGTTTTTATATATGTCTTTCAATTACATTTAGTTATACAGACCACAGCTCTTACTGTAAGTGTTATTTCAGCACCTCCGTTGTAACTTATGTACAAATTATTGTAACGAATTTTGCAAATCTAAATGTTTTCTTATATATATATATATATATATATATATATATATATATATATATATAAAACATGGTTCATATTTTAAATGTTGTTATTAAACATTGCTGGAACTTTTCCTCACCAGGCCTCCACTGAAAATGGGTTTCTGACTCAGCCGAACTTTCCTGGTCACTAAATATAAATATTTAGATGACCTGCAGATTCTTTTTAAATGTCAAGAATCTCTTTGGGTGGGGGATCGCCTAAACAGATAAGGGTTCCAGGTGACTATACAAAAGTCTTGTCTGACTCTTTCTCACAGAATTATTTTCCTGGCGTGTGGCCTAGATACTTCAGTTCAAAGAGTTTTTCTTCTACTGGAAAAAAGTAGATCTGTATCCAGATCTAGTCCTAATTTTTTTCCCACTCAGACTACTCTCTCAGCCTGTGAATTTCTCAAGATTTTGGGTCTCATGGCATCTATGACTCTCATGATTCCTTTGGCAAGACCAGAAAAGAAGAATTCAGGGGTGCCTACAATCTGTATGGTCACAACAGCAACATCCCGTGACATCCCAGATTTCAGTTTTGGGTTTTATAAAAAGGAGATATTTTGGTGGACAGACCAATTTTATCACAGTCCAGGTCTCCCATTTTCTCTTCCAGCTCCAGCACTATTTGCCTCCACTCAAAGCAAATACTTGGACAATATTCTGCTCCCGGACTCCATGCAAGAAGGTCACTCTTCAAGATTTAGAGGGACTCCCAAAAATCAGTATTGTGACACCCTTTTGTCCCACGCAACAGTGTTTTTTTTTCCTTCTTTTGGAAATGGCCAAGGCACAGACTGAATCTACTCAGAGGACAAGGTATGTTTGATACATCTCATCTACAAATTCCAAGCTGTTCAGCTCTTATATCCTTATCAGGATATAATCCATATAGCTAAGGCTAAATCAGCAGTGACCATTCAAACATCTTCTGTTACGGTAAGTTTATTTACACAACTGTACTTTCTTTTTGATACTTCTCTGAATACAGATGCCTTGTTTGGGAACAAATTCTGACAGACATGCAAAAGAATGAAGACCAAAACAAGTCTAAAGGGATCTTAGAATTTTATTTCAGAAATGTTCTAAATTTAAAAAGGATTTCTTTATAATGTAACAAGAATGAAAAAGAATAGCCATTGTAGACAAGAGCTGTCCAGAAAAATCCCTTTTCCTAAATAAAAATAAACATTTGGTGCAAGTTCCAAGTCCCTGTTTGCATTTCCCTTTCAGAAACTGCCTCTGCATGTCATTATCTTTCCTCTACCTCTGCCACTTGGAGTCATCTGGTAGCAGACAAATAAGAATTAGATCTAGTTATTTTATGGTAAATGGCAAACTTCACAAATCTTTCAACTTTATAAAACATACTAGAAAATTCATAGATTTGCATTTCTTTGTCAAGGCAGCAAGTCAAGAATATAATGCAGAAAAAGGCTGTCTCTAATAATAAGAAAACTGCATCAGTGGGCCCAGACAATATCCCAGCATGCCTAAATAGCATGAGGGATTACTATTTAACTGTAGCCTCCAAACGGGTTTCATGCCTCATGAATGGAGAAAGGCAACAGTCATCCCTCTGCAGAAAGGTTGGCCATCTACAGACCCTGGAAACTACAGACCCATAAGTCTCACTAGACTTATTTGCAAAGCCATGGAAACAATTATCATGGAAACAGTGACAAACCAAAATGCTACCAGCCCAGCTAGCTAGAATTTTGTGGATAATCATGTGTCATTTGTGAGTATTAATATGATCCATAGGCTTGTCTTACAAATGTGGGAGAGCTATGTGTTGTGTGTATGTTTTTTTCTCAACTTTTTATTGAATTTTACAAAAAAGGACAATGAAAGAATATGGCATGACAATACAATCAAGATAAAACAGAATTAAGTACAAAGTGAAACAGGTACATCATGAGTATATACATTTATACTGTAGTCCTCTTATATAACATAATCTGTAACAGAAAAAGGGGGAGGGGAACAAAAAGAAGAACTATGTACAAGATTATCAAACATATATATTTACACAAGAAAAGATTACTCAAAGGTTATATAGGAGGTGCTACTGTGATTTCCATAGAAAGGAACCAAGTAATTCTGTAATAAAGACACAAACATACAAGGAGGTAGATCAGACTAGCCAGGTTGAGAAACTGAAGCATCTTGGATACTAGATCATACACTTTCTAATCGCCCTGAAAAACATCCAAAAATGATTCTCCATATTGCCTTGTAATTTACTTGCTTATTTGGGTTATTAATGAACATTTTTTGTGAAGATATGTATTTTATCACTAAATTCTTAAGGCCATACCAGGAAAGTTTAGTGCGATCTAACCAGTTTCTAGTTATGTAGAATTTGGTCAATAAACATAAAATGATGCATGCATGAAGCTTAAATCTAGGTAACCTAAGATCAGTGACATGCAGGATTGCTAGTTCCCATGAAAGGGTCGATTTTGATAACCCATCTTTTCTAGTCTAACTTTGAGGGAGCACCAAAGTTCATATGTGTGACTACAGGACCAAAGAATGTGTAGCAAGTCCACTTGAGGAAAGGAGCAGCAAGGACATGATGGGGATGTATTGGAATTAAATTTATTTAATATGCATGGGGTAAAATAAGTATTATTATTTATAATTAGTTGTGTGTAAATCAACTTTTTAAAAGGAGGAAACTTAAGATTTAATTCTGTTGCTCTGAGTTTTTGGTCTTTACTAAGATTACTATCCTGCTGATTCCAGTAGTTGGAAAAAAGTATTCCATTCTGATGCTTGGAGGCCATCAATAGTTTATAAGTATTAGATATCATGTTTGTACTTCTAGACAGACTTTTTATGATTTCCAAAGTAGCAGAAATGTTATTTTCAATATTTGGTTCATCTGACACTACTGCTGTTAGGAGTTCTCTGATTTGACGAAGGATGATAGTGTACTTCTGTCCGAGTTTTAGATCTTCCTTAAGTTTACTCAGTGATTTCTCCTTGTGTCTATATATATCCCAAATGGTACAATTTCTTATTAAGGGGTACTCAAGTAAATTAATCATTTTGTTGTTTAACCTAATATTAGGGTTCATATGGATTGGTTGTAATAAGTGAAGAGTATTCTCTAACTCCATGAACTTTATTAGATTCTGGAAGTGTTTAACCCTTTGTTTCATGGTGGTATGAATGGGAATAGAATTCAAGCTTTTAAGTAATAAGAAAGGCAAGGCTATAGGGTTAATATTGATACTAATCACATGCCTATGCCAGAGTTTGATCCACTGAGGGAATCATACTTTATCTACCTGAGAGAAAGTGGAGATTCGTATAACCCTACTTTCACATATTATCATGTAATAAAAACGAAAGTCAGGCAAGCTTAGACCACCTTTTAGTTTAGGAAGGCATAATTTCTGATAACTTATTCTAGTCGCCTTAGGGAACCATATGAACTTAGCCAACTCTTTGTTAGTCCTTTAAAAAAAAGTATTTGGGATGGTTAGATTTAAAGTATTAAATTGATAGAGTAACTTAGGTAGGACATTCATCCATATAATTGCTGCTTTGGACAGGGGGGGATACATTTAGTTGTTGCCACCTATGCAAGTCCTGTAAAATACCCATCCATACCGTCAAGAGATTATTCTGGTACATAGACTAAGAAGTATGGTCAAAATGCATACCCAGATATTTAAGGGAATAACTAATTTTGAAAGGGGATTCTGCAAACAAATATTCTTTATGACCTGACAGGTTTATGGGGAAAATCAGTGATTTCTTTGGGTTTATTAAATATCTTGAACCTCCAGAAAAGGAGTCTATTGCATCAGCTAATCTCCTAATGTCTGAGATGGGGCATTCAAAATAGATGTTTAGGTCATCTGCGTAAACTGATAGGTTTGTCATGATATTTAAAGTTTTAGGGATAGAGTGAAATGTAATTTGGGATACTGAGAGAAGTAGGGGCTCAAGGTAGAGGTTAAGAAGATATGGTGACAAGGGACATCCCTGTCTCGTTCCATTCTGTATTTGGATGGGTTTAGATAGGGTCTTATTAATATGAAGATAGGTATAAGTTTTGCTGTACAGGTTTTCAATACTGTTGATATATAAGAATTTCCAGTTCACCCTATCAAAAGCCTTACACGCATCAAGTATTAGCCCATATATAGAGCTATAGTTTCTCCTGTTAAGATGCACCATAGCATCTAATGTTAGCTTATTGTCCCACGTTTGTCTGTTCATCATGAAACCTGTTTGTTCCAGGGAGATTATGTGAGTCATGATTTTTTTCATTCTTTCAGCTAAAATTGAACAGAGAATTTTAACATCTACATTTAATAGGGATATGGGTCTATAATTATGTGGATTAGACCTATCTAAGGGGTTCTTAGGTATGAAAATTGTTTTGGAATTAAGATGATAATCAGATATACCATAAGTTTTGATGTGATTGTATACTTTCAATAATATAGGTGCCATGGAAACTATAAAAGTCTTATAGAATTCTGAGGTGAATCCATCCAGGCCGGGTGTTTTCCATTTCTTCAGTCTTCCTATGGTATCAGTCACTTCTTGCAAAGCAAAGGGGGCATCTAGGTATACCACATTCTGTTTACTTAATTTAGGAAATCTTATTTTATCAAGAAATTCTGTTATGTCATCAGCAGAGGGTTGTTAGTCATTCATGCCACATAATTCAGAGCAGATCAGGTGAAATATCTCAAGTATTTGGGAATCTGTTTTGAATACCTTAACCTGATAGTGAAGAAGCAAAATTCTACCTGTTTTCTATTTGTTTGCAATAATACTTGCTAAGGCTTTGGAAGGTAATTGCGCCCAGTCCGAGTATTTAGCTATACATTTCAACTCGTATATAGAGTAATTTTGCTGATGCAATTCATATAATTGTCTCTGAGTATTTTTAATCAGATTTTCAGTATTAGGATCAGGTTTATCTTGGTACTTCTTTTCTAGGTCTAATAAGTCCACTAATAAATTTCTTTCTTTTTCTAGTGCAACTTTTTTAAAGATAGGAAGCTTTCTGAATAAAGATTCCCCTAATCTGCATTTTACAAGCTGCTCATTGAATGTCATAAGGAATATCTATATCCTCCATGATACTGTTTAGCTGTGCTAAAATGCTAGACACTTCCTGAACAACCTCTAAATTATATAATAGGTTGTTATTCAAGGAACAGTTAGAGTTTTTAACCCTTTTAGCCAACTTATTGGGTGAAAGGAGTTTTAAAGTAATTTTAGAATGATCCGAGAAATGTCTCGGTTACACCTGGTACTTAATATCTCCTTCCACCAGTGATTCCAAAATAAGGAAGAAATCTATTCTAGACCAGGTATTGTGACATTTAGAAAAGTAAGTGTAAATACCTTTCCTCTCCTGCCCTCCACCAAAAGAGATAGGATCAATCAGGCATAAGTCAGTTATTAGTTCACCTAAGGCAGTTGACGCTTGCATATTTTGGGATAAGGAGTTACTAGTATGAACAATCCCCAGATCAATAACCGAGTTCCAGTCACCACCCAATATAAGTTCATGGTCAGGAAAATTTCGCAAGATGTTGTGTTGCCTCTGACAGGGACTATAAACATTGAGTAAAAGGGTTTGTTTCTTATTAATAGGATTAGTAGTTATAAAATAACACCATCTACCCTTGTCATCTGAGAATTCTTTTAGGATTGTTGTCTGAAGTGATTTTTTAATAATAATAGTTACCCCTTTTGACTTTGAGTTGTCCCCAGCTGCAATTATTTCTTTAATCCATTTTTTATTTCAGATTCCCTTCCAGTCCTCACTCAACATGTGTGTCTCCTGCAAAAAACATGTGTGCCTCAGATTTAAAAATTAGATGCATCAGTAAATTTCTTTTATCTTTATCATGCAACCCCCTCACATTCCAGGAGTCAATGGTCCACATTCCCAACTAGAGCTTAATAGGGCAGTTGTTTTTGTTAAGGAAATGTTATATGTTCAGATCACAAGGTTCCAAAGGGAAGGAAAGAGCATATTAAAAATAAAAACAGGAGATAAAAATACATAAGGTAGCATATTTACAGTAAGCCCTATAACACTCTTCCAGAAACAACCCTGGGCCTACCCACTTCCCCCAATACAAGGAAGAATGTGATAAAATACAGTTACACAAGCCGAAATATTGATACGAGTATCATACTGAGGGATTGTATAACCTAAGAGTAAAGTAATCACCAATATTTTAAACCCTTTAAGCAATCTAAAACATATATACAATAGCACTATAATTCCTAGAGTCATCATCCTTACCCTTCTACCAATATAGCTATCCTCTCCTATAAGAAAGAATTCAAATAGGTATGGTGCTAAAACAACCATCACATTAAATCACTGAGTACAGATAATTCAACTATATTCCAGTTAGTGACACTACAATAACTGCTGAAAAGAAAAGGCACTATAACAGGAGACATATTTACAATTATATGTCAGAGACACGGAAACAAATATATAATATAACATATTATACCATGACCCCCCCAAACCGTGCACGCTGATTGGCCAGCGTGCCCGTTGTAAATCGAGTTATACTAATGGAAAAAGGTCCGGTCCCCCAGACTTTTTTCCCTTAGTATAACTCGTTTTTTTAAAACACTGTCTCGCTATGTTAAATGGGTTTAACATAGCGAGACAGCTTTAAAATAAGCAACGGAGATCTCCGTTGCTTATTTTAAAGCTGTCTCGCTATGTTAAACCCATTTAACATAGCGAGACAGTGTTTTAAAAAAAAGCAACGGAGAAAGCAAGATCTCTGTTGCTTTTTTTTAGTGTTTTGCTATGTTAAATGAGTTTAACATAGCGAGACAGTTTTAAAATAAGCAACGGACATCTCCGTTGCTTATTTTAAAACTATCTCGCTATGTTAAACTCATTTAACATAGCGAAACACTAAAAAAAAGCAACGGAGATCTTGCGTTCTCCGTTGCTTTTGCCCACAGCTCTGGTGTATTGTGCAGGCGCGCAGTACATCAGAACTGCCGCGGATGCCAGACATCTGCGGAAGGGCAGTAAACAGGCATTATACTATGCCATTATTTAAGAAAAGTAATAGTTTCTTTTCTTAAATAATGTCATGGTATAATAGCAATAACCCACTTCTGGGTGTGGGTAATGCTAAATTTACCCACGGTTGGCTTTGTTTGGTCCCAAGGCGAACCACGCCAACCAATGGTAAATTTAGCATTACCCACACCCAGGCGTGGGTTATTGCTATATGAGTTACTGTATTAGAATACAGGATATAAGCAAAACATTGAGCAAGTTTGATCTAAAAGTTTCCTAGCCCCAGAAACATTCAAAATAGTGTAAATAATGCTTATTTAAACCTTCAGAATTAGCTTAACAAACTCTTAACAGAAACAGAGGCATCAGATTAGGATAAATATCCTCTTTGTTTTGATACAGAACACATTTGCTTAAGCATAAGACCCAAAAGCTTCCATATAAATGAATATGCGTGCATATAAGCATACGTGCTTGTATGCCAGACTGTGAACTCTTACCTTGAAAATAAGATATAATTATATCTAACAAAAAAGCTGAAATACTGCTGAATGCTTATGCTACCACACATAGGGCAAAAACTCAAAAAAGCTGCAACCTGTTTGAGTAATAATTACCCTGATACCAAAGTATCCCACAGCAACATTACTAGAGCCCTCTGTGGTAAAATAGAAAACATAAGCAGCATCTGTAAAACAATGTGTATATATATATATATATATATATATATATATATATATATATATATATACATGTAGGGGTACTGATTCTTCCTTATGTACCATTTGTGCAGCATGTTAAATAGTTATGTATTTTTCTTATGTTTTAGTAACAACAAATCATGAAATTTTCTACCTACATACAAACAGAAATTAGGCTTGACATATTTATGTGCTAATGTCCTTATAGATATCTCTTGACAATCATTTGTTTAAATAGCTGATTGTAGTTGTAGTTCCTTAGCAGAAAGCATGGGTTCCCTAACAAAGTACCTTCCAGTTTTTAAAACATGTTAAAAGGGAACTCACTTTGCTCAATCCAAAGCACCAGTTCAAGTCTGCATCTGTGTAGGCTGCAATGCTTAAATCCAGAGCGACCACGATCACACTGTAGCCATTTGAAAATCAAGCTTTCTCATTTGGATCATGCAAACGATTGTTTAAACAGTAGTTACAGTCCATAAGAAGATGTATGGGCGGAAGCAGGCAGTTGTATCATAAAAACTATCCTACCATGCAACGAAAGCCAGCAGATATGTTCCTAGAGGGGGTACTTCCCATCTGGCATGCACTTCAGGGACCGTTAGATGCGGTTCACTTTTTTATAAAATTAAAAGCTTTACATCTTCTAGATTCTAAAAAAAGGGCTATTTTGGCATCAGAAATAGCTTATGAGGTTAGTGACAACCTCCAGTGAGGTAGACAGAGCATTACCTTTTCGCGAAAGAGTTAAGCTTCAGGGGCCTTTCCAAAACATTTCAGGAAGACAGCTTTGGCATCTTTAGGTGAGTCAGCAGTATATTTATTATCATTATATGTAAAGCTAAGGGTATTTGGATACTCCATTTGGAATTTAACATTTCTTTTAATGAGATCAGCCCAGAAAGGGGAGAATTTCTGGCGCCTTTCTTTAATGGCTATTGGGAGATCCTGCAACACCGTTATTTTATGACCATTCCAGAAGATTAGTTTCTGTTTTCTAGCCACGGAAAGGATTCTCTGGACATCCTGAAAATTTAGTAGTTTGACGTAGATTTGTCTCGGAGCATTAGACATTTGTCTAGTACATAAAGCACAATGTGCTCTCTCAGTTATAATGCTGTGTCATGTGCACTAGATTTTAGAATAAAATTAAACAATTGAAGCAAGGTCTGTCAGTTGGTTGGTGGCATATGATTCAGGTAGACCTCTTACTATAATATTATTCCTTCTGCTCCTGGCTTCTAAAATCAAGGATTTTTTGTTGGATTTCAGTTAGAGTGGTATTTTTGGTGCTTAAATGTTCTTTTAGCAGCACAATATGCATCTCATTATTTTTGGTAGTTTGTTCAATCTGTTCCATGCGTTCCATAGCCTGAGTCAATTTATTGCCAAAACCTGAAAGCTGTTCAGAGAAACCCTGAACAGCCAGCTGCAATGGTAACAAGGCTTCCTTCAGATTCTCCATGTGGATGTTGGTCTCAGGCTTTTGTTTAGCACTGGATTTTGAAGTGTCTAATTGTTTAATTTTCTGTCTTTTAGAAATGGTTTCCTTTTCAGGAGAAATTATTGCAGACAGTTTAGTTTTGCTAGTTTGTGTCTCCATGGTATCGGATTCCTTCGACATAGTTTGGCAGTGGAAACAACTTATATTCACCTCCAACTTGTGTCGTGCCTATTCAGGCCTTGAAAATACACTTAAAAGTAGCTCTGTGGAACTCTTGAGATTTAATAGTAAAGTATATACTCACAGAATTTATGTATGTATTTATTTATTTATTTCCAGTTTGATTACCGGGGAAGACCACTGGGTCAACCTGGCCCATTTTCAGTTGAGGCCCGGGAGAAAAGCTCCGAGAATGCATTGAAAAACAGTTTACATACTAAATTTGGAAGAAAAGTTTACATACACATGGAAAAACAGTTTACATCCTAAATTTGCAAGAAAAAAATTGCAGGATTTAGAAGAAATGCAAGCAAGGTATGAGAATGCATTAGTAGTTTACAAATATGATTACAAGAAATACAACCTTGTACCAGATAACAATTCTGTAGAACAGATTAAAATTAAGCTTTTTCATTGAGTATAGGAAGCAGAAATTCACTAAAAATAAGTGTTAAGGTTGTACTGATATTTGACATGATTAGTTTAGATCCACAAAAGATTGTGAAATATGCTTTACAAGCACAATTTGAGTAGAAAGAAGTACTCTATATTTACAATATTTACATGTGTTGTTGAGCAAATATAGCTCTGGGAGTGGAAGAAGTAAGGAGAGGGATAAAGCAGCGGGAGATTGCAGGGAGATTTGATAGAGTTGAAAGAAAGTGCCTGAGGGAGGTATAGAGGGCTTATGTGCCAGTAGGGGGAGACTGTTGTGGCTTGAAGTGATCAAAGCTCATGTAGGGAGGAGGCAGGGGCATTTCTGTTTAGTAGACAGATGTGTGAAAAGCTGGGCCTTGAAATTTTCATAGTTTGGGGTGGTTCTTAGAGACTGAGGAAGGGAATTCCATTTTTTGCCTAGAGCATAGGAGAGGAACAGTTGGCCAGCAGGATGTTTGGGTTTATGGATAGCTATTAAGTTACAATGTTCAGATCTAAGGGTTCTGTTGGGAATATAGGGGGAAGGGTGTTAGTTAGAGTGAGGCATTTTGTAGACTGAAATATGAGAGTATGTGCTATAGAGAGTTTTAGGCAATCTAGGTGGTTTGGTAGTTCTAGCCAGTTCAGGGATTGGAGGGCGAGGCAGTGGTGAGTGGAATTTTTGGATTTGGAGGCAAATTTCGAGATTTTATTGTAGCAGCTTTCTAATTTGGAGAAAATGGAGGAGGACAGGTTGGTTAGGAGTGGAGCACCATATAATAAGTAAGGAAGGAAAAAAAGTAGAGGCTAGAGTTTGCCTTATTGAGTTGGAGAGAAAATGATTGTTCCTATACAGCATACCTTGCTTTTGGTGGGTCTTTTTAATGTTTTGTTGTACATGTATATCAAACTTTAAGTGTTCATCAACTATTATACCTAGCGGTTTAGCGGGGGGATGACTTCTCTAGGTGTCTTGGTTTGGCTAAGAATTTTGAAGTCATTTTTATTGAAGGAATAGTTCTTAGTTGGTGGGAATAGTAGAATTTTGGATTTGCTTGCATTAAGAGATAGGTGGTTTTGGTGCATCTAGTTTTCAGTTTCTGAGAAAGCAGTTTGGGTTTTTGATATCAGTTCTTGGAGGTTACTGGCAGAGCAGACTATGGTTGAGTCATCCACGTATTGAATAATTTTGGTGTTGGGAATAGCAGTATGGAAGTTGTTGATGATGTTAAATAGCATAGGTCCAAGGATGGATCCTTGTGGGACACCGATAGGGGTGGGTAAGAAGGAAGATATGGAGTTTTTCCATTTGCCAGCCTGAGATCTGTCTGATAGATAGCTGGAGAACCAAGAAAGAGTTTTAGGTGAGATGTGAAGGTTTGAGATATGACAAAGAAGAAGGTTATAGGAGATAGTGTCAAATGCCTTGGATAGATTAATAAAAACAGTAGAAACTAGCTGTCCTGAATCATGGGCTTGGTTGACAGTATCTAAGAAAGAAATTAGGGTGGTTATGGTGCTGTGGCCAGGGTGGAAGCCATGCTGAGTAGGTGTGAGGAGATTATTATGGGTCAGGAATGGCATAAGTTGGATGTGGATGCACTTTTCAAGGATTTATAAATAGGAGAGAGTAAGGCAATGGGGCAGAAATTTGAGATACTGGTATTTTTCCCTCCCTTATGGAGAGGGAGAATGAAGGCTGAGCGTCAGAGTTTGGGGACATATGATTCTTTTATTGATCTCTTTATTATGATACTGACTAGGAGGGCAATGTCATCTGCAGCTTGTTTTAGATAGGATGATGGAATGTTGTCGGGTGCATTAGAGCAGGGCTTAAGTTTGGATAGAAGTTTTTTTATGAGAGTTGGGGAGACAGATTTAAGTTCGAACAGAGGAGGAAGGTTATTTGGTGGGTTTGGGGGGGTAGGGTGAAGGGTAGCTGGGTTATTGTTGAGAAAAGATTTTGTGAGGGAAGAGATGGTTTCGATGAAAAAGGAATTGAATTCAGAGCCTAGTTCAAGGTCAGTTTTGTTTGGGTTGGGACAGGGATTTGTTTTTGAGCCTGTATGGAGAAGCGAGTTTATTGTCTTCCAGAGTTGTTTAGGGTTGTTAAAGTTATTTGACTGGAGCTTAGTATAGTAGGTTTTTTTTTGTCCTTGTTGATTAGCTTTTTTGCAAGATTACGGAGCTGTTTATAATGAAGCAAGGTATTAGGTAGATTTTTTTTGGTGAAGTTTCCAGTTTGTCCCTTTGGTGCATAATTTGTTTGGTCTCTTTGGAGAGCCAGGGAACTGTGTTAGTTTTGATTCTTTTGTTTCTAAGGGGGGGCTATGGAGTTTAAAGTGTCAAGGAAGACAGAGTTGAAGTGGTCTATAGCTTTATCAAGGGGAAGGGTGTTTAAAATATGCCAGTTCATTTGTTTGAATACATTTGAGAAAGTAGTAGGGTGGAGGTTGCAAAGGTTGTGAGTAAGGATATATTGATGTTGGTATGGAGAAGAGTTAGTGGAACAATGAATGAAGGCTGGGAGATGGTCACTAATGGTATCAGGAGTAGTGCCAGAGTTGGTTATTTTATTAGGATTGAAGACTTGGATCCAGTCTAAGGTGGATCCAGGGGGATTCATTTTGTTAGGTTGGGTGATCGAGAGAATAGTCTTAGTGAAGTTGTAGAGGTTGATGGATAGGGAAGGAGAGGGGCTGTTGAGTTTGTTCCAATCAATATTTACATCTCCTAAGATGCAAGTCTCATAGTTAATTTTTGTGGAAGCCCACAGGAGAATTTCTTCAGGTATTGATATATTATTACCAAGAGAGATATAGAGGGCAATGAAGCAGATGTTTTTGTGCTTGTTTAGTTTTAGTAGTCCAGCGGTTAGTTCAGTGTTCTGGAATTGGCGGATTGGAATTTGGAGGGGTATTAAGGTGAGCAGATTCGAATAGACTAAGGCGGTGCCGCCACCTTTTTTACCTACTTGGTCATTTCTGAGAATATGGAATCCAGGGGGTAGAAGTTCTGAATCTGAGATGGAGGGTTTGAGCCATGTTTCTGAGATGGCTAGGATGTCAGGTTGGTTATAGCTTAGCCAGGTGTGGAATTGGTGTGATTTATTGGTAAGACTCTGAGCATTTATTGTGAAGATCTTTAGGGTATTAAGAGAGGTGGAACAAGTTATGCAGTTGGTGTTGTTGTTACAGTTTATGGGACCAGGGTTGGGATGTATGTCACCTGCTTGAAATAGTTTATTAAAGGAGACGTCCTTTAGCCATTTCGGTTTGCATGAAGTAGATTTGGGAAGATTAAATATAGGAGTTGGTGACACTATCTTGGCTTTAGTGAAGAAGATTTTAGGATGGAAAAGGAGCAAAGGGTTGGATTGAATGAGGGAAGGGGAGATAGAGTGGAAATGGAGGAGGGTACAGGAGAGTAAGTAAGGAGGTTGTTTTAGTTGGTAGTATTGGACAGGCATAGGCGGTATAAGAGGTGGTTTGGTATAAGGGAATTAGTAGCAGAAGTAAGAAGGGGTGTAAAGGATTTGGTGATGTAAGGAGAACATGTCAGAGGAGAGAAAGGGTAGACAAATATGGGTTAAAATGAGAGAGAGGTATGGGGTTATAAGAGGGAGATGTATGGATTATAAAGGAAATTGATGGTTATGACTGGGACAAATGTGTTGTAAAGTAATAGTGTTATTATGGGAATAGAGGGAGTGTGTAATAAAGTTTAGAGTTATATTGGGAATCTGAGAAGAGAGGGGGAAGGTGTAGGTATAAGGGTGGGATGCAACTGTAAGAGTGTATGTGGGAGGGTTATGTGAGTGAGTGGTAATGAGGATAGAAAAGGTATTGGATGATTAAGCTGAGGGGTGTGGAAAGGTGAGAATTAATTTAAGAGTCCTGGGGCTGGGTGAGATTTGGGGGTAAGGTAGGGGAATGGAGTGAGCCCGCAGGGTGAATGGAGCGGGTTAGAGCAGAGAAGACAGAGCAGGCAGCAGAAAACAATGAGTGAAGCAGAGAGCAGTGCCCAGGGTAAGGGGGCACAGGGGATGTGCACTAGGCACAAAGCATCTAAGGTAAAGAGAAGCAGAGAAATACACAGGGGGTTGGAGCTAAACAGGATAGTGGAGGTTGTTAGGGAAAAAAGCTATACTTGCTAGGAGAGAGGAGCAATTGGTAGTGAGTAAGAGCTGCCACCTAGTGGACAAACAGCATAGGTCTGAGGTGAAGGCACAAGCTGCATGGAGGGATGGGATGGAGCCTAGAGAGCTTGGAGGGAGATGGTAGGCTGCTAGCAGGTGCACGCTGAGTCAAATAACAACCATTAGTGATTACAAATGATTTACACAAATAGGGTACATACAAGCTAGTTGTAGTTCTTGATAGGTGGTGGAATAGTTGCAGGAGTCACTACTGGGACCCCTTGGTAGTTCTTCCAAGATTCTTTGATGGATCTTTCAGGGTAGGATGCCCAGGTACTATATGGAACAGGGTGAGACGCCTGGGGTGGATGAAACGTAGCTATTTGGAGAAGCTAGTTGTAGCTCTTGCGGGGTGGCAGAATAGTTGCAGGAGTCACTACTGGGACCCCCTTGGTAGTTCTTCCAAGATTCTTTGATGGATCTTTCAGGGTAGGATGCCCAGGTGCTCTATGGAACCGGGTGAGACGCCTGGGGTGGATGAGACGTAGCTATTTGGAGTAGCTAGTTGTAGTTCTTGAGGGGTGGCAGAATAGTTGCAGGAGTTACTACTGGGACCCCTTGGTAGTTCTTCCAAGATTCTTTGATGGATCTTTCAGGGTAGGATGCCCAGGTACTATATGGAACAGGGTGAGATGCCTGGGGTGGATGAGAAGTACCTATTTGTAGAAGCTAGTTATAGTTCTTGAGGTGTGGCAGAATAGTTGCAGGAGTCACTACTAGGACCCCTTGGTAGTTCTTTCAAGATTCTTTGATGGATCTTTCAGGGTAGGATGCCCAGGTACTATATGGAACAGGGTGAGACGCCTGGGGGAGATGAGACGTAGCTATTTGGAGCCGCGAGCGGACGCCAGCAGCCTGCAGCAGGGACAGGACCAGAAGGGGCCAGGTCGAGATTTAAAAAAAAGAATATAGCCAGGAGACCTCAAAATCAATGAAAATGTAGTGCAGAGATGAGAGCAGCTAGGATCTGGTCTTGGGTTGTGAAAGGATGGTTAAAAGCCCATAGTTATTTTAGTTAGATAGGAGCCTCATGGAAATGGTGTTCATAGGATGACAACCATCTTGGAATCTGTGTTGTGTGTATATTAAACTACTGGTGCAGCGATATGTGTTGAGCTGTATGTTATGTACTTGGGCTTCAGGAATGTGGCCACGGTGTGCCCTACTGGAAAATAATAGAAATGTATATAAACTATATTAATGGTACAAGTTGGAACATACAGAGTTGGCTTGCAAACCCTCAAGAAAATAGGTTGAAATTGTTTATGATTGTGTTATTTCAGTTTCAGCTCAGCAAGAAGACAGGATGTCTAAGGCTAGAAATTTTCCTATTGTCTTGAAACAGAAATAATTGCTAGGTTTTAAATGTAAGGTGTTTTTTGTTGCTTTGTTCCTCCCTAGTGGCAGCACATCTGAGAGACGGTTATGTTTGACACAGAGATGTTGGTTTCTGCTGGCCTTGGAACTGAAGGCAGGTGACAAGGAGTGGTGTCATCCAGCTGACCCAGCAGTGATGTTTTGATACTGATTTGGGAACTCTCTCAGAGACTGTGCATTTTGTATCTTGTCTTGGCTCTAGAAACATCCATTCAGCACTTCTCATCTGCATTTGCCTTGCCCTGTAAGTAAGCCTAGGGTACAATGATATATTTTAGATACAGACAGGAATACAGTAAAGATTAGTTTAGATGTTTTCTGTATTTATTTGAGACTGTCCTGCAATGCTGTTTTAAAATATTTCCTGTGATTCTGAACTCTGTAGTCACTGTGTTGAGTTATTGAGTATTGTTTTGTTCATTTATTATTTATTATTAAATATATTTAAACATTTTAATTGTGGCCAGTTTGTTTAGAGCAATTTATACTCTTACAGTACTTGCATATGTACTTGGTGACACAGTACAGGCCACTCTTAAATAGCTTGCAAGTCTTGGTCACATTTACCATTTGGAAAATAGTAACATTACACAGTAAGATTGGTCACCCTTTGGGAAAGGCCTTAAAGTGGCTGATAAGGGGTTCTGGTGGCACTGCTAACTACCTTATGGTCTGGGCAGAAGGGGGCACAGCTAGTAAACCTGTGCCAGTCTTTCCCAGATGTGTGTTTGTGTAAAAATCAAATCTCAAAGTGTGTGTGTGTGTGTGTGTGTGTGTGTGTGTGTGTGTGTGTGTGTGTGTGTGTGTGTGTGTGTGTGTGTGTGTGTGTGTGTGTGTGTGTGTGTGTGTGTGTGTGTGTGTGTGTGTGTGTGTGTGTGTGTGTGTGTGTGTGTGTGTTTGTATGTCGTGCGTATGTCAGCTACTTGGACAGGGACACAAAGCACAGGTTGTACAGAGAGAGTGGTGGGAGGACTTGGCTTGGGACTCTGGCTAAGGACTCAAATCTAAAGCTGTGCCAGTGGGGAGTCTTACTGGGGATCTGGAGAGAGAGGGAGAAACCAGTCCCAGATTGACTGTGATCTGTGTATGCTCTTAAGAGAAACTGTATTTTACTGCGTGTGTACTTGTCATCCTCCCAATGTGGATGTATTGAGGCTCCCTGATTACTGGGCCAGTGCGGGGGTGTCACAGAAATGATCAATAATGATATAGTAAACCTCCAGACACTGAACCCAACCCAGTTTGGTTTCATCAAGGGCGGATCATGCCTACTCAGCGTGGTGGACTTCTTTGAAATGGTCACCAAAGCATCGGATGAAGGCAAAATCATTCACCCTGCCTACCTTGACCTGGTCAAGGCTTTTGACACAATATCCTACACGAGCATAGTTGACAAACCCAAGAGGTTAGGTACAAACTCGTATGTCACCCGGTGGATAGCCAACTGGTTCACAGACATGACCCAGGAAGTTAGAATTGGGGAGTCCACTTCTATAAAGAGGCCAGTCACAAGTGGAGGCCCTCAGGGATCAGTCCTTGGACCGCTCCTTTTTGGCATTTACTCCTCAGACATCAAGTCCAATGTCAGTGGTCTCTGGATGGCTAAATTTGTGGATAATTGCAAATTAGGAGCTGTCACTGAATCTCACACTGACACAAATGTTCTCCAGGAGAGGCTGATACAAACAACTGGTTTCAATGCCATGGACTAAAACTAAATGCCAAGAAATGTATAATCGTATCTTTTGGGTAGTAATCCATCCATGGTAAATATCATATTGACATCACATCCCTTAGAGATGACCCAGTAGTCAGGGACTTGACATACACAGATAGTAATCTAGCCTTTGACCATCATGTGTCTACAGTGGTGAGGAAATCATTCTATGTGTGCAACTTATAAACAAAGGTAAGGCATCTAAGTTCAAAGAAGTTATTGTTCCACTGTATTCGGAATTCATCAGACCTATCATTGAGTACAATGCCCCCTTTTGGTATGTACCTAACCAGGCAAATCCAACAACTGGAATGCCCACAGAGGTTTCTTACTAAAAGAATACGGGGTGTAAGTAAAATATCCTTTGCTGAACTCCTCAGGGCCCTTTCCCTGTATACTGTCTCCTCCAGGTTTTTGAGAGGAGATCTATGCTTGGCATACAGGGCATTGTCAGACCCCACTCTGATGGACTTCCTGCATATCCACAAAACAAGCAACACCAGAATTACCCATTCTAAAGACAAAAATCTTGTATGTGACATAAATAGGACCTGCTGGAGAGAGAGGTATTTATCCCAGAGACTACCGCGTTCATGGAACAGGCTCTTCATCCATGTGAAGCAGAGTTTTTCCCTAAGCCAATTCAAATGCAACTTGGACAACTGGATGTGAAACTGGAAATTCATCCCTGGTTTGGCACTTATGTCTCTAATGGACACAGGTAGCCTGTAAATGGTTCATCTCCCAGGCCCATGCTTATACTTATCAAGGGTATCAGAACTTATCAGAGATTTGCGAAGCATGGCTAGGCATAAAAAGGCCCTTGTGTTCATTAGCCTAGTAAACATCTATGAACCTATGAACAACTGTTTCCTGCTTTATTTGCACATTTCATTGCATTTTTGTAAAATAACTGCTCTTCCTCTGTGTTACTGCTCTAAGACTGCTTTGAAGTTACCTTCCACAAGGGATTTCCAGCTAGCTGTTTAATTTGATTGTGGTAGCATTGCACTTGTGGGTCTCTTCTACTGTGTTTTTACATTAGGAGGACTGGGTTTATTCCTCTTGTGGCAGGAGGTGTTTACCTGGTCTGTCTGAGTTAGGAAGTACACAAAATGACCAGTAATTGCACCTTCAACAGCTAAAGGTTAAGATATCTCAATATACCTCAATTAAGTACACCTCTAGTGTAGTGGCAGCTGGTGACTTCAAATTAAAGGGGGGCTGCAGGAGGCAGCTGAATAGGTGGGGCCAATGGGAAGTGGTGTGGCCAACTAGAAAGTGGTGGAGCTATGCTCAACAACACAACAACTGGAACTTTAATTAAATACACTGCCCTGGGTGCCAAACCATCATTACAAGAGTCCAATCAAGACAAAATGAAGTGTAGAAGAAAAAAATGTTTCAATGCATTGGCTACATGACAGCTTACTTAATATCTAGATGGAAACAAAAAGGTTGTGAGGCATGAAAAAATAAATTAATTTTCAAATACATTACTGGAATACTAGTCAAAATCAAGTATACAAAAGCAAGCTTCTCCTTGCACTGCAGTGCTAATTATAACTTATATACAGCTTTATAAAAGTACCAAGTAACATGCTGAAAGTAGAAATCTCTGTGATACCCCCACTTGTAGAAATGTTTCTTATCCAAAAAAGACCTGCTGCCTGAAAACAACTATCTACTTGTTTCATGGGGAAAACATGATCAAAGTAAAAAAATGAGCAGCAAACAAGAAACAAGCTCAAGATAAATTGCTTAAAGGATTACTGCACAGGTTATGGACCACACATGATAGATTGGCATTTTGTTTAGTTTATGGGTAAAACTTGCAAAGATGACTGCAAATCTCCAACAAATGTAATGAGCTTCTGAAAATACTGTAATCCTGTCCTTTATCACAAATACTGTCATATGCATTTCAATACCTAAGGCTTGTACATTATCTAGTTATGTAAATATTCTCTGCATGGCCACAACAAAAAGGCTTTCGGTGTTGGTAATTATTTAACAGTATGCTTATTAAAGGTTACTTGCATCTTACAATCTCAGACAAGCTTACCCGATGGTCATTAAAGCATTGCTACTTAAACACAAAACAACAGGGCACTGCGACAGCATGCATTTTCTGAATAATAAGAAGCATAAATCAACAGTATAAAAATATGACAGAAAACCAGAACATTCTGCAAAATTAAGGACAGATTAAAAAAGCCACTGTCGTACTTGTGTCTACCTTAGATGGGGGAATACTCTGCACACTTACACTGCATAACTGCTCCTTGCCTTGCTTGGACACATCCAGAGTCACTACATGCAGGAGTGGGGTGCAACAAGTATGTCACAATTTGAAATGTCTCTGGCTGATGGTGATGGCTCTGGCACTCATACCTCTCAACCTCAAAGCAAGAAATCTGGACAAAGCCATACACAGAAGTGGGACACAGGCACAAAAATAAGGACACGTTTTAAATATTGCTCTTATAAACTTAGAAAGATAATAGAATAGTAGTAGGTCTTGCATTAGCATGAATTTTCTGAAGGGTATGACATCTGAAACTCAAATGTCTGCCATTATTTTCTAACTTCAATCTTTAATGATTTGCCACTAATTTGGCAGAAAAACACAATTTTATGAAAAACAGACCAAAAATGTGATGCAAAAATATAAAATTGCCACACAATACAGCTGGGAACCTGTCAAAGAAGGGACAACGTTGTAATATTAGTACTGTTAACTTGAGCAGCTGACAAAATAAGAGCATATACATACATTTCTGAAATAAAAGTAATCTATAACTCTGATCATTACAGTTATTTATAATTATAAACCCTCCGCATTTTCTTCCAAAAACTGCCATTTTGCGGAGGGGTTATTAGGTGGAGAGCAACATTTTGAGCCAAAATTGGGGACAGTTGAGAGGTTTGGATATTCCTAATTCTATAAAGCGATTTATTTGCACATACCTGTCAACCTCTTAATCCAGGAAATCTGGACAAGGCCAAATAAATATAATGGGGGAACATACAAAACAGTACTAAAAATTGCTCTTGTATAAACTTAAGACAGTTGATAGAATAACAGGTCTTGCTTTAGCATGCATTTTTCTGAAGGTTATAACGTCTGAAACTCAATGTCCATTATTTAGTGACTTCATTCCTAAATGATGTGCCAGAAAAACACAAATTTTATGAGGAACAAACCAAAAATAAGAAGCAAAAATCTATTCATTCTGCAAAAATCTGGACAGTTGAGAGGTATAGTTCAGCCGGGCTGTTTGAGTTTGCTGCCCTTCCCCATCACAAAATCATGGTTGAATGGAGCCTCCCCCCTGCAGCCATTCCAATGTCCCATTCCTTGGTTATTTCACCCCATTTACAATAAACACTGTAATGTGCATACTGCTTTACTTCTGCAATGATTTGGATTTCATTTGAAAGTTTTATTTTGCATTTTACAGCACAAACCCTAATAGATAATCTGCTAAACAAAGCAATGCAGTCTCACAATGAAACTAGACTTAGCATTAAAACTTCTCTGCCCTTGAAACTCACATTCATTGAAACAGCATTGAAACCCTCATTCAAAGAAAATACATTTTGCCAGTGGCAGATAAAGATTAAATTTGGGCCATTTTCAAATCATAGGCCCCTTGAACACGAAACATACACATGCTCTTTGATACACCTTCGTGATTGTATTAAATGATATTCCTTGTACAATACAGTACAGTTGTTAGAGGGCATTTTAAATTTATTGTTTTGAACATTTTCCAGTAAACAATGAAACAAAATACATGCACCAGTAATGACAAAACTGTCCAATTCAGAACATTTCCATCATAAAAGTCTACTCAAACTTATATTTCCATCATAAAAGTCTATTCAAACTTCTACAGTCCACCAGTATCAGTAAATATGCACAATCTCTGAAGAAGTAAAATTCATCTAAATAATTCCACATTAAAGAAATCTGTAACTAATGAAGAGGTTGCTGTTAGCAAACAACTTTATATGTCACTGTTTCATCTACAAATAAAGTGGTTGTTGCCCTTGAGGAATAAATTGCCCATGTTGCATTAAAAAATGATAAGCTAGTAATTTTGCAGTAGGGAATTGATGGCAAACTGATATTAGGTTCATAGTTAGTAGGTATCTTCACCAAAAAGGACTGCAGCATCCACTCCATTTACAACACAGTACAGTATCAGCAATGCATCTACCTACTGTGGGAGTAGAACCCACAGCCTTCTGCATCAAAAGCAAATACACTACCTGTTGTGCTATTAACAATGCAAGTAAACTCACCATAAGCAGTACTAAACTTTTGTTCCCCTGCAGCTCTCAGCTCCTTGTAAAATCTATTCGACACTCCGCTGTATCTCTGAACTTTGCAGCACAAGAAATCTGGAAAAAGCCAAAATTTATTGGGTGGTGGGGACAAAAGCCCAAAAACCAGGGACACATTTTAAACATTGCTTGTATAATGTTGGAAAGTTGCTACAATAAAATGCTGTGTTACCACCATACATTTCACTGCCAAGTCTTGAATCCAGGGGAACCCTGTGCAAAACAGAGCAACATACCACTATGCCAAATCAGCTGTTTTGTGAAAGAGAGGAAGATTGAAACTTAAATGACTACCTTTAGTGAATTCAGTTCTCACCATAGCTGTCAGCCTCTTAGCACAAAACACCTGAACAAAGCCACTAATGGGGGAATACAGCACCCAAACATATTCAGTGAATTCAGTTCTCACCATACCTTTCAACTTTAGCACAAAAACCTAGACAAAGCCAATAATGGGGAAATACAGTCCCAAAAATAAGGACAAATTTCAAATATCCATGTTATAAACTTAGAAAATTGCTAGAATAAAAGGGCATGTACTTTCTGAAGAATATGAAGTGTGAAATTCAAATGCCTGTTATTTTTATTTAACATTTGTTAACCAGGAAAGTCTGACTTGGAACAAAAGGCAATTTTCAGCAGATCAGGGAGAAACACTGCAGACACATATCTTTGTTAGCTGGGAAGACATGCAGACTCCACACAGAAAGCACCCCAGCCAAGAATCAAACCAGAGAACCTGTAGCTGTCAGGCAACAATGATACCAGTGCACCACTGCACTACTGACTTTGCCACAAACAACAAACATACAGAAACCACAGATTTTATGAGGAACAGAACAAATATGATGCAAAAACCTGCAAATTATTTAAAAATGGTGGTGGGTAGGGAATTTAGGCCCTTACTACCTGCACCCAAGGTACAGGGTTCAAACCTGAGTATTCTCTACCCACCACCATGTTTTGTCTCTAGCCACCAGTATGTAGCAAATGGGGCATTTTACACACACACACACACACACACACACACACACACACACTCTCACTCTCCATAGCAGCAGATCAAATTCCTCGGTCTCTGTAGCAGCCTGAATTTGTCCTCTGTAGCAGTCTGTGCTAGCTGTACTGGTGTCCCCGTGAAAAGAGAGTAGGCTGGAGCCTCCAGCCTGCGGACGATGCAGTCCGGTGTCTGTGCAGTCATCACCGTCCAAACTTCTGGGCTGGCAGGGCAGAGATCTCTTTCTTCCCTATCCAGATTGCCTAACACAGCAGTCTGGAGTTCTGAGTACCAGGAACTCCAAGCACGCATGAGTGGAGTTCCGGGAAGTGAGATTTTTTTTTTCTTTTTACTTTCTACAGGTGGGGGGAACTCGCAAATTTTTTTGTATTCTTTTCTTTTTTCTTTCTACAGGCGGGGGGGGGCTGCAGTCCTATAGCACGAGCCGCCTATGCTCTAGTGCGTTTAAAAACTGGTGGTTAGTGGTGCAGCATTCACTGAGCCTGGTGATATAGTGAACCTGTTAGCAAACAAATTAATTTCCAACTTTACCCCATCTCACCCCCAAGTATCTCCCCAAAAAATACTCTCAAACATAACCCTTCCAACTATAACAAGGAAGCATGTACTGACTGGGCTTGCTAAAGCCAAGAACACGGCCTCAATGGGCCCCAATAGCATCCCAGAATGCCTCCTGAACAGCAAAAATATGACTTATCAGGACTGCTGGAGTAATTTTTTATCTATAGTTTTAAAAGAGGGTTTGTGCCACATGAATGGAGGACTGCAACAGTCACCTCCCTTCACAAAGGTGGACCTTCAGCAGATCCTGGAAACTACAGGCCCATTAATCTGACTAGTCTTATTTGCAAAGCCATGGAAAACTTATCATGGAAATTATCAACAAGGTAGGAGACCTCCAGACACTGGATCCATCCCAGTTTGGCTTTGTCAAAGGAAAATCATGCTTACTGAATTTGTTGCACTTCTTTGAAAAGGTCACTAAAGCAATGGATGAGGGGAAAGCTATGCATATTGCCAGTTCCCTATTAGATGACTGAAGATGCATTCTTTCGAATGCGTCTTGATCGAACTTGAAAGCGCGAAACGGCATATAACCAAATTCTTTCCCTGGGAAAGAAATTGCTTGGCCGCCTTCAGTATTTTGCCATTTCTGTCACTGTAGTGTGATCTTGGAGTTGGTATATTTAAGTAGCGGGGTGTGGGGGCACAGCCCGCCCCCATGTCGGGAGGTGGGGGGCAAAGCCCCCCCACTATATGGAAAGTTTTAAAGTTTTTTTTTTTCTTTTTTGGAACAGCAATTTTTTTTCCATGGGAAAAAAATTGCTGTTCTGAGTGTTCGGGATTGTAAGCTTTCACTTACATGGGGTCGATAAATCACCGTTCGCTTTTCCAAGCATTCGTTGATTTAATATACACCCCATATTGCCCACCTAAAGATGGCTAAAGCATGTGATACAATATCCAAACTCAGGCATTGTCAACAAACTTATAGGACTAGGCATAAACTCTTTTCTAACATGCTGTATAGCTAGCTGGCTCATTGGATAGGACCCAGGAGGTTATAATCAGTGAGACCACCCCAAAGAGAGCGGTCACCACTGGAGTCTTCCAGGGCCCTGTCTTACGCCCATTCCTCTTTGGCATGTACTTCACAGATGCCAAAGCCATTGTTACAGGCCTCTAGCTAAACAATTTTGCAGATGACTGCAATCTGGGAGAATTCATTAAATCCCCCTTCCCTCAATATGAGAACATCCTTCAAGAAGGTCTAACACAGACACTTTGTGCCAAAGCTATGGCTTAAAGCTCAGTACAAAGAAATGCATTATAGTACCTTTTGAGAAGTCAGTCACCCTGGGTAACTTCATCTTCAATAAAACACCCCTAAAAGTTGATCCATTAGTCAGGGATCTGGGAAATCATTTAGATAGTAACCTAGCCTTCGACCAATGTGTGTTCAAGATAGTAATAAAATCCTTCTATGTTACCCAACTTATAAGTAAGGGCATGTCATCTAGGTCCAGAGACGTCATCATACCACTGTATTTGGCCCTGATCAGACCCATCATAGAGTATAATGCCCCCTTTGGTATGTACCTAACCAGACATATGCAGCAACTGGAATGTTCATAAAGGTTTCCTGTGAAAAGAATACAGGGAGTAAACACAATGTCCTACACTGATCACCTCAAAGCACTGACTTTCACCTCGTATCATACAGACTTTTGAGAGGTGATCTTTGCCTGCCATACAAGACATCCCTGGACCTTGTTTTGATGAATCTTTTGCACATCCACAAAACAATCCGCATCAGAACTATTAGATTAAAAGACCTAAATTTTGCTTGTGACATAAATAGGACATATTGGAAAGACATATATGTTTCTGAGAGAATTCTCATTCTCTGGAACAGGCTCTCCATCCATTTGAAGCAAAGTTCCTCCCTATCCCTATTTAAGTGCAATTTGGACCAATGGATGTATAATCTGTAACTCCTCCCTGGTCTGGCACCAATGTCTGTGATGAATAGAGCCAATCAGTAAATCACCCCCTATATAAGTAAGAATTTTGGGTCACATTTGGGTTGCATGGCTAGGTTTTTAAGGGCCCTAGTGATTGTTAGCCTAGTATACACATATGAACCTATGAAACTATGGATACCTGTTTTCCTGAAGAGATTCTAAATTCTGAATCTGGATGGGACGATAAAGAGATAGATGTAGGGTTTCTCCTCAGATTTCTGACTCAGTCTCAGAGGAGAGCTCAGTTTTTGATTTTCCCTGTGGGGTACTATTTCCAGACTGTACCAGTCTTTTCAGTGGGAGAACACTAACGTTTCTCAGTCCCAGAGAAATGTTAGTGTTCTCCCACTGGAAAGACTGGTACAGTCTGGAAAACACTAACGTTTCTCAGTCCCAGAGAAAACACTATGAGAAGTTACAGAAGGAATTTCCAGAACCTTCACATATTCCCCCAGATCTCTCAGCTCTGGAGTAGACGTGTGTCACTGCCTGCAGTTTTCTGTACTGTCAGCCTGCTGCCCCTAAAAAGACAAAATATATAAAGTTCCTCAGTCTTTTACGTTTTTATACATTGTTCCCAAACCTGAACCAGCAGCTGTATCTTAAATTAATCCTACTGCTGCTAAACATTTGATTAATTCCAATCCTATATTTTCTGACAAGGGTGGGAATATTACTGATAAGTATTGGAAAAGTGTATGCTACTGCAACTTTGTTTTCAGAATTTTGATCTGTCAGGCTCATGTGTTAAAGTTTATTCTGACTAACTGTGAAAGTATGAGGAATGTTTTATCTGCAGTTTCTTCTTGTGAGGAAAACTCTGGTGTGTGTGTGTGTGTGTGTCTGTGTGTGTTTTTTTCAGTTGATCCTTCTTCCAATGCTAAGGCCACTAATACTGTTTTGAAGAAGTTTGCCTGGCTCCTTTTCAGAAAATCCCAGAGGATGTGAAAAATGAGATTTTAAATTCTCCTTTGAATAGAAATGTAATATTTGGCTCCTGTGCTGCAGAGGTTATCAAAAACTGTGATAAAAATGGTAAGCTGACTCAGGGAATCACTAAGATTTTTCAATCTCCTTTTCAAAATTTTCTAAGGGATTCTCTAACCCCTCATCCAATTTTTATGTATTTTATTTATTTTATTTTAAATTTGTTTATTGGGAAAGTCCAACTGGACAAGTGTCCTTTTACAGCAGAGGCCTGGAGAGAAAATCTCCACAAATAATGTTCACTGACACAATAATAGATTTCGATTTGAATTCGTGCACAATAATAGTTTATAATTTGTATTCACACAGTACAGTATATTAATGGCAATCAACATTACCTAACATATGACATAAAATTATATAACAGCATCTTCAATTTAAAATAATAGTTTCAACAGATATTAGTTGCATTTTAGCAGCTGTCATTAAATAAAGTAAAGGTAAGGAAGAGGTAGAAATAAAACTAAGACATATGAGAGATAAGAAGTATGGTATGATAGATAAGGAGACAGAATGAGGGTCCTAGTATTAACCTGGACTGTCACAGTTGCAGAGCCATGAGTTCAACAAATGTAATTTCAAGGACTTTTTAATAGCTGTGATGAGAGGGGGGAGTTTATTCCATTGTTTGGCAATTGTGTTAGAGTAGAGGGATGAACCAGAGGCATTATTATCATTAGTTACTTTGGGAAGTTTGTTAGTGGAACGGAGGTTTCTTGTACAGAGTATGGAATTATTAGGTCTTGTAGTGAAGGGGTTTTGGCAGTTTTGTTATAGCAGGCTTCCAGTTTGATTAAGTCAGATTTTCTAAGGTTGGTGAGGACTGGAGAGGCATATAGTAGTCTAGAGATGAGATGCGTGCATGCAATAGTGGCCCTAGCAGTGTTTAAGAACTGTTTATTTCTATATAGAATACATAGTTTTTTATGTACTTTCTTTATGGTGAGAGAGATATGGATATCGAATTTCATGTTACAGTCGATCACAACCCCAAGAAGCTTTATGTGGGTATCAGGAAATATGATGGTTTTGTTATTAGATATGATTTTAAATTAGAGGTCAGGATTGGTATGTGGTGTAGGTTGGAAGATAAGTTTTGTTTTGTTTTGTTTGGGTTGAGTATTAGCGGTCAGTGAGCCAAGATTCAACAGAGAGAAAGGAAGCTTGACATTTCTGGTGTAGTTCCTTTTTTGTGGATTCCTTTTACTTTTTGGCAAAAAAAAAAAAACAGTCTCAACAAAATGCTAGTAAACAGACATTTAAGAAGAAATGGCCGGGGGGGGGGGGGGCAAAAAGAGTGGAGGAACACCCCAAAACCAAGGATAGTGTAACATGTCATAACAACTATTTAAGGAACCTTGTCCTTTTCCATTTCCCACCCTAATAGTCCCTTTTTCCTTTGAGAAAGTCTGAATCTCTACATTTCTCTTTGGCAAAAGTTTCAGACAAATGGGTTTTAAATGTCATTATAATAGGTAACAGATGGCAGTGAGAGAAAATCCCTTTATTCCAGGAGGTATTTCCTCATCAACCAGACCAAACTCCTTTATCCCTCCTCCCCATGTCCTTCAACACATGTTGTCCCTGGGAGTGATAGAACCAGTTCCTCTTTCCCAGGCTGGAAAAGGCTTTTATTCAAGGATGTCTTTAGTGCCAAAGAAAGAAGATACTTGGATTGGATCTTTCTTTCCTAAACTTGTTTTCGATAGTACGCAAGTTCAAAATGCTGACACTTCACAACCTTCTTCCCCATTTTAGTTTCCTGGTAACACTAGATTTAAAAGATGCGTATTATCACATCCTTATTTATCCAGACATTAGACATTTATTTAGGATCTGTGTGTCTGGATCATATTATTACTTCTCTTCCTTAACATTTGGACTGTCCAATATACCAAGAGTGTTCACAAAGTGTCTAGCTCCAGTTATACCTCATTGCAGGCTACAGGGTGTCCATACTTTTTCCATATTTAAATGACTTGCTTATCTTTGCAGAGTCTTTTTCGAAATGTCAGGAATGTCTGTCTCCCTCTCCCTTCCTTTCTATGTCCTGAGTGTGAAATCTCTTATGTAAGCTGGGTTTCCAAGAGAACATTCAATGTCTTTTTGACTCCCACCCACAGGAATATACTCTTGGGGTGTCAGCAAGACAACTCAGTTCAAAAAGCTTTTCTTCCAAAAAAAAAAATATCTGTGTAAATCTATTCCTAAGGTTTTCAACTCAGATTTTGGCTACTGCAATGGAATACCTCAGGATTTTGGGTCTCATGGCATCTATGATACTCATGATATTCCTGGCAAAATTTTACACGAGAAAGATAGAATGGTATCTGAAGTCTCTTTGGTCCCGGCATTGAAATGTTTTGTCTTTTCAAATCCCAGTGCTAGATTTTATCAGAAGAGAAATCACTTGATGGAGACAACATATTCCCTAAAAGTGTCTCCCCTTCTCCATCCCTGCTCCAAAGTAGTCAGTCATCGTTGACACCTTGGACTTTACCTGGGGAGGAGTTTCAGGAAGGATAAAAGTGCAAGGTGTGTGGGAGAGCAATGACAAGCACAAGCACATAAATTTTAAAGAGATGCTTAACCTGAAGGTACTCAACTCTCTGAATCATATTTGGTCCCTAGGACCTCTTCAAGTTGTTACAGACAATACCACATTTGTGTGGTAAATCAACAAGCAAGGGGGGACCAGGTCATACCCCCTTTGCAGACTAGCCATGTTAATTTGGGATACAGTTTCACTCTGCAGGCACCCTATATTCTTTCAGAGCAAAAACTGTGTGGCAGACAAGCTGAGCAGGACAAGGGCAGACCCTCATGAACATAAATTAGATTGGGGGTCTTCCAAGATTTGAGCCATCTCTAGGGAGTTCCTTGAGTAGACCTATTTGCCTTCTCTCTGAAAATTAGCTGTTAAGATTCTGCTCCAGAACACCATGCTAGAAGGTCTGGAAGACAGGTGTCTTTCCTTTGGACAGGAATGTTCTTGTATGCTTCTCCACTCATTCCATTGATATCCAGTGTACTTCTGAAGATTTAGAAGGAACCCCCCCCCCCCCAAGTTCATTGTGGTGAATCCCTTTTGGCCCAGACAACAGTAGTTCTTCCTTGTTTTGGAAATGGTCTGGGGCAGTTACCACAAGCTTCCTCACAGAATGCATATATTTGCACAAAATCAGGGGTGCTTCATACACCCCTACCCCAATCAACTTTAACTGACTGTGTGGATAATCTGGTCTTAACGTCCTTTAGGCACCTGTTTGCTGAGGATGTCCAACAGGTAATAATGGAGGCAAGAAAACTTGCTACTAGAAAATCATACATTAGCAAATGGAAAGGGTTTTCTAGTTGGTGCCAAACAACATAACCAACACACATTCAGGGCTACTTGTCTGCCCATGGATCATCGTCTTTTAATGCATTCTCATGTCAAATGTTTTTGAAAGGCATTTTGCATAAGAGGCCACCAAGAAAACCAGTGGCCCCTCCGTGGTCTTAATTTTGTGCTAGAGAAATTAACATTTGCTCCATTTGAACCAGCTAAGCTGGCTTACTTCAGGTTCTTAATATGGAAAACATTTTACTGATTGGTCTGACCTCTGCAAGAAGGGTATCTGAATTGCATGCTCTTATCGTGAGTCAACCCTATCTCAATTTCCTCAGATATGGTGTTTCTTTGAAATCTAATCCTTTTTTATACCTAAAGAGGCATCTGAGTTTACTTTAAGCCAAACTATCCATCTCCCCATTTTCTTTCCTGAACCTAAAAATGAGGGAGCAAGGATACTTCATACCTTGGGTGTCCACATACAACTCGGGTACTGTCTTGAGAGAACTTAATCTTTCATATCTTTGGTTCAACTGTTCATTTCTTGTGAAAAAGGGATAAGCTGTATCAAAACAGACTATTTCCAAATGATTGTCTATGGCTAACTTTTGCTAGACTCACTACAATAAAACTATTCCTGGCAGGGTCAAGGCCCACTCCACAAGGGCTTTGACTTTAATTGACTTTACCTATGGCTTTTTGGAAGGGGTTGTATTCTTGAAGTATTCCAGAAGCTGCAACTTGGTCCACTATACATAGATTTACAAGGCATTACAAGCTTGATTCCTTCTCTAGGAATATTATCCAGGTGCTCTCGGACCCTTTCTCTTCCACCTTCCAAAGGTAGTAAGCTAGAGTAATCTAACCTTATAGCTAAGGCTACTGCAGCAGTGATCAATATAATGAACATAGCACAGCTGTGTAAGTCCACTTACCATAACAATAGATGCTCGAACGATCCCTGCTGTAATAGCCACTACCTCCCTTCATCCCCCTTGCTGTTTATGTTTGGGTGTCAGTAAATATTATTTGTTTTTATTTTTTTATTTATTTAACATTGGTTAACCGGGAAAGTTTGACTTGGAACAAAGTCAATTTTCAGCGAAGCCTGGGGAGAAATGCTCCAGATGTATGTCTTTGTAACATGGGAAGAAATTGGAGCAGCCAGAGGAAACCCACACAAACGCATGGAGGACATGCAGATTGTTGTTCCTAGCAATGTCCTTTCAGGATTCAGCCTTCATCTTTCTGTTGGCATGAAAGCTGTGAAGAGCTTGGTGCCCAAACCTGTCTTTTTAGTCAGCTCATCTCGAGCAGACCAATGGTTTGAGTGTGTTGAAGGTGCCCTGAAGCTTTGGAAGCTGGCATGAGCAGCAGTGAACAACTGAATACAACAGCACTTTCCTCTTTTTTAACAAGGAATATTTTTTCTTTGTCTTTCTCTAAAGATAAGTGTATTTCAGGTCAATATTAGTGACGTTATAGAAATTTAAAATAATCTCCCTGCCTTTTTTAGTTACCACTGATCCCACAGGGGCATTGATGATCACACTGGAAATAGAAGATGCTTTCTTGCTCATTTCCATTCACCCATTTCACAAAAGTTATTTAAGATTCAGTGTAAGCCAGAGGTTTAGTATTAAAGTAGACATACTGACCAGGAAGGCCTCAGCGGATTATGAGGAAACTGGATTTGACAGTTTCAGTTTTCAGGCTCATAACCCAAAACTGGTGCTACCTTGTGATAGGTATTCTTATCTCCCAGGTCAATAAAGACCTGGAAGTGCTACATAAGGATTTGGTAGTAGAAATCATGGTAAACATATGCTTTCTCTTTCCAGTGGAATAAGAATCTTCTGTATATCTTTCCACAATTTCCTTGATTCAGAAAGCCAAACAGGGTAAAGCACATCACATTCAGAGAAATCCTGGCTGCTAGAAAAGGTCATAGATTTCCTTGCTGTAGATAATCTTAGAACCACATGGACAATGCAAGTAGTGAAACATATGTGAACTTAAGAGGCTAGTAGGGATTTATATCTAGCAATCAGAAAAAAACAATACAATTGAACTGATGTACCTGGGAACCCCTTTATTAATACAAAATACAAAATCCTAAAAGTTAAGTGCTTTTGTCCATTTTACCTTGTCTCTTAGGTGAACAATATAGAGGATTACCCCTAAGAAATAAGAAATCTTCATTTTCTGACACTGGTGGGATGTTTCAGATAATAAAGGAAATAAGAAATTCTAGCAGCAACATGCTATTGAAGCAAACGGCAGAGGTTTTTGGTACAGCCAGCAAAACAAAAATATAAATCTGTTTATCAGTCTCTTAGCTTTGCTGGATTGCTGCAGGTACTTCTGGAAAAATATTGATGATGTAACCAAGGAAGGTAAAATTGCTTAAATATTTTTACTAAACACAGAAATAATCCATCAAAGATCTACTCTTTAAGATAAGTACTTGACAAAATGAATGGTACTTTCTGTTGAAAGTTAAGACATTTGACTTGTCCTTTATGGAAGATAAAATAAATGAATTACATGGAAACATTTATATACTGTATAAATTAACCAGATTCTATTTTATTTTACTTATTTTCAGGTGAAAGACAACCACACATGTTTTCTGCTGCAAATGAAGTAATATTTCCCATAGAAGAGTCAGGAAGTCTTTTAACAGACCATTGAGCATCTTGGCCGATTGCAATGATTGCCTTATACTTCTGGGGAAGATAATATTACAAGTTGTATTGTGTAGGCCAATTAATCGTGACAAAAAAGTGAATAAATAAAATCTTTATTTGTTTATTGAGTCTGCACTCGGTCTGGAATATGAATACTGATTAAGTAAATCAAAAACATTTCTTATGAATTGAGTTTACTATCTTATTTGACATTACTACACTTGTTTGGTGCAGCCTTTTGCATATGGTATTCTATTTAGTTTCTGCATGTCTCTCTTCCTTAATCTGTGTAACTGAGATGCCATACTGTGTTTGTCCAGTTTCTGTGTGTAGAAAGCATACTATCCCAGTGCACCTAGGAGAAGTGAATCAATACATCTGTCATACCTAAAGGAACTGATGATGCATAGTAGAGATATGTTCTTTTAACACAGTTATTGAACTGGTTCGATTCTCAGCTAGAGCATCTTCTGCGTGGAGACATGCCTGAATGGGCGTACCTTCGTTGAAGGTTGTGCGTCAGGGCTGGTAACTCGGCACATAAAAATCAACTACCAATCATTAGCAGACCGGAGTTCCGCTGTGTCGACCCGTAACCAGGAAAAGCCGAAAGGCACAACAACAACAACATTGAACTATCACTTAAGACATAGACAAACATACACTTGTATAAAAGAAAACAAACCGTGTTAACATGTTCACAATTACAAACATTATAAATCACATATATTCTTTTATACAACTATAATCAATCCAACATTACATAAGTTGCTAAATTCCTGTCTTCCCTTAAACCTCACTCCTCCTCCAAAACATTACTTTGCATGTATTGTTCTCACAATTTCCATTTCTTTGTATGTAATTTGCTTCTAACCTTTTCTAAAGATCCCACTTTGAGTTCTTTTATCTCTGTTAAAATATACACTACTTCAAATACAGTTAGTTTAGACTCTGATTTTCAATTTCTGGTAACTGCTTTTTTAGCAGCCAGCAGAATTAAACTTAACAAGGCCTTAGTATGCCTAGACAATTCGAGTCATGTATCCTAGCTCAAAAAATCATTTCCTTAGTTACACCCATTTATATTTCTGACAGAGTACTCTGTAGGAAATTCTTAAAATCTGCCAACACATTACACTACCAATACATATATTCTCAGTTACCGCTTTCTTGCCCATCACACCTCCCAACATTTGCAATCTACTTGAGGAAAAATTCTTTGAAGACTACTTGGTGTATAAAAATACCTATGCAAATACTTCAAAAAAAATCCTAAATTTTCTACACTTTGTTTCATATTTGGAAGCCATACATATGTCCTGCCATTGTTAATTTGTGAATTTCGTATTTGGTCTCCCTTCTCAATCTTTTCTAATCTCCTCTGATTGATTCCTATATTTATCATGCAGTATTTTATATGCCCTACCAAGTATTCTGTTTTAACAACGGCTTCCGTTCCAAATTTAACTAAAAACACTACCAAAGGAGGTCTTTGCCTATACTCTTATATCAATCCCTGATAGGGAAGGCAGTCTCTAGCCTGCAGTCCAAATGTCTTCTTAGCCTCTTCACATTCTATTACTTTTCCCTCTCTAGTTATTTGCTCCAAATATCTTAGTTCATTTTCCAATGCTCTCCCATAAATTCCTGTCCCCTCTTGCCTATTCTCTGTTCCCTTAATTATAGTCATCACTATCGGCAGTATCTCTTTTCTCCATTCTCGTGTTGGCTTTGTTCTTAAAATACTTTCAGCTACTTTTTGATTATAATATTCTATATGGCTGTTATTTTCCTTGAGGATCTGAACCCCCTCTCCTTATTTCTTCAGATTCCCCCCTCTTCATCATCAGCATCCATTTCCACTTTGAATTATAGCTTTCTGCTTGTGTTATGTATACATCAACCTTAACTGTGCAACTCTAAAATATCCCTTCAAAACAGGTAATTCTAAACCATCATGTTCTGTTGGAAGGTTTAACTTAACCCACTTTAACTGTTTATTAATTACCGTTTGCACCTTCTCCTCTGGTTGATAAAAATATGCCTGAACTGTATATAAAACTAAAAGGACTAAAACCATTTTCACTGCTTGTATCTTGCTATCCATTATCCATGAACACGAGCTTCCGGTTTCTCAGTTTTTGTATTATCTTTAGTTTAGTCTTTTCCAACATATCCTGAGCTGCCTCCACACCTTTACATTGTGCTACAAAAGAATCTTGACCCTCACAAAGAGAAGCAGTTATTTCAGAAATAAAGAAACCTCTAAGAGATTGAGGCATCCAGGAGGTTCCTCCAGACCAGAGAGAATGCAGAATTTACTCAAGACTCTTTTTAGTGAAAAAGGAAAATGGGGACCTAAGGCCAAGTTTGGTTATAAGTTGCTTGAACAAGTTTGTGAAGTGAACCAAATTCCACATGGTCATGGTTCAATCCATTTTTCCATTACTGAGGAAGAGCAAGTGGATGTGCTCAATAGATCTTCAGGATGCTTATTACCACATAAAGATGGACAGATGCTCCAGGAAGTACCTTCACTTCTGGTTGGGAGCCAGTCATTCCAATTCAAAACTCTGCCCTTTGGTCTCACCACAGCCCCCTGGGTGTTTACCAAGTGTTTAGCAATAGTGGCAGCTTGTCTATGATGGCAGGGTTTCCAGGTATTCCAGTATTTGGATGACTGGCTCATCACCACCCTTTCCAGGAATCTACTCACTCAAGCCAGTGACTTCTTGCTCCAACACTGCATAGACTTAGGGATTACAGTGAATTTAAAAAGACACAAGACTTCAGATAGCAAAACTTCCTCAGTCAAGAATTACATCTCTTCTTCAATAAGCCAAATAAGTCTTATCTAACCAGCAAGACTACTACTTTGTCTTCTAGGCTCCATGGCAGCCTCCAGCACATTAGTGATACTAGCCAGATTCTATATGCTGGTACTTCAAAGGGCGTTGGCAGTTCAATGGTCAATGAATGTCCTTTCCAGTGATTTTAATGAACATCTGCAGACCCCATACACAGTGGTGGCTAGAATCTCTGCATGTTCTACAGGGATGTCCTTTCAATATTCCTTCCCCTCAAGACACAGTGACTATGGATGCTTCCCAACTTGGGTGGTGGGGGCATTATCTGGGAAAGACAGTCCATGGCACTTGGTCCCAAACAGAGGTCAGTCTTCACATCAATATACTGGAGATGAGAGCAGTCCTCCTAGCACTGCAGGCCTTTCAGGACTCAGTCCCTTTAGATGTGATATCTATTCAGACGGACAGCACAGCAGTTGTTTTGATACATCATCAAACCAGATCTTAATCCCTTTTGTCAAGAAGCCATGAGATTATGGCAGTGGGTGATATATTCTCACCACTTCTGGACAGCAATTCATATCCTCAAGAAATCCAATATCCTTGCACACAGGTTGAGCAGGTGTATCCTGCTGCATCATGAGTGGTCCCTCGAGTCATTAGTAATGGAGCAGATTTTCAGCTGCTGTGGCTGACCTTGTGAACTCTTCACCCTTCCCCATAACACCAAATGCAATAAGTTCACTCTGGTTCCCTGAGAGGCAGAGCCACCCATGGATGCTCTAATGTAGCCTTGGCCCCTGGGACTCATTTACTCCTTTTCCCAATGCCCCTGATTCCAAAGTTTCTTCAGAAAGTATCTGCTATGAAGGCCACAGTCATTCTCATATTGGTCTTGACAAGTCTGGATTCCTTTCCTCTCACCTCATCAGGTCCACCCACCCTGGGGCCTAGGCTCAGACCCATATTTTCTATCTCACTTATCAGGGTCACCTCACCTGAGCATTCCATCCTTCAAACTGACCACATAGTTTCTCCAGTTCCAATGATGGTTCAACAGTCCATGTTTTATCTTCAGTTGTCCACATTTTGTCTTCTTCCTAAAAACACTTGATTAGGAAAATTTATAAGAGCAAATGGAAAAGGTTCAGCCCCTCTTCCAGCAATTTTGGACTTCCTTACACACCTTTTCTAATGTGGAACCTGCTGTTCCACAATCAAGGTGCAGTTGGATGCAATATCCTCTTTCCAGGTGGGAGAGATCATACAGCCATTGCATCTCTCTGATTATCCAAAGATTTTCTTCAAGGTACCTTTCTACTACATCCTCCTCTTAGAGATTCAGATGCTATCATGCTACAGGCTTTGACTGGGCCCCCATTTGAAAGCTAGGGTTGATCTGAAGTTTCCATCATGGAAGACTATTTCTGGTGGCTATCACTTCTGGCCAGGAGAATTTCTGAACTATACTTCCTGTCCGCAAAACCTCCCTACCTAATTTTTTCACAAGAACAGCATGTCCCTAAAAAACAACCATTCCCATCTTCATAATGTGGCTTCTGAGTCATCCATTAATCACTCCATAAATCTTCCCAAATGTTTTGAACAAGGGTGAATATACCTTACATTTGCCAGCCAGTTATGTTTTTATTTACATTGGACAAAACCTTTCAGGAAGTCAGCTCAGTTATTTTTATCCTTCTGTACAACTAAATTGGGAAAAACAGTGTCAAAAGTTACCCTTTCACGCTGGTTGCCACAGTGCATTTCCTTTATCAAGAAAAAGATTGCCACTTCCTTTAATTCCAAAGGCTCTTTCCACCAGCCTTCTTTTCTAGTGTTCCCGTTGATGACATATGTGCTTCAGCTACCTGTTACAGGGTACATACATACCTTCATCTGACACTATAAATTAGATATGCAGCCCAGATCTAGGGCACCCTTTGGTTCAGCTGTACTATGGAATATCTTTCCATAGCACAGCTGAACCAAAGTGGAAAAGTGGCTGGGGTCTCTGTCCCACAGGTTAAGTTGCGGAAGGAATTTTCTGCCGATGGGGACAACCATGCTGCGATCTCTTTGCATCCCCTCAAAAACAAGTGCAGTAGGGTTTTTGCCCTGATCCCCCCCCCCTCACAGGGGAGTCACCATGGGATGGTCTACTTCATGATTGCCACCCATCTCCATTATGCAAACCACCCATTACCACTAATCCCCAAATTTTTTCAGAAAGGATCTCAATTGAAGAGCACTGTTATCCTCATTGCCTCTTACTGGCCTTATCAGATTTGGTTTCCTTTCCTTTGGTCTCATCTACTTCATCCACCATGGATTCTGGATCCAGTTCCAAACCTTCTCTCTCACCCAGCAGGCATGACACACCCAGACATTCCAGGCCTAAAGCTGACCGCATGGTTTCTCCACTTCCATTCATTGCCAGATAGCCCGGGCTCTCTTCTCCTGTCCACCACATTCTTTTATCCGCTCACAAAGCTTTCACTAGAAAAATTTACAGAAATAAATGGAAAAGATCTGTTTTTTGGTGCATCAGAAAGATACTGACCTGTTTTCAGCACTGGTTCCTAATGTTCTTGAATTTTTAGCTGCAATCTTTAATGAAGGTGCTAGCTCTTCTACTGTTAAAGTACAATTAGCTGCCATTTCCAATTTTCATACGAGTAAATAATTCATCTTTAGCCTCTTCCAGACTATGCAAAGGCTTTATAAGAGGGACCTTTCTTCTTAGACCCCCCCCCCAATAAAAGACCCCACTCCTCTATGGGATTTAAATATTGTTCTTCAATCTTTGACACAGTCATAATTTGAACCATCAGCTAAGTGTGATGTAAAGTTTTTAACCTGGAAAACTGTCTTAGTAGTGGCAATTAACTCTGCTAGAAGAGTTTCAGAACTTCAGGCCTTGTATTCCAAGTCCCTTTATTTGATTTTTCTTAAGGATAAGGTATCCTTATGAACCAACCCTTCCTTTCTTCCTAAGGTAGTGTCAGAATCCAACATTAATCAGGTTATCAACCTTCCAGTTTTCTTTCCAATTTTTCCAGCAAAGGAGAGTATATGTTACACCTTTTGGATATTCACAGACAATTACAATTTTAACTACATAGAACCAAACTTTTGAGGAAGTCGGAACACTTATTTGTTTCATTTTCAGAATCAAAATTAGGCAAACCAGTTTCTAGAGTGACTCTAGCTAAATGGCTAGCTGATTGTATTGCCTTTGTGTACAAAAAATTTTGTTTATCTTTACCAAAGCCACCAAACGCTCATTCCACCAGGTTTATGGCAACTTCTTCAGCCTTTTTATCTATATCTTAATTGGATATTTCTGCAGCCGCAACTTGAGCTAATGCTCATTATAAATTAGATCTGGTCTCTAGGGGAAGAGCAGCCTTTGGTTCAGCTGTACTCAGGAATATCCTTCCTTAGAGTTCTCTCAGGATAACGGTAGCTGGGGACACTATCCCAACAGTTGAGGAATAAATGAAAATGACAATATCATACAAAAAAGTTATGTACTCACTATAACGTTGGATCTGTGTTGTCCTTTTTCATTCTTCCTCAACTTCCTTCCTGCCAACCCCCCTCCATCTTTAACTTTTGGAAGGATTGAAAGATGCTGCAGGAACCAATGTTTATTTGAGCTCCAGATGCTGTTCTCTCTTTATTGCATCATGCTTACAGGCTTTAAAGGCAGCAAACAAGATCTGAGGTATGTTAAGTGTCTGGAGCATTATGGGTAATGGAGAAGCTCAAGAGTTCCAGTTTTCTATGAGCTAAAAAAAAAGTGTCCAAGTCGGGTCCGAACCCAACATTTGAGGAAGAGTGAAAATGGACAACACAGATAGAATGTTAGGATGAGTACATAACTTCTTTTTCTTCTGTTTGGCTTCAAGGGTGAGGAGAATATGTCAGTACCCCACAGTTAAATCTAGGGTGGCCATAAAACTAGCATTGCCTAGTGTCTGTATGATCTCTTCCACCCTGAACATTGTATAAGTTTCAGATCTGGATACCTCATTCAATTTTTGGAAATCATTACAAAATCTTTTGGATACATCAGGATTAGGGATCAGCACAACTGCACTGTTCCATTCACTTTTGGATTCTTCAGTAGCTACCAGTTTATGCACCTTTCTAACTTCCTCATCTCTTTTTCTCTGGGTCTCTGGTATCTTATATGGTTGTAAGTTCACTTTCTCTGTTTGTGCAATTCCAATATAAAGCTGTATTAAATCTGTTTTGCAAATAGCTGAGAAAAAAAATATTTATTTGCAAGAACTCTTTCACTTCCTGTTTTTGAGCCTTAAACAATGGTATGTTGTTCATTTAATCCTGTGTTACTATACTATTGATGCTTATGTTAGCTTCCAGCTTGACTACAAACACTTTAACTCTCCCCACTATCATTTCAATATACTTATGTGACAGATTTGTTCTGAGTTTCTATTTTCAGTATGTCTTATCTCGTAGTTCAATCTATTCATTTTCTCTACTGCTGCCTCAGTGGGCTCGTGCTAGGAATTTATTTCAAGCAAAGGGAACTATCACTAAAACCTGGTCCCCTGTTTTGAACTCCCTAAATTTTACATTCTTATTATACAACTTCTGTTACATCCTTTGTGTCCATCCTTTGCATATATTCTTGAACTATTGGCATAGCAATTTTTAACCTGTCTTCCAAGTTTGTAAGGAGTGCTATCACACTTTCAAATATTTTTCTCCATGGCCATCTAACCATGGGTATATCTAACATATAATAACTTGAATGGAGTAAATCTTACTGAATCATGGGGCACCTCTCATTCAGCAAAAAGGATGTAGGGAAATAATTGATCCCAGTTCCTAAATCTTGTTATATGGCTTTCTTGAACATATACTTCAGAGATTTATTAAACAGCTCTATTAATCCATCAGTTTGAAAGTGGCATACTGAAGTTTTTAACTGTTTTATTTTAAAGCACTGGCAAAACAGAAACATTTTCCTGGACATAAATAGATCTCCCTGGTCTGTGATTATTTCCTTAGAGATCTCTGTCCTGGAGAAATGCAAGACTAGTTTTTGGCTATTGCTTTAGTGGTAGGAGTTTTGCAGAAAATAGAGTGATAGCCAATGATCACTAAATCTTACCAATGGACATAAAAGATCCATAGCTATATGCTCAAATGGGACTTCAGATGTGGCACAATCTTTTGACAGTATGAGCAACCGAAGATTATCAATGTCTTTCATTATATAAGACCAATAAAATCTAGCTAAAATTTATCAGCAGTTCTCTTCCTCCCTAAGTATGCAATGTATTTCGGCTTTTCCTGGTGAGGGGTCGCCACAGCGGATCACCGGTCTGCAGACTGATTGGCAGTGAAGTTTTTACAGTGTTGAGTTGCCAGCTCAGTGCCCAGTCTTCACAGAAGGCACACACAAACACACACACATGCACCTACCTGCATGTCTTTAAAGCTCACTCTACCACAGTTCGATTCCAGTAGAGAATTGAAACGAAGAACCTCTTGCTGTGAGACTACAATGCTAACCACTGCACCATAGCTAGTTGTCAGTTTTATCACAAATCATTAAAAAGGTTTTGCAAATGAGAATTCCTATAATACTTTATTCTTTGTTTTTACTTACCTGATAGTATTTTTCACCTCAAAATAGGGGTATGGGTGAGGCCATCCCACTCATCTGTTCACCTGTACTAGCCATATTTTCTCTGGCCCTGCTTTCTTAAAATTTTCACTGCTTATCAGCAAATCATTCAAGTTAGAAGCACTTGTATCAATACACTGACATGAACTAGAAGGTACAGGCTTTTCATCTATGAATACAGGTATAGGTGTTTTGTCTTTTCCTATTCCCTCCTCTAAAAAAGGCAACTCATACCAGTAATGTTCATGTGTTTTGGTTTTGCCAATTCCTTTATGTTTATCTCAGAAACATCTTTATGTACCTGCTGGTGACAATCCTGTTTCTGAGTAGTCCTATTATGACCTTACAGAAAAAACAGTACTCTGTTTAGGTTCCTCTTCATCTTTTAGAGAGCTTATTACTCTGGACATTTCCCTGTTTCCACAAGATCTGTCATTAGTTTTTCTCACATCCTTCCTTTGCTTATTCTTACTTGGGTTAGTAGATTGGTATTACTATTTAGAGTATGTTTTCTTATTTCTGATAGCATCCACGTATCCAACGGTTACTTATTTTTATGGTAACTGTCACTGTTTTGTTTGGGGGGAAGCATTTAATGTGACTAAAAAGAGCCTTGGGATCAGCTCATTCACCCAGTTAATAAACTTGTATAAACATCCTTCGTTACTTTAATGGCTGGAATCTTCTAACAAGATTCCATGACATGCACTAGGAGTTTTCACTTTCAGTTCATGCATTGAATTTTTGAACTAACGTAACCACCATAGTTTCTGGTAAAACTTAGTAATGTTTTTGTTAACATAGGCTTTTTCTAGCACTTCCAGCTCAACCCAGATTTTATTCCATTTTGAAATTTCTGAAAGTATCCATTTCTTTTCATCATGACTGCATATTTTAAAATTGTGCCATGCTGCTATTACTCCACCTACCCTATTTTTACAAGTGATATGTTCAGGTCACAGACAATTAAACTTTGCTCCCTCTCCCCATCATTTCAACAGTGGTTTGAAATTAAGTAGTACTGACCTACTATGACGTGTGTTAAACTGAGTACTAAGGCTACAGGATGTAGTATCTGAGCTGTATCTTATCCAACAGGGCTTGAAATTCTACATATGTTATAGGATATTCTTTCTATCTCCATTAAATCCTTTTACTTCCATCCTCCATGCCATTTGCTTTTTTATGTTTAAAGATTTAAGGATCCTTGATAAGTGTGACCACATTGTCAGAAATGTGGAGCCTCTTCATTTCCTTCTCATTCATCAATACTGTATACTTGGCTAACTTGGTAGTGGCACGGAATCAGTATGCATTTTCTACTACTCTAGCAGTTACTTTATCACATTTCATAACACTACATTGAATCACTTTTTTTCATATGGATAGCATTTACAGTTTCAATATCAGCATGCTAGTTATAAATCACAAGCACAGCACTCCACTGCCTAATCACATATTTTTACCAATATTCCTTCTCTTCCAACATGTAGGACTGACTATTTTAGTTGCTGACAGTTTTTGTGCATTTATAGTCATATAAACAATGTTTTAGGCATAGCTTCATTATCTGGTAATACTTCAAATGACAAAACCAAATTTTCTGTACTTTTCAAGGTATTCTGGAAAGCCCACTTATATAAATTACTTGGGAGTGCCCTTTTGAACTTATCAACTGCTAAAATCTCTATCATTCTATTTCTACTCTATATTCCTGAGTCTAATCATAAATTTAATATGTTTTAAATCAAACATTTGAGCTCTTATGGTTTTACTTGAATGAAATGATTAATTATGAAATTTCAAGGATTGTGATTCAGAAACCAAAGCAGTCCTAGTTAGTAGTTCTTTTTTTAGCTCTTGATAGTCCATGCCCTCAATGTCCACACAGGTCTTGAGTTCATCTCATCTCAACTATGAGGATAAAATTTTGGCCCAGTTCTCTTGGATAACATATCTCTTAAAAGCAACAAAATATGCTTCTACAGCATCATCCCTGCTTGGTTTCTTCAGTAATGGGATGGTCAGTACACTGACCATCAGAATTATTTGTTATTGGAAGCTGACCAAGTGTCTGTGATTAGCCTCACTCCTTTCATGAAAAGCCAAAACTTCATGTCTCATGATTATGCTCCTTTGCAACAGTCTCTACAAAGTTTCTGCAATATGTTAATTACGATGGCTTCCAATATGGAGAAGCACTGGTTATTCCCGACCTGCTTCATGAAGTCTGAAGCACATGCTGACTAGGGTAAGGATATGTTACAGACGAGTCTGGATCTTTTAAAAACAGGTAAATGGAAGTTAATGCAAGAGTGGGGCAAGTTTAAATTGAAGTCAGTGGTGGAGATAAAAGCAATATATATAGCTCAAATGATGGCAGACTCTAGATTAACCAACTGATGGCAGACTCTAGATTAACTGTGAATAAGATTAAGGAAAGGCTAGGGATTTATGGAAAGAAAATTATATAATACATATAAATTTATACAAAAATTACTGAAAGAAAAATATTTAAAAATTCTCCAGATTAATAAATTATGTTAGCAGTAAGGCTGTCAGCATAGGGTGACGAGGGGAGAGGTTACTGCAGGGCTTAAACGTGAAGTCATCTTGCAGTATGGCAGAAATTCTGTGTTGATAGCAGAACATGTTAGGCAGTAGTACATGCATTTATATTCGGCTCATACAAAATGGGAAATGATCACTTCTGCAGTAGCCTTAGCTATGTGGATTGCATCCTGCAGAGAATAGAAGCAGATGTCAAGCTTCCAAAACTTAAAGAGCACCTTCTTCAGACCCAATCCATTATGCAGCTCAAACAGAGCTGAAGAAAAATAGTGGTTTGGGCACCAAGCCCTTCAGTGCTTTCCTGATGTGAAAGATGATAGTTGGTTAATTTTTTTGCATTGTTATGTAGAAAATTCCCTTCAGGGAAAAAAAATCCCCCACAATTACTTTTAATGACAGAAATTGAACTTTTTTCTGTGAAAATATAACATTTTCAGCTGGGACAAAGTGTTTTTACTGACTGCATGTGACTTCAAGAAACTTAACTAGGAGAGTTATTTGTCCCTTTGTGGAAAAAAAATTTTAAAACTACTTTTCTTGAGGTAAAAGTTGTGTATTTTACCTTTGGGGGCTGAGGTAGGTGTTTAAAGTGTTTTTCTTTTTTTTGTGTTTGTGGTAAAAAAAGTTACTTCTTTACTATTTACCTTTTTTGCCAAATTAGGCACATTTTTTGGCTTTACCATGGAATAACCTTCCACTTCATTGGGTCTTCCTTCTTCCAGCAACAGAAAGAAAAAAATATGTCAGTCACCACAGCAGGCTACTGAAGTGCCTCAGACACAGATGGGTGACTCTCTTGTGGCCATTTCTAGTCCCTCAGACCATTCAGCTTTCTCCTTGGCTCACTGTGATGTAGTCCCTACAGTCACCATGGAATGGGGGTTAGGCACAACCTCTACAGATGTTGGAGTGCTCCTGGTGGGCAAAAGAGAACCACTCATATCAGTCCTGGGAGAAGGAGCAAGGAATTTCTCTCTGCCTAGCCAAAATAGTTTATCTTATCCTAGGGAGGTTTTGCCAAGCAAAAGTGTGTCTGCTGCTTTATAAATTCCTGTTTCATTTACTTTAGACAGGAGTGATTTATTGGGATTAGTTTGGGGTCCTGACATTTCCATTTCAGTGGTTTCTGGCAAGATAAAAATTGCTTCATCATTTTCTAAAGAGATTCAAGATTTTGAACTAAAAGATGATGGTGAAAGAACTATTTTTGTCACCTCAGGTTTCTGATTTAGATTCTGTGGAGGGTGTGGTTTCTGCCAATCTCTTTGAATGATTTTCTTTTTTTTTTTTTTTTTTTTTTAACTATTTCAGAATGAATCATTTTTTTTCTAGTAGGAGCATAATGACATTCAACTGTCGCTGAAAAAGTATTATGATTTATTGGTGAACATACTCCATCCTATTCCTCCTGTTCTTGCAGCACTGGAGGATATTTTTGTCACAACCTGTAACTTACCTGACAGCAAGCCTGCTGCTCCCAATGTTATATCTGACAAAGCCATGGAAATGATAAACAATAACATGTGAATTATTCAGAAACTGAATGCATCCCAATTTTGTTTGGTCAAGGGCTGGATGTCTACTCAACCTGATAGACTTCTTTAAAATTAATGGATGAGGGAAAAATGGTGCATGCTGCCTGCATTGACTTTCCCAAAGCATTCAATACAGTGCATAAATCAGGTATCAAAGACAAACTCACAAAATTAGGTAAACACCTATGTACCAAGAAGTTAGGATAGGGAAGTCTACTTCCACAAAAAGGCCAGTCACTAGTGAAGTCCCTCAAGGATCAGTGCTAGAGTTGCTCCTTTTTGGCATCTACTTCTCTGAAGTCAAGCCAACATTAAGGGCCTCTGGCCGATCAAGTTTGCAGACGATTACAAACTAGATGCAGTTATAGCATCCCCCAAAAACAAAAGTACCCTTCAAAAGGCCTGACACAAACCAATGACTGGTGCCAGAACCACAGTCTAAAACTCCTTGCCAAGAAATGCATAATAGTATTCTTCAGGATGGCTGCTACCCCTGAAAACTACTACATTGACAATACAATCCTAAGAACAGACACACTGGTCTAGGATTTGGGGACACAGGCAGACCTTAAGTTGGTCTTTGACCATTATGTGTTGATGATAGTAAGGAAGTCATTCTTTGTTGCACAACTTATGAGCAAGGGTATGGCATCAAGGTACAAAGATGTTATTGTTCCACTGTACTTGGTGCTCATCAAACCAATCATTTAGTATAATCCCCCCCCCCTTTAGTATGTACCTGACTAGACATATATAACTGTATCATCCACAGAAGTTCCACATGTTCTACATGGAATGTCTCAGAGCCCTATCCCTGTACTAAGTCTCCTACAGACACCTGAAAGGTGATCTATGTTTAGTTTACAAAGCATCCTCTGATCCGGCTATGTTGGATGTGTCACACATTCACAAAACAGATAGTATGAGAATCAAATGACTTAGTGACCTAAACCTGTTCTGCAAGAAAAGACATGCTGGAGGGACAGGTATGTGACTCAGCTGCTACCCTTTCTCTGGAACAGGCTTCCCATCCATGGGAAGCACAGTTCTTCCCAAACTCAAGTCACACTTAATTTGGACCAGGATAGAGAATCTGAAATTTACCCCTGGTTTGGAACCTATATCTCTATTAGACAAAAGCAGCCTGTAAATGCAGATTATCTGATAAGTCCAGCTAGTAGACAAAAGTGCTTACCTTATGTGAATAAAGTTCTTTCAGTGATTAAGTTTGTTCATTTTTTATTTTTATTATTTTGTAACCAAGTTGTTTTGGATTACTTTTAACAATTTGTGAATGATGGATTTTAGTTAATTTGCCTGTTCTTGTAATAAACAAAGAAATTGAAACAGCCTGTTACTCTCATTCTGGGATCAGCTATACTCCCTACAATCTCTCTCTCTTTTGGTTAAGAAGTTTTAATTAATTTAATGTATCTACACTATATACACAGAAAATAAGAAATTCAACATCACATACTGGTATACAATGTTAGGAATACATTGAAACTAGGTAATCTTATACAATTTACACATTAAGAATCCTGGTACTTTGATACCAACATTTCTAGGCTATCCCACCCACTAAAAGTCTTTACAAGATGTATAGATCTTATTCTGATCACTGCTTTTTCAGTTTTACATAGTATTGCTGTTAAATTTTAAAATTATTTGAACGTAGGAATTGGGTTCGCTTTCCATTTTTTTGTAATACTTTTCCTAAATACTGCTAGTAAACTCCAGAAGATTCTTTGTTGTTTGGCTTTTACCGATAAAAGTAGGACATTCATAAGTATTTCTGATCTAGTTAAAGAACAGTTAACAGACCATAATCCCTTAAAATATTTATCTCTTCCCAAAATACATTTAATTTTTCACAATCCATAAACATGCGGGTCCAATCAGCTTTTACAACTTTACTACATCTTCAGCAACCTGAAGATGTCATTTTACTAAACTTAGAGATTTTACTGGGAGTAACAAACATTTTATATATCTATATATATATATTATATATCTATATATCTATATATATATATATATATATATATATATATATATATATATATATATATATATATATATATATATATATATATATATATATATATATATATATATATATATAAAATCTATAGGTTCATAGATTGGTACTGGGCTATCTGCCCGAAGGCATATATTAGCCCAGCCACGTTGTGCGGTACTCACCACCCCTTTAGTAGTTCCCTAGACCCTTGTACTAGCAGCTAGTACCCTTGACCCCTATCTAGTAGTGCTGTTGGTGTGATCCCCGGTGTGAACTTTCTGTTACCCATCCACTCATCAAGGTTCCTCTTGAAGAGTGATAGTGAGGGGCTCTGTCTTATGTAGAGCGGGACCATGTTCCATAGTAAGGGAAGTCTCTGTGAAGGGAATCTATCCCTCCAGCATGTTCTATTCATTGTTGTGTTGAGGTTTATATTCCTAGAGCGTGTAGCTCAAGTAGATTTGGTTTTGCTAAGATGGAGCATGTTCAACAATTCTGGGTTGGACGTGGCTCTGTACGTTAGACAGAGATCGCCTCTGAGAAAGCGGTATGCAACAGAAAAAAGTCTTAGCTTTTTCAATCGTGCTGCATAAGGCAACTGTTTGAGGCCAGTAATCCTCTTGGTTAGGTACCTCTGTGGTCTCTCCAGCTGCTGGAGATGTCTAGCCAGGTACATTCCAATTGGTGTATTGTACTCAATAATGGGTCTGATGAGGGAAGAGTAGAAGGGCACCATTACATCCTTAGATCTTGATGCGAACCCTTTTGTGATCAGATGGGTCACATAGAAGGATTTTCTAACCACTTTGGCAACATGGTTATCAAAGGAAAGCTGACTATCTACTTGGGTCCCTAGATCCCTTATTTCTTCTTCACATTTCAGGGGATTACCTCCTATGTTGTAGTTTGCGGGTACTCTGTTTTAAGGGGATTACTACGCATTTTTTTGCATTTAGCTTAAGACCATGGCTTTGACACCGTGCATCAGTCTCATTTAGGCCCTTCTGGAGGATCTCCATGTTGGCCGGAGACTCTATTATAGCACCCAGTTTGCAGTCGTCCGCAAACTTAGTCAGCCACAGCCCTTCCGTGCTTGCCTGTACTTCTGAGAAGTACATGCCAAACAGGAGGGGCCCCAGGACAGAGCCCTGAGGCACACCACTCGTTACTGGTCTGGATTCGGACATAGATCCCGCTACTCTTACTTTATGGGATCTGTCTGAGAGCCAGTTTGTGATCCATCTTGTGACATAAGGGTTTATGCCCAGGCTGGTGAGCTTATCAATAATACCTGAATGGGGAATGGTGTCAAATGCTTTTGCAAGGTCAAGGTAAGCTGTGTGTACCTCCTTTCCCTTATCTATAGCCTGAGTAACTGTCACAAAGAAATCCACCAGGTTCAGGAGGCATGATCTGCCCTTGACGAAGCCAAACTGTGTGGGGTCCAGCGACTGGAGGTTCCCAATCTCTCCATTTATGAGTTCCATAATGATTCACTCCATAGCCTTACAGATCAGACTGGTCAGGCTTATTGGTCGGTAGTTCCCAGGGTCAGTTGTGGCCCCACTCTTGTGTAGTGGGACCACCGTTGCCGTGCGCCATTCTATGGGCACATATCCTGTGGAGAGGCTGAGACTGAACAGGGTATTAAGATGCGGGGTTAATTCCTTTTGTAGCTCGCGTATGACACAGCCTGGGACACCATCTGGTCCCATGGAGGCAGTGTTTTTAGCTTTAGATAGAGCTTGTTAACCAACGTATCAGTAATAATTGGACTTACACAATCCCCTGGAATGGTAATAGGCCCTGTAGGTGGTGGTGGGGGGGGAGAAATTTGCACTATATATATGGGTCCTAGTCTGAACATCGAAAGCACGTTTAAGCGAAATGTACTTGAGCAAATTCACTTTCGCGCATTTTACTGAAAATGCACTTTTGCAAAAAAAAAAAGAAAAAAAAACAACACACAGTTTGCATGTAGATTTAGCTGAACATCAACATGTAGTATTGATTGTAAAACTAAGAAAACTGTTGCTTAGATCGTGGTACAGCAGGGATAAGGAAGTATTCCCTTTTCCCCACCGTAGTGCGATCTCGGAGTGAGAATATTAAAGTGGGGGGGGTGTAGGGACACAGCCCCTCACATGGGGGGTGTAGGGGGGTTGCCCCCCTGCATAAAAATGAGTAGAGTTTTATTAGTGTAGTTTTTTTGGCATTATTTTTTTCTTTTGTGAAAGTGCATTTTCGATAAAATGCACTTTTGCGAAAGTGAATTCACTCATGTACGTTTCACTGAAACATACTTTTGATCTAACAACATAGATCCACACACACACATACATATATATATATATATATATATATATATATATATATATATATATATATATATGGGTCTATATTAGATTATCGAACTGTTAAAAGTTTGAACATCATATGGTCTACACCATATGTTCAAACTCTTAAACATTCAAAAATCAAAAAAAAAAAAACAGAAAAAACTTACCTAAAAGGTTAAGCAGGGGGGCAAGCCCCCCTGCCCCCCACACCTCCCGCTCTTTAAATATACCAACTCCAAGATTGCACAAGAGTGCAGACAATGGAAAACTTCCATTTCCACACTGTACGGAGATCTTTGTTGAAACGTTCGAACATTTACATGTTGGATCATATGGTGTCGACCATATGACGTTCGAACATGTAAATGTTCGACAACATAATATAGACCCTACACACACACACACATATATATATATATATATACTGTATATATATACTGTATATATTTTTTTTTCCACAAAAAACATTCCAGTATAAACTTGAAGAAGTTTGACTAACTGATTTAAGTAACAATGTTTTTAATCTATTAAGTCACTCAACCCATATCTGAAAACTTCCAGAATTTTACATCAAAATTATTTATAATTAACTGATATAACTAGGACAAGCATCCTTTGTAGGTCAATTTACCTTCAGTGATAGTATTCATATATTCATCAAATGGTAAAAGTACTAATGTTATGTAGTCCTATCTAGCCTACATTCTTACCCGTGGGTTCGGAGCCGAATATCGGCTCCGACTCAGCCAAACTTTTCTAGCTTGAAGTCTTCTGTTGGCTGGGCTAAGCAGGTATCCCATGGTGCACTGCTCCATATCCCCAGATCTCATTTGCCGCTCATGTAGCTCGGACGTGGTCTCGCTCTTGGCTGTGGCTAAGTACCTTTTTCTTGTCTTGAGAAAAATTTTGTTCTTAAACAAATAGCTATTTTTATAGCTATTGTCTTTAGTGTTGTTTAGGTTTTTGGTAGTGTGCTTGTTTTGTGGTATCCCTATAACTGTTCTCCCGGGCTAGGCCCATTTCAGTTAGAGGACCTAGTCCTTTCGTCCTGTCTGTTTGTCAAACCGTTTAAGTTGAGGTTTGGTTCTGTTCCCCAACCCTTGTAGTCACTAACCGTTTTAGTTAGAGGTTTTGGACATAGTTGGTCTCAGTGTGTGTCTCTAGTGTGTGTGTACTGTTTCAACTTATAACTGATCCCCGCGTTTTTTGTGGTGTAAGCATCTGTGAGTTTTTCTTGTCAGACTTTCTCTTAGGTTGCGTTGTTGGTGTTTCTTGTGAAATATGTCCAAAAATTCCAAAAAGCACAAACCTTCGGGTTTCAAAAAGTGCTCTAAATGCGGGTACAAAATGTCCATCACCGATGGGCATTCTATTTGTGTCTATTGCCTGGGAGCCATTCACCTGCAGGAGTCCTGCAGTTTTTGCCATGCGTTCAGTCCCAGAGTGCTCCAAGAGAGAAAGAATAAGCTGATCCTAAAGGGACTCTTGAAACCCTCTTTCGAAGAGGCCTTGGATTCTTCTCCCAGTGCTAAGTCTAAGTCATCCAAGTCAAAAAAGAGATCTCTGGCTCCGTCAGCTTCATCGGAGCCTTCGGAGAAAGTTACAAAAATTGCATCGACCTCCTTGGCTCCACTGTCCTCAGGGCCGCAGGAGGTGTCAGTGTTGATGGAACTGGCATCGGCTCCTATTATATTGGAACCTCTTCAGAGCCAATCGCCCAGTCTCAGACCAGTCTCTCCTGAGAGGAGATCTCGATCTCCCTCCCTGTCCTCCAAATCCTCCAGGACTCTTTTGGATGTGGATGTTGATAGGGTGGTCCAGAGGCTCTTCCAGTCACCGGTTTTGGCAAAATTGTTTTCGGCTCCAGCCCAGTCGGCTCAGGAGCCCATCCTGACCCCTGCTTTGACCATTCCTCCTCCGAGCGCATCTCTGTCTTCGGAGCCGGAGTGCTCTGCACCGTGGGATGTTCCTAGTCTGGTTCCGATGCCCCCTCTGGCTCCATCGGTACCGACATCAGCTCTGACCCCGTCAGCTCTGTCCTCGGGGTTCGGGACTCGGGATTCTTCAGTCGGGCCCGAGGGGGACATCTCAGGACATATTTCAGTTCTGAGTCTCCCTCTCGGTGCCTCAGCTCGGGGAATTTTGACACTCGTCATGGTCTCGGAGGCTGGCCGGTCCTCAGACTCGGGGGGACCAGCCTTTGAAGCCATGCGGACTGCGCTGGCCAGATCATCAGCTACATCAGGTGGATCGGTCACTCTGTCCCCCACCACTCTGGTGAGAGCCTCTGATCACCACCTATCCATGGACAGCAGAGCACCAAGGCCTAAGGATACCCCCACAAGTGGTCCCCAACCTTCTGAGGGCCCTTCAGAGTTCGTGCCTGAGGAGCCCCGTAGAAAGAAAACGTGCAAGAGGAAGCACATAGACTCCCAGGATGAGTCCCTCACCTCTGATACTGACCTCGAGGAATCGGAGGGGTCCCCCAAGTCATCCTCTGATGAAGTTTCCTTCTCCGACATCCTGGAGATACTGAAGCAAAGAGGTGACTGGCCATCCAAAGCCCCTTCTGAGGAGGAGTCAGTCTTCCTTAAGGCCTTTGGTGCTCAACCCTCTGCCTCCTGGGTGTCCTCACCCTTTGACAAGCTTCTTGATTTAATCTGTCGAAGGGTGTGGGAAAACCCCGATTCTTTGGAGCCCATACCCAGGCATCCCAACAAGTTTCTTTCTGCTCCCCAGGGTAAGGAGTTCTTGTCCAAAGGAGTCCCTGTAGATGCCATGGTGGTGGCGGCGGCCACTCAGAAGGAAGTAGCAGAGACCTCTTCCTCAGTCCATCCTCCTAACAAGGAGTCTAGGACCATGGACCGGTATGGGAAGCGTACCCTCTCATCAGCAACCTTTACCTTATGATCGCTGAACTATCTGTCTCATTTCACTCGGCTCCAGAGAGACCTCCTCAAGGAGGTAGGAGGTACTCTTGCGGGTAACATCCCTGAGGCGGTGGCCCAGATGGTTAACGCCCAGGTGTCTACCCTCAATTCCATTGTCAACTCCTCCATGCGGCTCATTTCGTATGCAGCCGAGGGACCGAGTAGGGCAGCAAGCTCAGGAGTTGCCCTTAGAAGGCAAGCCTGGCTGCGCCTGTGTCACTTCACAGAGGCCTTCAAGTATTCCTTCACTGATGCCCCCTTTGATGGTTCTTCTTTGTTCAGAACCAAAGTGAAAGACACCCTCACCAGGTATGAGCAAGAGGGAAAGACCCTGTCTGCCATAGGGATCCATTTTTCCCTTCCCTCTAGGCTTTACCCCAAGACCCAGTGGGGTGGGAAGATGTGGTTCAAGAAATCACAGAGGTTTTTTCCTGCTGCACAACGTGAGTCCCCCTCCAGAGGCAGATGAGAGGGAGGTTATTCAGGGAGATGCCGCCCTAGAGGCAGAGGGGACCCCTGCAATTTGGGAGACCGCAATTCCTTTCGCGGCTCTCCCTACTCTCGTTCCTGAGGGAGTGCCTGGCTGTGCTTATCCGGAGCCAGTCGGGGGTCGAATTTCATTATATCCGGAAGCCTGGAAAAGCATCACCCAGGACCGATGGGTATTACGAATAATTTCCGGAGGTTATCTCGTTCCGTTTACATCAGACCCCCCCATCAATCAGAAAAATCCCAGATGTTCCACCCAGTCAAAGGGATCAAGCAGCCTCAGAGGTTTCACAGCTGCAAGGAAAACGAGTCATCCAGAGTGTCCCCTCAGACCAAATCAGATTAGGGACTTACTCAAGATTCGTTTTGGTGCCAAAAAGAACAGGGGACCTGAGACCCATATTAGATCTCAGCCAACTGAACAACTATGTACAGAAGTCCAAGTTCCGTATGGTCACACTACAGTTGCTTATCCCATTGTTGGGAGAGGAGGTATGGATGTGCTCCATCAACCTCAAGGATGCTTACTACCATATAAAAATGGACAGGGCATCCAGGAGTCACCTACGCTTCCAGCTGGGAGCCAGTCATTTCCAGTTTTGAGCACTGCCCTTTGGTCTCACCACAGCCCCCAGGGTGTTCACCAAGTGTATGGCAGTGGTGACGGCTCACTTGAGGCATCAGGGATTCCAAGTGTTTCTGTATCTGGACGACTGGCTCCTTACCGCCCCCACCAGGAATCAACTAGTCCAAATCAGGGACGCTACCATCACTCTATGTCTACAGTTGGGCATAACACTAAATTGGGAAAAATCTGCTTTGTTGCCCTCGCAGCGTGTCACCTTTATAGGTGCAGAATTAGACACCATTCAAATGCGAGCATTTTTACCACAGGAGAGGATCAGAGTCTTACAACAACAAATACACTTCCTGATGCCCCTGAGGAAAGCGAAGGCAAGATGGGTTCTCCAACTCCTGGGGACCATGGCAGCAACAATTATGTTGGTTCCTCTAGTGAGATTGCACATGAGACTTCTCCAATGGCTTCTCTTTGTTCAATGGTCTCTCCAAAACTTTCCACTTTCTCATCCCATTTTGCTCACGGACAGATGCAAACAGGACCTCAGTTGGTGACTTTGCACCAACAATTTGGATGGGGGAAGGCCCTTCGTTCCACCCATCCTGGTTGCCACAGTGACCACGGATGCCTCCCAGATGGGGTGGGGGGGCATTATCTTGGCAGGACAGTTCAAGGCACGTGGCAAGATCACGAGATACATCTGCATATCACTGTCCTAGAGATGAGAGCAGTGCTACTTGCGTTGCAGGCACTTCAGAGCTTTCTACCTATAGGGATGATTGCAATACACTCAGACAACATGTCAGTAGTGTGGTATCTAAACAAGCAAGGGGGAACCAGGTCTTACCCCCTGTGCAGAGAGGCCATGCGAGTGTGGCAGTGGGCAGTAACTTCCCAATGTTTTCTGGTGGCAACGCACATTCCGGGGCAGTCCAACGTGATTGCAGACAGGCTAAGCACAGCTATTCTGATGCCTTACGAGTGGTCCCTGAATCGTCTTATTGCAGAACGAATCTTCAGCAGATGGGGTCAGCCTTGCTGCGACCTTTTTGCCAGCTCCCTCAATGCTAAATGCAGCAACTACTTCACTCTGATCCCCCACAGGGGGAGTCACCCAGGGACGCTCTGGTTCACGATTGGCCCTCCGGTCTGCTTTATGCTTTTCCTCCATTTCCCTTGCTGTCAAAGGTGATTCAGAAAGCGCAATCCTTGGGAGGCAGAATGATTCTGATTGCTCCCCACTGGCCTCGTCAAGTCTGGTTCCCTTTTCTTCAACCATACATTGTGGACACTCCTTGGATTCTGGATCCTCAACCAGATTTACTGACACACATGTCGGGACAGTTCCACCCCTCTCTGATGACCCTCCAGTTGACAGCCTGGCTACTCCACTTCCGTCATTAGTTAGGCTTCATAAATTTTCACCAGAAGTGGTTCACATTTTATCTTCCTCTCATAAGCCACCTACTAGGAGATTTATTCCAGCAAATGGAAGAGGTTTTCAATTTGGGCGCATACCCAAGAAATTTATCCTTACACAGCTCCAATTGCTTCAGTCTTGGAGTTTTTGTCTATGCTCTTCCATCAGGGTTCCGCATCAGCTACCATCAAAGTTCAATTGGCTGCGATCTCTAATTTTCATGTGGCTAATGAGCCTAGTCTCATGGCTCATAGACTCTGCAAGGCTTTCCTGAAGGGTACTCTGTTACTCCGTCCCCCGGTCTCCAAACCTATCATGCCCTGGGATCTCAATTTTGTTCTACAAGCCCTTACTTCACCACCGTTCGAGCCTGCAGCTACCTGTGAATTGAAATTCTTGACCTGGAAAACAGCCTTCTTAACAGCAATCACTTCAGCAAGGCGAGTTTCAGAAATTCAAGCCCTCTCTATCAAATCTCCATACTTAATCTTCCATAAGGACAGGGTTTCTCTTAGACCAAACCCTTCTTTTCTTCCTAAAGTGGCTTCCATGTCTAATCTTAATCAATCCATTGAGTTGCCTGTATTCTTTCCTCAATTTTCGAACAAGGCAGAATTTAAATTTCATCAATTGCATGTACACAGACAGTTACGTTTCTATCTGCACCGAACAAAAGATATCCGGGAGTCGGATCAACTATTTGTGTCCTTTTCAGAAAACAAAATTGGGTCCCTGGTCTCCAAGGTCACCATATCCAAATGGATATCTAGTTGCATCTCTTTCACCTACCAAACGGGAGGAAAAGACCTGCCATTTCCGGTCAAGGCTCACTCTACTCGGGCTGTTTCTACATCTACAGCCTATCAGGCCAGATTGTCAATGGATGATATATGTGCTGCAGCTACTTGGGCTTCTCCTCACACATTTGTTTCTCATTACAAATTGGACGTGGTTTCTAGGGGCAGGTCATCCTTTGGCTCCACAGTACTCAGGAGTATTTTCCTATGAGCCACCCAGGATGTAGGTGCTAGGGACGCTGTCCCACGGGTAAGAATGTAGGCAAGTTAGGACTACATAACATCAGGAAGTTATGTACTCACCATAACTTTCGATATATGTAGTCCATCTCACCCCACCTTCCCCCTTCCTGGAGGATCTGGAGGTTAGGTTTTTATTTACAGAGTTCCCTTTACTTTAGCTTATTCTTTTTATCTGGATGTTGTGTATGCATGGGGTATGAATAAGTATTGCAGCAAACTAGATCTGGGGATATGGAGCAGTGCACCATGGGATACCTGCTTAGCCCAGCCAATAGAAGACTTTGAGCTAGAAAAGTTTGGCCGAGTCGGAGCCGATATTCGGCTCTGAACCCACGGGTAAGAAAGTGAGGCGAGATGGACTACATAAATCAAACGTTATGGTGAGTACATATCTTCATGTTCTGTTTCTCTTCACTCATATTATCTACAAAATCATTTAATTTCTTACCCATGGATAATATTAACTGGCTAATAGATTCATCCAACTTATAATCTTTTATTAAGTATTCTAGTTACTTAGCTCTTCCATCTTCAGAGCAATCAAACCATAATACTAATCCATTCCTCTTTAATAAATTCATTTTAACATTGTTCTGATTTTCCTTAAATTTAGAGGTGTGTGCAATGGGAAAGCACACAAATTTTCATTTTAATATTAATGGAGTTTTAAAAACATATTTCTTAACTGTTTTAGAAATTGAGTTCATATATACAGAGTCTAAAGATTGAAATAAATCTCCTCCTAGGGTAAATTTTATTATCCAAATGAAAGGATTATTAAATATTTCAATTTATCATATGTTATAGATTTATAAGAATTTAGTATACTCTGATCCTGAATGGTTTTCCATTGACTAGTGTAGGTTAAGTGTATCAGCAATAAAATATGATTCTACATCTGGGAAGCTAAAACCATCATACTCCCATAATCATATATGATTTATATAGGTTCATAGGTAGATACTAGGCTATTATAAGCCTAGCCAGAGTGTACTTGGCTTCCGCCTCCCTATTAAATTAGCCTACTGTGCCTCTTTAAAGTAGGCCACAGAAGGTACCCTTTTAAGATTAGTTTACTGTGCCTCTGTCTAACAGGGACACAGAAGAGATCCCAGGGGTGAATTTGTGATCTCCCATCGACGCGTCCAGATTTTGCTTGAAGAGGGTCAGTGAGGGGCTATGTGTAATATGAATTGGGATTCTATTCCAGAGTGAGGGGAGCCTCTGGGAAATCTGTCCCTCCAGCATGTCCTATTTATTTTTGTGCTGAGGTTTAGGTCCGCCTGACATTTCTCCATGGGCCTCCAGCGAAAAAACAGGCTCTGTGGAACCTAGTCGGACTTTCCCGGTCAACAAATGATAAATAAAAATAAATAAATAAGGTCCCTGGATCGTGTAGCTCTAAGGGACTTGGATTTTTTTGAGGTGGAGCATGTCCATTAATTCTGGGTTTGACATGACTTTGTACATTAGGCATAGATTGCCTCTGAGTAGGCGGTAAGCAACTGAGTAGAGCTGGAGTTTCTTTAGTCGAACTGCATAGGACATCTGTTTGTAGCCCACAATCCTCTTGGTGAATTACTTTTGGGGTCTTTCCAGTTGCTGCAGGTGTCGGGTAAGGTACATCCCAAAAGGGGCATTGTACTCAATTATGGGCCTGATGAGTGACGAGTAGAGGGGCACAATGACCTCTCTTGATCTAGATGCAAACCCTTTCGTAATAAGTTGGGCTATATAGAAGGTCTTTCTAACCACTTTGGCAATGTGATTATCAAAGGAGAGATTACTATCTACGTTTGTCCCCAAATCTCTAATTACTTCTTCCGTACTTAATGGATTAGCACCTATGTTGTAATTTGTGGGCACCTTGTTTTTCCCAAAGGGGATGACTATGCACTTTTTAGCATTTAGCTTGAGGCCGTGGCTCTGGCACCAAGCATCCGTCTCTGTGAGACCCTTTTGGAGGATGCTTGTGTCAGCTGGAGATTCGATTATGGCCCCCAGTTTGCAGTCATCTGCAAACTTTGTCAGCCATAATCCCCCTGTGTTAGCCTGAACCTCAGAGAAGTATATACCAAACAAGAGAGGTCCCAGAACTGAGCCCTGTGGGACGCCACTTGTAACTGGTTTGGATTTGGACATGGCACCTGCGATTCTGACCATGTGGGTTCTATCTCTGAGCCAGTTTGCAACCCATCTTGTGATATAGGGGTTGATATTTAAGCTGGTAAGCTTATTTATGATGCCCGAGTGTCGAAGGCTTTTGCGAGGTCCAGGTAGGCTGTGTGGACTACCTTGCCCTCATCTATGGCTTTGGTAACTGTTTCAAAGAAATCAACTAGGTTTAAGAGGCAAGATCTGCCCTTAACAAAGCCGAATTGGGTAGGGTCCAGTGTCTGGAGGTTCCCAATGTCTTTGTTTATGAGTTCCATGATAATACGCTCCACAGCTTTACAGACCAGACTAGTCAGGCTTATGGGGCGATAGTTTCTGGGGTCCGTTGTGGCACCACCTTTGTGGAGTGGGACCACTGCAGCTGTACGCCATTCTTTGGGTACATATCCTGTAGTAAGGCTAAGTTTGAACAGTGACAATGTGAGGGTTCAGTTCTTATTGGAGCTCATGTAAGACACAGCCTGGGACACCGTCTGGTCCCATAAATGCTGTGTTTTTTGCTTTGGAGAGGGCAGCTTTCACCTGTGCATTTGTGATGTCAGGGAGGTTACATTCAGTTGGGATAGGCATTTGCTCCTTTGGGGGGGAAGGGGGGGAGAGGTTTGCGCTGAATCTGTCTGCCAGGATGTTGGCTATGTCTGTAGGTTCGGTATATTTTCTACCGTTATGCAACAATTCAGAGCATATCTGGGAGTTTCCGCCCATGTTCCTGACATAACTAAAGAAGGCCTTGTGATTATCTTTAGTGTCTAGGGCACTTTTTCTTTCGAAACTGGCCTTTGATGATTTTAAGAGAGAACAAAGTTTCTTGCTAATACTGATCAGAGATGCCTTCCCTTTTTGGGATTTTGCTCTGTCATGCAGTAGCTTCCTCCTTCTGTTGTATACCTTATTTATGGCCGGGGTCCACCAGACCAGTCTCCTGTTTTTGGAGGAGTGAGTCTTGGTTTTATTTGGGATAGCATGATCCATGCATTCCTGCAGGTGCTCATAGAATGCATTTGTAAAGGATTCTGCGGATTGGGCTGTATTATCCTCTGGCCCAGGGGCTTTGAAGGATTCCATCTCAGTCTTGAGAAGTGGAAAGTTGGCTTTTGAGAAATTCTTTATAGTGATTTCCTTGGCGGGGGGTGGGGATGGGATATGGATGTCCAGGGAAATTTGTTTATGGTCTGATCTTACCAATGAGGGGTTTACCTCTGGTGTGGAACATAGAGTCCCCATGTTGGTGATGACCAAGTCCAATATGTTGTTCCCTCTTGTGGGAGTGGTGACCAGTTGTTCCATTGCATTAGGGTTTATAAATTCAAGGAACCGTTGGGTGAGGGTGTTTGGGCTTGAGTAGTTTTCCCAGTCAATGTTTGGGTAGTTGAAGTCACCCAATAACATAGTGTTTGGAGAGACCTTCATATTCTCCAGTGTTCTCAGGAATGCCAAGTGAGGTTCCTGTAATAGGGAGGGTGTTCTGTAGCAGGCTACAAACTGAAAGGCAGTTTTGCCCACTGTTAGTTGCACATGGATGGTTTCCGATGCTTCGTGCAGTGCCACCAACCTGGAGGTGTAGGTATCTTTGATGAATATAGATACTCCCCCTCCTTTTGTGCTTTGGTCCGAAACGCATGGTATGAGTTATAACCTGGCAGTGCTGGGGTGCTCTCAGGAGCCTTGAACCAGGTTTCTGTTACTGCACAGACATCGATTTTCTCCATGCTGAGGAGAGCCTAGAGTGCGTGCATCTTGAGGTTTAGACTTCTGGCATTGAGTAGCATTACCTTTAGTTTTTTTATCCTTGGGTTGTCTATGGAGGTGGGTTTGTCCTTTGAGCCTTGCCTAAAAAAGGCACTATGGGGTGGCAAGAGCCTTGGCCAGTATACGAAAGTCTAAGGGTGACAGGTGCAAGCCGTCCCTAGCGAAGCAACATGGCTTGTCGAGCATGTCATCCCAGGCTGACAGACACTGGATCCCCTTTGAATGACACCAATACTTTAGCCAATTGTTGAAACTGATCACTTTGTCTTTATACTGTGGCATCATTCTTGGTGAGGGCAATATGCTACTCAAGTTCAGGGTCATACCAGCCTGGGCTACATGGTCAGAGAGCTCCTCTATGTCTCTTTTCATGTAGTCCAGGGAGGTACGTCTCAGGTCATTCACACCAGCATGGACAATGACTGAGTCATACTTGTACTTGCTTTGGAGTGACCTGAGTGCTTGCGTTATGTGGAGGATCCTGGCACCCAACAGGCAGCTTACAGTGACCTTCTCCTTGTTCAGTCTGGTGAGCGGGACGTCAGTGTGCTGGACAATAGAGTCCCCTATAACAAGTGTATTTGGTGTGTAGTTTGGCCTCAAGGGCTGTGACTGTGAGGCACACTGATTTTGTGAGATATGTGATTCGTGGATATTGTTGAGGGGTGGCTGTTGCTTGGATATCTGCTTAGGAGGTCTTTGCTGTTTAGGCAGATTTTTATTTAGAGCCTCCGAGTATGTTTTTGTGTGTTTATGTGTTGGGTATGCAGATGCAATAGGTCTGTGTGAGACTGGATTTGTGGTGCAGGTGGTTACCTTTTCCTCCTGACTGACTGTGCCAGTCTTGGGTTGAGAGAGCTCTGCCTCCAGTTTGGCTGTGTAACTACATCTCTCATATGTATTAGAGTTTGTTGGAAGGAGGAGAGGGTTGTCTGTGTACATAAGGCAATTGTAACATTGCCTCAAAATTCCCAGATTCACCAGCTGGACTGGAGAGTAACCTTGAAACTGACCCTTGGATATACCAGATTAGTATAGGGAACTGTTTTATTACTGATCAGATTAGGGGAAGGGAACTGAATTTTCACTTGATCAGGAAGGACCAATCGGGAGCCTAAATCTTATGAGAAGTCAAGGAGGGTGTAGTGCTTTAGTTAGTTAGTGTTTCCTTATAAGAGCTGAGCAAGTGCAGGGCTTTAGAAAGAGAATAGAGTGATTACTTTGAGAGTTTGAACAGTTCTAAGGGAAAAAGTGAAGAGCAGACTTTGTGGAGCCTGGAATAGTTTAAACCAGTTTAGGTGACGCTGCTCAGTGTGCAAAAAGAGAGTTGTAGGGTTTTAAGAGAGAGAGATCAAGGAGTTTAGAAATGACCCAAAATGGCCAATAAAACTAGCTTCTAGGTAGTAACCACTCCTCCAGGGACAGGCAGGCTGTTCAGTGTTTACCACTCCCACTGGTGAACACAGAGACTTCCCAAGCAAGCACTGGCCTTCTAGAGACTTCTAAACAGTTCAGAACAGCAAATCTGTAACTGAACTTTCTTAACTTACAGAAAGTGGGAAAAAGGCAAAAAGGCAAGATTTTTTTGTTTTTTTTTTTCTTTTTGTTGTAGTTTAAAGGTAGCAGAGATACACAAGCAGCAAAATAATCACAACAGTGCAATAAATGACCCCATACTTGAGTGCTAGGCCAAAATCAGTTAAAATGTAGTTTTTAGAGAAAAAACGATTTTAAATTAAGGGCAACACAGGAAATGCAGTAAAAAGGCTCTAGATGTGTTCCAAGTACTGTTACTGTTACAGATATAAACTTTTGCAAGCCGGAAAATGCCAAAAAGTAGGTGGCAAAGCAGTAAAACAGCAAAAAATCAGCATAAGCAATTCTCAGCTTTTTCGGATATCATAAGAATGAAGTTAACATGTTTCTCTTTTCTTTAAATGTTTTTATCAGGTATTAAAGCTATTGTATGCAAAACATATATAATCTTGGATAATATAATCATTTTAATAAATACTAACCTATCCTCAAAAAAAAAAAGAAAAAAGTGTATTCCATTTTTTAATTAGTAGTAACACTTCTTCAATATTTTTTTCAAAATTATCAGTAATCTTACTCATATCTTGACAGATTTTTATTCCTAAATATTTTAGATGTTAAGTTGTCAATCTCGCCTTCATTCTTGCTGGACGGGTTCAGAGATGAACCTCGGCTCGGACTCGGCCTATTACTAAAGCTCGAGAGCTATTTTTACTGGCTCGAGGCTATACTATGTCCCATAATGCTAGGCGTCATATACCCAGATCTCATTTGCCGCTTCAGCTGCGAGGTTGCGTTTTCACTGGCTCCAGGTCGTATTTAAAAATTTTGTATCTACAGTTAGTTTTTGATAGATTTTTTTCTCATTAGTTTATTTAATTACTGTTTAGAGAGTAGCGACTAGTTTCCCTACCCTTTTTAACACCCTTAAAGTGGACGGGCCTAACCCTCCCTTCAGTAGTTAGTACAGTTTTCCCCTTAGTGTGTGTGTGTGGAATTTCTGTCTTCTTTTTACTAGTTAGCTTAATTTAAATTTTTTGTTGAGTGTGTTAGTGTTCTTGTTTACATTCTTTGTCTTGACCCTGTGGTATCATGTCCAAATATACCAGGGCATCGGGATTCAAGAAGTGTGACTCGTGCTGTCAGAAGATGTCTCTGACAGACGGACACACTTCTTGTGTGTATTGTTTGGGCCCTCTGCACCTGCAGGACTCTTGTTCCATCTGTCACGCTTTTAGCCCCAGAGTCCTGCAGGAATGCAGAAATAAGCTCATTCTCAGTGGCTTATTCAAGCCTGAAGGTTCTCCGCCCAAGTCTATGTCCGGAAAACCTTCAAAGCCCACCAAATTTTCGGCTCCAAGTTCGGAGCCGGCACCGAGCGGTCCTCTTTCTGTCTCATTGGTTCCAGCTGGAACCAATTCATCGAGGCCTCAGTCGGCTCTGGCTTTGGTGTCGGAGCCATCCCCAAGCCAAAAATGCTCCAGGTCTCCTTCACTGGAGACAGTTAGATCAGCTCTGAAGTCCCCCTTGCTGTCGGAGCGGAGCCATAGGTCTCACTCCTCCAGGTCTTCCAGGCTCTCGGACCATGACCTCGAGAGGGTAGTCAGCAGGCTTTTAAAGTTGCAGGTGCTGGCCCAGTTATTGCATAGCCTGTCTCAACAGACAGGGGCTACCCTGATGCCTGCTCAAGTTCCTCCTCCGACTACTCTGCTGAGTTCGGAGCCGGAGATCGCCGAGGTTAGTACCGTTGGGGCGTCGGAACCGATCCCTCCATAATTGGTTCCTTCATCGGCTCCGATCCCTTCATTGCCTCCGTCCTTGGAGGGATCCGGGCGTTGAGACTCCCTTGCCGGCTCCGAGGGGGCAAGTGGCATCAGACCCTTGTCCGACCCGGTTCTCCCTCTCGGAGCCTCGGCGCAGGTGAGTTCGGCCCCGACATTGGCCTCGGAGCCATCCCTCTCGGTGCTGAGAGGAGCTCTCATCTCCTCGAAGCTGGGTCCCTCTTCCCTGCCTGACAGGGGTGCCCGAGCGTGCTGGCTCCCATACTGGCACCACAGTCGGCCTCATCGGCCCCTCCCTCCACGGTGCCTGCTTCGGCCCCTGCCTAACCTCCCGAACCCAAACATGGAGAACCAACACTCCAGGTCACTCCATTGGGCATTTCCTCCTCTTCCGAGGCCTCCCCTGACCCTGCAGGGGAGCCCCCTCGGGAGAGTACATGCAAGAGGAAGCATGTCGACTCCCCTGAGTTAGTGTCATCTGACACCGACCTGGATGATTCGGAAGGGTCCCCAAGGTCCCCTCTGAGGATGTCTCCTTTTCTGACATCCTATAGATCCTTAAACAGAGGGGAAACTGGTCCGCCCTCAACCCTTCCGAGGACGAATCAGTGTACCTGGATGCATTCGGTTCTTGCCCTTCCACCTCCTGGGTGTCCCCGCCTTTCGACCCACTCATGGAGGTGGTGGCTCAGAAGGCGTGGACGGCTCCGGATACTATGGAACCAACTCCCCAGAGGCCTACAAAATTTATTACAGCCCCAGTAGACAAGCAATTTCTCTCTAAGGGCATCCCCTTTGATGCCATCGTGGTGGCGGCAGCCACTAAGAAGGAGTTGGCTGACCCTTCAGTACCTGTCCATCCTCCTAATAAGGAATCTAGGACTATGGATAGGTATGGCAAGCGGATGTTTTCTTCAGTGGCCTTTGCTATGCGGTCGCTGAATTACTTGTGCCATTTCACCCGTCTTCAGAGAGACCTCCTTAAAGAACTGGGTGATACCTTACAGGACCCAACAGCTGTGGGGTCTCAGGAAAAGATCAACTCCCAGCTGGGGACCCTGAACTCTATTGTCAACTCCTCCATGCGGCTCATTTCTTATGCAGCCGATGGAGCGAGTAGGGCCACAGACACGGGCGTTGCTCTAAGGAGACACACCTGGATGCGGCTTTGCAACTTTGCTGACCCCTTCAAGGTGTCCTTCACTAACACCCCCTTTGACGGTTCTGCCCTGTTTGGGCCTCAAGTGAAGGATACATTGACCAGGTGTGAGCAGGAAGGCAAGACTCTCTCTGCCATGGGAGTCTGTTTTTCCGCCCCTTCTAGACCATACCCTAAGGGTCAAAAGGGCAGAAAGATGTGGTTCTGTAAACCCCAGGGAGTACTGCCTGATGCACGTGGTGACCTCCCCTCCAGAGGCAGAGGAGGGAACAATAATAGACGCCGCCCTAGGGGCAGGGGGGGGTCCGCAAAATCAGGGTAGCAGAGAATCTTTCTCTGACAAACCCTTCCAGCACCCCTGAGGAGCTGCCCGACTGTCCACCTTTGGAGGCAGTCGGGGAAGACTTTCACTGTACCAAGAAGCCTGGCATTCCCTTAAGCAAGACAGATAGGTACGGTCGATCATATCCGAGGGTTACAGAATCCCCTTTATCCACACCCAGCAACAACCAAAAGGGCCTCTTCCAGAAGTTCCACCCGGTCTGAGAGATCAAGCAGCATCAGAAATTTCAAAGCTGCTGTCAAAAAGAGCCATCTAGTCAGTCCCAGCAGACCAACAAGGATCCGGAATCTACTCCAAATTCTTTTTGGTACCAAAAAAGACGGGGGACTGGAGACCTATTTTGGATCTCAGCAGGCTGAACAAGTCTGTTCAAAGAACGAAGTTCCGGATGGTCTTGCTACAGTCCATTCTACCCTTTCTGGGTCAGGACATTTGGGTGTGCTCTATAGATCTTCAGGATGCGTACTACCATATCAAAATGAACAGGCACTCCAGAAGGTTTCTACGCTTCCAGCTGGGAGCCAGTCACTACTAATTCAGAGCCCTGCCCTTTGGCCTCACCACAGCCCCCAGGGTGTTTACCAAATGCATGGCAGTGGTTGCGGCTCACCTGAGACAATGAGGATTCCAGGTGTTTCCATGTTTAGACGACTGGCTCCTTACTGCCACCACCAGGCACCAGCTACTTCAAGCCAGGGATTACGCTGTCCAAACGTGCAAAGCGCTAGGCATCTCTCTAAACTTTGAAAAGTCTGCCTTGTCACCTTGTCAGCATATTACCTTCATAGGTGCCGTACTAAACATGGTGGAGTTGTCAGCAAAACTACCTACACAAAGAGTTTCAGACATTCGCAGCCATGTTCAAATCCTACTACAGGAGGACAGGGTCCAAGCCCGATTTGTACTAAAAACACTTGGTCTAATGGCAGCAACAATCACCTTGCTCCCCCTAGCTAATTTTCATATGCGGCTACTGCAGTGCATGCTTTTTTTCCCAATGGTCCTTTCAGCAGCTTCCCATGTCTCACAACATTCTCATCACTCAGTCATGCAAGAGACACCTCTCTTGGTGGATGGTCTCGCCTCAGGTGCTCCAAGGCAGATCTGTTGTTCTCCCTGCTCCGGTTGCCACTGTGACAACGGATGCCTCCCTGATCGGGTGGGCAGGGCATTTTCAGGGCAGGACAGTCCAGGGCACATGGCAGCCTTTCGAAAGCCACCTGCACATAAATGTCTTGGAAATGAGAGTGGTACTTTTAGCGTTGCAGGCCCTTCAAGACCCTCTACCCAACGGGACTATTGCAATTCAGACAGACAGTATGTCTGTAGTGTGGTACATCAACAAGCAGGGCGGAACCAGGTCTTACCCCCTATGTCGAGAAGCACTCAGACTGTGACAGTGGGTGATCTCTTCTCAACGGTTTCCGGTAGCAATGCATATCCCTGGGTAGTCCAACGTCATAGTGGACAGGCTGAGCAGAGCCATTCTCATGCCTCACGAGTGGTCTCTCAACCAGATAGTAGCGGAAAGAATTTTCAGAAGGTGGGGTCAGCCTTGCTACGACCTTTTTGCATCACCTTTAAACAGCAAGTGCCCAGACTTCACCCTCTTCCCTCTCCCAGGTCTACCCCCCAGAGACAGTCTAGTTCACGATTGGCCCCGGGGTCTTCTGTACGCATTCCCCCCCTTTCCCTTGATTACTCAATTAGTCCAGAAAGCGACTGCCTTGAGAGCTGGGATGATCCTCATTGCCCCTTACTGGCCTTGACAAATTTGGTTTCCGTTCCTGCATCGCCATCTACTGGAGCAGCCCTGGCATCTGGACCCAGTGCCAGACCTTCTGACCCATCAATCGGGCGGGCTGCACCAATCCCTTCCATCTCTCAACCTCACAGCTTGGTTGCTCCACTTCCAACCCTAGCCAGGCTTCCCTTAATTTCTCAGTCAGTACGTGATATCATCCTTGCCTCTCACAAGTCTAACACCAGAAGGATGCATGCTAGTAAATGGAAGCGTTTCTCTATTTGGGCAAGGAAAAATCAAGTAGACCCTTTCACAGCTCCTGTCCAAACAGTTCTAGAGTTTTTTGCGGAACTTTTCCAAATGGGCTCTTCCTCAGCCACTATCAGGGTCCAGTTGGCGGCTATTGCAAATTTCCACGTTGGCTTGTCAGAGACCAGTATTATGTCCCACAAGCTTTGCAAAGCCTTTTGAAAAGGAACCCTATTACTTAGGCCTCCGGTTAAAGACCCTCCTCCACCGTGGGATCTAAATTTGGTACTGTCTTCTTTAATTCTTCCTCCTTTTGAACCAGCTGCTTCCTGCTTGTTAAAACTGCTCTCGTGGAAAACACTTTTCTTGGTAGCTATTACCTCAGTGAGAACGGTTTCAGAACTAGAAGCTCTCTCTGTGCACCCCCCTTATCTTGTTTTTTCACAAAGATAGAGTGTCTCTTAGGACTAATCCTTCCTTTTTACCTAAGGTACCCTCTGAAAAAAATCTGAATCAGACTATTGATCTCCCAGTCTTCTTCCCAAATTATACTGATAGAGCCGAGAGAAGACTACATTGTTTAGACGTTCACCGTCAACTACGCTTCTATCTTGATAGAAGTAAACAGTCGAGAAAATAAGAACAGCTCTTCCTGTCTTAAGCGGAAGGAAATCAAGGCCTTCCAGTTTCTAAAGTAACTTTGTCCAGATGGTTGACTTCTCTTATCACGTTAATCTATCAACTGAGGCATAAGGAGCCCCTTACCAAGCCTAGAGCTCATTCAACTAGAGCATTAGCTTCCTCAGTAGCTTTTCAAGCAAGGTTACCTATGGATTCTATTTGTGCAGCGGCCACATGGGCCTCCCCTCATACCTTCATTTCTCATTACAAACTGGACATTGCCTTCAAAAGTCAGGCTGATTTTGGTTCCACTGTACTCAAGAGTCTGTTCCATTGAGCCACCCAGGACTAAGGTGCTAGGGACGCTGTCCCATCCAGCAAGAATGAAGGCGAGATTGACAACTTAACATTGAGAAGTTATGTACTTACCATAACGTTCCATGTTAGTTGTCTTCTTCTCGCCTTCTTTCTTGCGTCCCACCCTCCATACCCCTAGCCTGGAAAGACCTAGAGTATCTTGTGAGATATTTTTTGTCACCAGAGTTATCTTCTCAGCTAGCTCTCTTGCTCCCTTTTTGGTAGCCCTTGCAAGAGATATATGTAGAAGAGCTTATTTTTACATATATTAGATAGATTTATTCTTTTCTTGTGGTGGGACATGTATGTCCATAGTGTTAGCTATCAAACGAGATCTGGGAATATGACGCCTAGCATTATGGGACATAGTATAGCCTCGAGCCGGTAAAAATAGTTCTCAAGCTTTAGTAATAAGCCGAGTCGGAGCCGAGGTTTGGCTCCGAACCCATCCAGCAAGAAAGAAGGCGAGAAGAAGACAACTAACATGGAATGTTATGGTAAGTACATAACTTCTCATTCTTTTCCTTCCCAATTATATTCATATTTATCTTTAAACTTACTATGTAGTAAATGACTTAAAACTAAAGGTTCAGTTTTGCTATTATTACATTTCAGAAGTGATACTTCTTGAAACTTTTCAATTTCCTCATCTATTTCTTCAAATTAATAATTTAAATCTCCTATAGTTAGTAAAATATCATCTGCAAAAATTTGTATTTTAAATGGACAAACCTTGTTAATTGAGAATCCAATTTTTTCATTGCTTTTATAGTATTAGCTGAGGGTTTGATAACTAATACAAACAGTAGGAGGGACAAGGGCACCCTTGCTTTGTACTTTTGTTTAAAATGAATCCTTGTACATTTGTAAGATCCAATTTTAACATATGCTTTGGAGTCTCTATACAAGTGTTTTTATTCTTCCAGTAAATGTTTCTGGAAATGCAAATGCTTCTAAAGTTTTAAACAAGTGACACCAATCTACAGAATCAGAATAGTCTTGGTATCTAAGCCAACTAGGACAATTTCTTGTTCATTCCCTTTGCTAAATCAAAGATAGTTGCTACACTTTTTATATTATATGTTAATCTATTGGCTATAAATCCTGTTTGATCTTTATCAATTAATTTATCTACTATATATCTTAGTCTCCTAGTGAAAATAAAGTAAAATATTTTATAACATTTAATAATGAAATAGGTCTATATGAGAAATCTAACTTATTATCCTTTCTTTAAGTACAGGTGAGATTACAGAAAATTTCCATGAGGAAGGAATTATTTTGTCACTCAGAATTATCCTGAAAATGTCACTTAGTAATTCTAAAATATTTAACAGAAACAGACTATATAATTCCATACTTAAACCATCTAATCCTAGAGTCTTACCATTTCCCCTTTTTTAAAGCTTCTTTCACTTCTATTAGGGTAAAAGACTTATTCAACAGAGAAAATTGTTGGTCAGCAAATTTATTAGTAATAGTTTTCTTTAAATATTTGTCAATTTTGCAATCATCAGGATTATTTTATCTTTATTAGGATCCTTATGGACATTTTTAAAATATTAATCATTTCCTCTATATCTGAAGTAAGCTTATTAGTGTGAGGATTTCAGATATTACTGATTTGTGCCTTTTTGTATAACATCTTACTTGTATTAGCTAATCTATGTAGATTTTCTGAAGTCACAGCATAACTGTGCAATTTTATATTTTATAAAGCTATCTCCAGTTTATGCATTAAAACTGATATTTTATTAATTTTTAATGACTTCAATATTATCTAATTTCTTTTTTGTTGTTGTTCAAATCTCACTTTCTGCATTCCATCTTGTATTTCTAACAACTCTTTATCCCACTCTTTTATTTTATTACTAGCCCCTCTTCTCATTTTGTCTTTAATATGCATTTGTGAGGAGTCCTGTAGTATGACTTTACTAACTTGACATTACCATTCAAAGATAAAAATTCTCTATTTGTTCGTTAAGGTAATTCTTAAATTCTTTTAATTTTTCATACATACTAGGATTCTATAAATAATCTGAAATGTCCTTATAACCATTAATATATTAATACTTAGTGCATTATGATCAGATAAAGGACAAAGAATACTTCTACAATAATTCAGTTTAAGTAAATCTGTAGAGGCATAAATCCTATCAATAATAGTTTGCATCCCATGTGCACAAGAATGTCTCTACTTTGAAAGGTCAAAATTCCATAACTTTGAAATTCAGTCTGCCAAGAGTTGTGTGATCTTGTAGTTGGAATATTTATTTAGCAGGGGTGTGGGGGTGCAGGGGGGCTTGCACCCCTACAAAAAAAAAAGTTATTTTTTTATTTTATTAAAGTTTCAAAGTGTCGATATTCTGGTCTTGGCAGACTGAATCTTTATTAGAGATTATAGTATGTGTATATATATTTCTGAACTTACTGATACTGCTCTTTTATTAATCCTACATATTATATTTTTCATTCCTTGTGCATTTGCATATTATTCATGAGATATTTACTACTCTTATTAATTCTAGTATTACAAGCAATCTTGACTACAAATAAAATAATTCCTGTTTGTTTAATTTGAATGTGTGTTTTAGCCATTGCGAACAGCTTGTCTGAGCTAAGCTTCACATCCTGACATTAGAATGTGATTACAGCATGGGAAAAGACAACTCACAGCACACAACTGCTGCTAGTTTCCACTGTAAGATTCTAATTTGCTTACATTTTTCTGAATGATGACGTTTAATTTGCTCATATTTTGCTGAATGTTAATAACTTGTGTTGTATTGTAAGAAAATTATATGTCAGCAACAGACCAATATAAAACATTACTATAACTTTTGTTTTACCAATTCTTTACTTCTAAGAAAATAAACATATGTTATTTTGAGTAGATTTCTCACAAATACACTTGGTAAAAAGAAAGAAAAAGAAAATTCCTTTCTGTTTTCACAGAAATCAATGATGAACTTTGGCATAGATTTTCTTTGGAACAGCTCAAGACTGGAACCAAGACATGTAAGAATCCAACATTTTGACACAAGTGGAGCATTCTTTTGTTATCAAGCTTTTTTTAAGTGTTACTTGCTTCATAAATGACCTGTGAAAGGAAAGTGTTGCACAGAAAAAAAAATCACCAGCACTTTAACACTTATAATTAGCATACTACTTAGATCTGACATTCAGTTAACCCAACAATGCACATACTAAGCAAAGTTAAACAAATACAGTTATTAACTTATATAGTTTTAGAGTTCCCAGTTCTATTGCTTATATTTTAATGAGATTCCCTTACTTGAAATATTTACCATTTAGAAATACACTTATAAATTTAGTTAAGGGAAATATATGAAGTCTTTCACTATAAATGCAGTAAAACTAACCATACATATTCATCATTATGAAAAATGTTTTTGCATAAAATACAAAAACAAACTTACATGTTTTGAAGCTTAAAGATCAATACAAACCTTTTACTTAAAGGGCAAATCTACTGTTTCAGAAAATAAAAGTCCTGAAATCAAAAAATAAAAGTAACATGTTTTAAGATTTTTAATTTTAGAAACAGTTTTCCAGGAATTCAGCTTAGTCCGTCTCTTGTGGGATACACTGTTCCACTCCATTTCTTCAGTATTATTAAGATTTTATTGCTGTTAACAAAAGTGGAAGTGGTCTCCAGTGTGTCAAATATTTTAGTTCCTTCAGAAATAGTTTGTATTTGCAGGAAACACCAAAGTGTCTGTAATACTGTTCTTTTTAAGTTCCTTGATCAGTGGTAAACAGCATTTTTCTTCTACTCATTACTTCACTGGAATAATCACTGTCAAATTTGACTACATGCTCACCTATTTTTATAGGTGGGTTGGACTATGCTGTTTTTAATATTTGATTTTTTTCTAAGCTAGACATAAACTTAACTATAATTTAATGGGGCAATGAGTTTTCCTTCTTCAAATGTACTGTCAGGGATCTGTGTGCCCTTTTAATTCTAAAAGATAAAGTTTCAGGTAGATTTAATGTTTTATGTAGTCCAGTTGTTAAGAAGTTTATTATACTTTTCAGGTATACCATAAATTCTAATGTTATTTTTGTCTTGGTCTGTTTTCTAAAGCATTAACTTTATCAATGAACCAGTTATTTTATTTTAAAAGAATTTATGAGACTCACCTTCAGTTATTCTCCCTTTATGATCATTTAAAGCTTCTACCATACCTCTAATTTGTGCACTTTGTTGTTTCATAAGAATTTCTAAATGTTCCATCTTCTTTCAGGTCTCTTCTTTGAAATTTTCTATTTTGGCATCCAGTTTGTCTATTCTAAGTAATACAGCCTATGTACTAGATAATAGTGAATGGATGTCTTTTTTTAACACAATAATCCAGCGTACCATTTCTGAGTGGCTACTGTTGAAATCTCTTCCTTCTTAACCAACCAGCTGAAATTCTGACAGGAAAATTACATCTTTTGGAGAACCTGAAGCTATTAATCTTTTCCCTGACCATTAATGAATAAAATTAGTTCACAAGTATCTCTGAATTTTAATTTTTTGATTATATTTTCTATCAGAGGAAAGTTTTCAGTCATAGAGCTTTCATGAATTGCTGCTCTCAGTTAGCTGCCTTGGCCACTCCCTCCTCCCTGCAATCCCTGATTGTGTTCATGTACTTGCTTATCTGTGACTCAAATTTTGGATATACACAGGTGACCTGGATGAGAGGTAGATTTTCTAGAACCTCTGGTGATCTTCTTCCTAAGTGTGAGGTATATAATTATAGATATTTGAGAGGTAGTAGAATAAAAGCCTACCATGCGATTTAACAAACTTTGTCCACAGTTTTCATTTTTACCATGCAACTTTCCATTGCATGAGACAACAAGTAATTGAAATGCTGTTGTACAGTACTAGCTGGATTAAAATCCAATATTTCGTATTCCTCCAAATTATGAAATAACAAATAGCACATTTCCAGATAACACTGCCTAGACATAAATGTGACATTTTGTCCTTGCCCATCAGCTTAATGATTATATCTTAACCAATGGCCAACTGCTTCCTACAGTACTTTTGTCAACTTAGCTTTCACTTTATATACCTGAGTTTTCTATACATATTGTAGGACTTATTTAACCAATCAAGACGAAAAAAGTCTATACGAACCAAATAACAGAAATGATCCAAGAAGAATGAGCCAAAAACCCAGCGAAGCAATAATACACATCTTTATTGTCAAAACAACAGATAATCCACTCAAAAATAAATCCAATAGTACAAGGATAAGATTAAGCGCTTTCATCCACTGTAACGTGGACTTCCTCAGAATCAGTTTAATTAATTAATTGGTTCATTTTAAGGCATTTTTGGCTCCAACTTCATATAATGTTTAAAGACATATTCCTCGTACTTTTTCTAAAAACTGTTTCATAGCTATGAACATAATTTTAAAAAACAACAATTTAAAAAAAACAAATTAGAATACAATGCAAATCAAACATTCTTTGTCTGTATAATAAGAGTATTTAAAGAATTAATAATATTAAAATACCCTTATTGTTATAACGTATTTCCTTTTCATATAAGCATAGTTACTAAAATATGTTGATATGCATAATATATATTGAAATACCAAGCAAACAAAGCCTATGAAAAATGATAACCTATCACTTTAGTTATAGATATGTCGATTAGAAATATCCCAAACTTCTAAATAGTCTAAAATATAAAATGTATGTTAAAACCTAACAAAACCTAGCAAAAGAACGGCGTTGATTTTAATAGCCTGTTGTTTGGGCTGAATATGAAAGTGCATTCATGCATAATGAAGTGCAAAATATATGAATAAAAACATATACAGATGGGAAAATGTATAAAAACAAAATCTAAGTATACTATCTAAATATTGCAAGGTATAAAAGTACATAGATACAAAAAATTTCCAATAAATTACTTCCTATCTATAATGTGTGTAAAAATAATGTAATAAATTTATTATAAGTATTAAATTCCAATAACTCATAATATAATAGTGTAAAATGTGTATATATAATAGTAGATACAAGATAAAAGATAATTGATAAAATTCTATGGCAGAGTATAATGAACATAATGAACATATTACACCATCTCTTAGGTATATGAAGGAATCAAAATCATGATGATAAAAAAATGTATTAAAAATTAAGGTATGTATATAAAAATCCTTATCATAAAACTCATGTAAAAACTTGAAGAAAGAATGCGGGAGCTTTACATTAAAAATGGTCTTAGCGATATATGTTCATTTAAGCCTGGCTTCGTGGATGCATCAGTTAATATTTGCCATTTTGCCTCCCTAACAGCTAAGTAAGCCTTAAGGTTACCTCCTCTAATGTTAAAGATCACACATTCTAAAATGGCAAACTTAAAATAATGTGAATTGTCCGTCTCTTGTATATGTCAACATAAAGCATTACTACTATCATTCTTTTTAACTGCATATAAATGTTCATAAATTCGCTTTCTAAATTTCCGTTCAGTTTTACCAATGTAAAAACAACTACATTGATAACATTTGGCTAAATAAACAATGTTCGTAGTATTGCAATTGCCTCTAACAAACTTTACTCTGGTCCTATTTATATTTTCTAGGATCAAATTTTCATCCTCATTAATTACCTTGCAATACTAACAGCTTCCACACTTCCTAGTTCCTCTATTGTTTCTAATATCAATAGTCTGATCTTTGTTCTTTTCAAATAGGGACTTCAAATTCATACCCATTTTGTATACAAAATTGGGTGTCTCATCCAGTACATTCATTAATTCTGTATCATTGAAAGATACATTCCAATATTTTTTAATCATTTCTTTTATATAGTTTGTCTGTGGAGTGTAATATATAATACATGCCCTATTGTACTTTTTGTCTACATTCTGTACTGGTGTGTTGCTAACACAGGGGTTGCCCAAAACCGGGGAATATTTAGTCCCCCATAGTTCAATCACATAGGTTTTGACCTCATTTATTAAATAATCAGGATATCCCCTGTCTGAAAATAATTTACTAATAAAATCCATTTCCTTTTTCATTTCATTTGAAGTGATTCTTGCTGCTCGTATGCATTGCCCCTTGAAAATGCTCTTTTTCATTTTCAAGGGGTGAAAACTCGTATATTCTAAATAGTTGTTTGAGAAAATAGTTTTTCTGTGAATACGAGAAGAAAAGCCATATTCAGTACTAGACACAAAGGTATCCAAATATGAAATTCCTGTTCTACTATAATTGTATGTAAATTTCAGGAAAGGACTTGTATTATTCAAATATTTGACAGATTCATCCAGTGTCTCTTCATTTCCTTCCCATAAAATAAATATATCATCTAGGAATCTGGTGTATAGTTTAATGTAGTTGTAGTATTGACTTTTGAATACATTTTCCTTTTCCCAATCCAGAAGAACAAGATTAGCAAAAATGGGGGCACAGGCTTCCCCCATAGCTACTCCTCTAATCTGCCTGTAATACTCTCCTTCATAATAAATATAATTGTGGTCCAGTACTATGCTCATCAGTTCCAAAATTACCTTACTTTTCTCCCAATCCAAGATAGAGTACTCATAAATGCTGTCACTAAAACTTTGCATTCCCTGTTCCTTAGGGAAACAAGAAAATAAATCTATTACATCAATGGTCACATATATCAGATCTTTTTTCCAAATATCTTTTGTCAATAAACCCAAGAACATCCATGAGTCTTTTATAATATGGGGGATCCTACAGTAAATATGCTTCAACCAGTTGTCAATGACTTGTCCCATGGAGAATGTCTTAGACCGACTACCCGAAATAATGGGTCTAAAGGGTGAGTCTAGTATATTTTTGTGTACTTTAGGCACTCCAACTATGGTTGCCATTAAGGGATAATCCACTTTCATAAAATTGTACAAATCAATATTGATTCTATCATCCATTAACATATCTTCTAAGTACATGTTGATTCATCTATATCCAATATTTATCTGGTTTAGCGATATGCTTTCATAATTCCCTGATTCTACTAATATATTAAACATTTTACTAACATATGTGTCGTTATCATATAGTACTATACCCCCACCCTCGTCTGGCTTCATGACCCTTACTGTCCTATCATTCATAAGTGTTTGTAACAAGCGGGCCTCCTCATCTTTTAAATTACTGTAATTTTTAACTCCCCTTGTATTGTTTTTTTAACTGATACAAATCTCTAATAATTAATTTTTCAAACAAGGAGACTTGTGGGTGAGGGGGTGGTATAAATGTACTATTTTTCGTACATATTTTAGTAACTATGCTTATATGAAAAGGAAATACGTTATAACAATAAGGGTATTTTAATATTATTAATTCTTTAAATACTCATTATACAGACAAAGAATGTTTGATTTGCATTGTATTCTAATTTGCTTTTTTAAATTGTTGTTTTTTAAAATTATGTTTATAGCTATGAAACAGTTTTTAGAAAAAGTACGAGGAATATGTCTTTAAACATTATATGAAGTTTGCACCAAAAATGCCTTAAAATGAACCAATTAATTAATTAAACTGATTCTGAGGAAGTCCACGTTACAGCGGATGAAAGCGTTTAATCTTGTCCTTGTACTATTGGATTTATTTTCGAGTGGATTATCTGTTGTTTTGACAATAAAGAGGTGTATTATTGCTTCGCTGGGTTTTTGGCTCATTCTTCTTGGATCAATTCACTTATTTAACCAAGTCATAACAGACAGTAAGCACCTTATTATACTGTAGAGGAAGAAAAGGATTAACACTTTTAAACCCTTGAATCTGTTATATTTGCATCCAAAACGGTACTGCAGTGATAAGTTTGGGCATAAGAAATGTCACTGGCAACAAAAAAGTACTGCAAATGCTATTTTCTGGCAAAAGCCAAATAATTGTTAAAACTAGAAATGACAGCCTCCTAACATGCAGCACACTGTCATTAAAGTTAACTTCATCTAACAATCGAACATTTTCATTAAGTTGTGCTTTCCCCATTGTTGCAGCAAAAACTCCAATGTTTTTCTCTGTTATCATAGGTTTTGTGATGAAATGATTAGCTGTGGTTAATAGTTGTGCTCAAAACAGTGTCTAGCTAGGAACATCAGAAGGCAAAATTCCAAAGGGTAGCCATCACATTGTATGAACAAAACCCATTCCTTTGTTCAGAGACTGCATTTATGCAGCAAATAAGATTAACTACAAAGACTGCATTTCCACAACTTATTTTAAGGTTAACAGAAAGAAACAAGGCCCAGTTTCATGACTGAAAAGATTTAAAATAAACAAGAATGTCACACTTTCACATGAATTCAACTCAACAATTAACCTTTTCAGCAGAAAAATGGTGAAATAAAAGCACTTTTAGTCAAAGAGAATGTGACTATGAGGGGATGGCATTTTACACCACAACAAATGCATTTTTTTATGTTATTGCACATTTGGCATGCCCATCACAGCTGTTTAATTTATGTAATGAAGAACTATATCCCAAATAAGTTTCTGATTATTTTGAACATATCATTCTAAATAATTCCAAGGCAGTTTTATATGAGCATATTTATGCAGTCTTAAAATGTGGATTAAAGGTTGTTACAACCATACCTCTTAACCTGGAAACATCAAAAATCTGGACAAGGCTCATGAAAAATAGGTACAAATCTGTATGCTAACATCTAATTTGCATACATCATTACATAACCACACCCACTCCAATGGAAATTGTGGGATACCAACTTTCAAAAGCAAACTGAAGAACAGACAACCAAAATATGGCACCAGAGTCACCCTGCAGCCATTCCAATGTCCCATTACTTGGCTATTTTGCCCCATTTGCCATAAATACTAATATGAGCATACTGCTTTAGTTCTACAATTATTTGGATTTTATTTTTTACATTTTACAGCACAACAAAGCACAAACACTAAGACATCTGGCAAACAAAGCAATACTGTCTTACATAGACTTGGCATTAAAACTTCTCTGCCCTTGAAACTCACATTCATTGAAACAGCAGTGAAACACACACCACATCCAAAGAAAATGCATCTGGCCAGTGGTGGATAAAGATTAACTTTGGGCTGTTTTCAAATCGTTGGACGCTTGCACACAAAACAAGAAACATACATGTGTTTTCTTTGATACACCTTCCTGACTTTATTAAATTATATTCCTTGTATAATACAACACACTTGTTAGAGCGCATTTTAAATTTATTGTTTGAACATTTTCCAGTAGGCTACACTGTAGGCAATGAAACAAAATGCATGAACCAATAATGACAAAACTGCCCAATTCAGAACATTTCCATCATAAAAGTCTACTTCCACATCCACACTATAAATAGAATGAAGCCATAGGCATCTTGCACAGCTTCTCATACTTATTTTCAATTTCATTTTTTTTTTTGGGGGGGGGGGCAAAAGTAAAAAAACCAGAGACACATTTTAAACATTGGTTGTATAATTTTGTAAAGTTGCTAGAATAAAATGTTGTGTTATCACCATGCATTTCACTGGCAAGTTTTGAACCCAGGACCATGTACACTACAGTCAGGGCAACATACCACTATGCCAAATCAGCAGCTTCCTGAAAAATAGGAAGACTGAAACGTAATGGCTATCATTTAGTGAATTCATTTCTCACTTCTTACCATAGGTCTCAACCTCTTAGCACAATAAACCTGGACAAACAAAGCCAATAATGGGGGGATTCAAATTCAGTTCTCACTTCTCATCATACCTTTCAACTCTTAGCACAAAAAACCTGGAGAAAGCTCACAAGTGGTGATGGCTAGGGACTTGCCAGGGACACATTTTAAACATTGCTTTTGTATAATTTTGTAAAGTTGCTAGACTAAAATATGTTGCCACCATGTGTTTCACTAGCAAGTCTTGAGCCCTGGACCCTAGGCACTACAGTCAGAGCAACATATTACTATGCCAAATCAGCAGATTTCGAAAAAAAAAAAAAAAAAAGGAAGACTTAAACTTAATGGCTATCATTTAGTGCATTCATTTCTCACCACAGCTCTCAACCTCTTAGCACAAAATAAACTGGGCAAAACTCACAAGTGGTGGTGGCTAGGGACTTTAGGTGCTTTTTATCCTGTACCAAAGAAACCGAGTTTGAGCTTGAGTACCTCTAGCCACCAGGTATATTAATTGGGGGGCAGCTTCCTTCTCATTACTCATAAACTGATTAACTTTGTTTCTTCCCTGGCAGTACACTGAAATTCTTATCTTTCATTTAGTATAACCATATTCTCATCAGCATAAATAAAATGTATAATGACTTGCTTTTTAAAGCCTATCCCACTAATACTAATATGGTATGTAACATAATACTAAAAGTTATTCACTACATCAGCTCCCCTTGCACACCAACCCCCATATTTGGGGGCTCATACTATATGTAAACGGTATTAGATGATGGCAGATGGGTGGGAATTGCATCCCACTACTGTAAATCAATGTGGAGGTAAGAAAACTGGACAGGGACTAAGGTGTTCTGATCTACTCCACTGAGAACCACTAAATTAATTTTTTTCAGTCTAAAAATCGTAAATCTTATAGCCACTAGGGGTATATAGTCACTGACTAGTGCTAAACAGATTTAAGTATAAACAAGGTGCAGAAATATGAACCACCACACAATTCAGTAAGTACAGCATGGCCTCAACAGCAAGCAGGAAATATATATTGTTGTCCTGGATACAAATCTATACCATCCACACTAACAAATAGGTTCCACATTGAGCACTCCATCAATCAGGGACTTTTTGACCTAGCTCTCCATACCTTTAATCTCATTTGTCCACAGTAACTATAAATACACTTTTACGCACATACTTACTTCTTCTAAATAACAAATCCTCGTAACTTGCGAACTCTTCTTCTAAATAAATCCCCAGAGCGAGCTTCTTCTTTATTAAATCCAATCCACAAACACTTCTCGTAACTTTCTGGTTCGGGTGACTCCCGCTCACAAAAGTATTTGAACCATAGCTGGAAATAAGTGCTACGTACGTGCGCGGAGTATTCCGACAGACTGGTGGTGCTTGCTGATGTCATCGCGCACGTGATGACGTCATCACACGAAGCGCGAAAGTTAAAAAAAATAAAAATAAAAGTGCAAATAAATCGGAAATGAAGGGGTGCCACTCAGGAATCATGGCACCCCATTATTTGGACCCCAAAACTCAGTAAAAACAGAGGAATTTGGGACAGTTGGGAGGTATGGTTCCAACCAGTTTACATACACTGCTAATTTTTCCAACTGAACTTGCAAATTTTGTTAGGAAACTACACTTGAAAGATTGCTTTCCACTCCTAAGACTGATGAGGAAATCCATTCTTCATTTTTGCAAAATTGTTTCAGTAGGGGAAAGTTTTTTTTTTTTTTTCACATGTAAAATCAAGTTATCTTTTGACTTATAAGTTGTTTCATTTGCAAGTACAATAGAACCATGGATTTGTTACTAGAGCTGTTACATAGAAAATGTGTTTTACATTATTTTAGTATTAACAGGATCAGAAGTTAATACGTAGTGAAAAGGCAGAGAATGCCTATATTTTGCTGCTTATCAAATACACAAGGTGTGTCTTGCACCAGGTAGGCCTATAATCAGTGGCTGTGGTGGATATTTAGAAAAGGTGCAAAAAATGCTTCCTAATACGCTTTCCCCTTATGTGCGTACGATAGATTTTTTTTTTTTTTTTTTTTTTTTTTTTTTTTAGTACTATCTGGAATGCTCTTGCAGAAATTAGCTGACTACTGGTCTAAGTCTGGTTTGGAAGCTGTACATTTTGGTGATGCTCCTTGATCCCATTTAATTGTAAAAATATTACAATTTAGTTAGATATGTATATGTGTGTGTGTTTGTACTTATATATGTGTATACACACACAATACAAATATATTGTATATGTGTGTATATGTATATATGTGTGTGTCTATATATATATATATATACATACATGTATATATAAATATATATATATATATATATATACATACATGTATCTATAAATATATATATGTATGTATGTATGTATGGATATGTGTATATCTGTCCCTGGAGGAGTGGTTTCAGCCCAGAAATTAGTAGCTTATTGGCCATTTTGGGCTAATTTCTATCTCTTTCATTTCCATGCTATAAATACCATATTTGCCCAGTTCTTCACACCGGGCAGCTCTGATTAGCTAAGGTAAAACTATTCCCAGCTCCACAAAGTCTCCTCTTCAATTTTTCCCTTGGAACTAGACAAACTTTCAACTTAAGCAATCAAGCCATTCATTTCTCAGCCAAGCACTTGCTCAAAACTTATAGCAAGCACTGATAAACCCTAGCATGAGACCCTCCTGCACTGTACAGAAGGACAAGGCTCTCTATTCGACCTTACCAGCCATCCAATAAAACAGTTCACTGTACCTATCCAGGCATGTCCAAAGGGCAGTTTCAGGTGTACTCTCCAGTCCAACTGGTGAATCTGGGCATTTTGAGGCAATGTTACAACTGCCTCATGTACACAGACAACTCCCTCCTCCTACCACCAAACACTAATACATGCGAGAGATGCAGTTATACAGCCAGACTAGCGGCTAAGCTCTCTCAACCCAAGACAGGATCAGACAGTCAAGAGGAGAAGGGAAATACTTGCATCACACCACAAGTCTTACATAGACCCATTAAACCAGCACCGGCAAAAAACACACATAAATACATAAAAACATACGCGAAGGCTCTAAATAAAAATCTGCAAAACCAACAGAGACCTCCAAAGCAAACATCCAAGCAACCTCCACCCCCAACACAAACCATGAAACACATACTTCACAAAACAAGTGTACCATGCAATCACAGCCCTTAAGGCAAAATAACATACCCAACATACTAGTAATAGGTGACTCTATAGTCAGGCATACTGATGTCCCACTCACTAGGCTGAATAAGGAGAAGGTTACTGTTAGATGCTTGTCAGTTGCCAGGATCTGCCACATAACACAAGCACTCAGGTCACTCCAGAACAAGTACATATATGACTCTGTCATTGTCCATGTTGGTGTGAATGACCTGAGCCGTACCTCCCTGGACTACATGAAAAGAGACATGGAAGAGCTCTCTGATCACCTAGCCCAGGTCGGTATGACCCTGACCCTGAGTAGCATCCTGCCCTCACCAAGAATGACACCACTGTATAAAGAAAACCTTTTCGATTTCAACAATTAGCTAAGTTTCTGGTATCATTCAAAGGGGATCCAGTCTCTGTCTGCCTGGGATGACATGCTCAACAAGCCACACTGCTTCACTAGAGACGGCTTGCACCTGTCACCCTTAGGCTTTCAAATACTTGCCAGGGCTCTTGCCACCCCCATAGTGCCTTTTTTAGGCAAGGCTCAAAAGACAAACCCACCGCCGTAAATAGCGCAAGTAACAAAAAACTGAGGGTAATGCTACTCAATGCCGGAAGTCTAAACCTCAAAATGCAGGCACTCGAGGCACTCCTCAGTATGGAGAAAATCGATATATGTGCAGTAACAGAAACCTGGTTTAAGGGTCCAGAGAGCACCCAGCACTACAAGGCTACAGCTCATACCATACATTTCGGCCATAAAACCCAAACCGAAATACAAAAGGTGGGGGCGTATCCATATTCATCAAGGATACCCACTCCCCCAGGTTAGTGGCACAGCATGATGCTTCAGAGATCATCCACGTGCAACTAACAATGGGCAAAACTGCAATTCAAATTGTAGCTTGCTACAGATCACCCACCATGTCCCAGGACCCCCATTCTGTGTTTCTGGAAACACTGGGAAACATAAAGGTCCTACAAAACACCCTAATATTGGGTGATTTCAATTACTCAAACATTAACTTGGAGAACTACTCAAGTACTAACTCCCTTGCACAACTTTCCCTAGAATTTATAAACTCAAATGCCCTGGTTCAACTGGTGAACACTCCCACCAGAGGTGACAACATATTGGACCTGGTCATCACCAACATGGGCGACCGGTGTTCCACACCAGAGGGATGGTTAGATCTGACCATAAACAAATCACTTTGGATATCCATATTCCACCCCCAACCCCAGACAAGAAAGCCACCATGAAAAACTTTTCAAAAGCAAACTTCATGTTACTTAAGACCGAGGTGGAAAGTTTCAAAGCCCCCATGCTGAAGGATAACACTGTCCAAGCTGCAAAATCCTTTACTAATGCATTCTACGGGCAGCTACAAGAATGCAGGGATCATGCCATCCCAAGCAAAACCAAGACTCACTCCTCCAAGAAAAGGAAACCAGTCTGGTGGACTCCTCCCATAAACAAGCTATAAATAGGAGGAGGAAACTAGTACAGAAGAGAGTAAAATCCCAAGAAGGGAAGACATCCCTGATCAGTATCAGCAAGAAACTACGATTCCTCATAAAATCATCCAAGATGAGTTTTGAAAGAAAAATTGCCAAGGGCTCCAAAGATAACCACAAGGCCTTCTTTAGCTATGTCAAGAATCTAAGTGGCAATGCTCAGATCTGCTCGGAGTTAGTGCAGAATGGCACAAAATAGACTGAACCAACCGATATCACCAACATCCTGGCAGACAGGTTCATCGCAAACTTCACCCCCCTCTCATCTCCAAAAGGGCCCATAACCATACCAGAAGAATGTAGATTCCCTGAAATCACAGACACTCAGGTTAAAACAGACCTCTCCAAAGCCAAAAACACAGCATCATTGGGACCGGACGGTGTCCCAGGCTACGTCCTACACGAGCTCAAAGATGAACTAACACCTCACCTAAACACACTGTTCAAACTCAGCCTCTCCACAGGTTACATAGCCATAGAGTGGCGCACAGCAACGGGTATTCTGCTCCACAAAGGTGGAGCCACAACAGACCCCGGGAACTATAGTCCTATAAGCCTGACTAGCTTGGTCTGCAAGGCTATGGAGCGCATCATTATGGAACTCATTAGCAGAGACATTGGGAACCTCCAAACACTGGACCCTACCCTGTTTGGCTTTAAGGGCAGATCATGCCTCCTAAACCTGGTGGACTTCTTTGAGACAGTTACCAAGGCTATAGATGAGGGAAAGGTGGTACACACAGCCTACTTAGACCTCGCTAAGGCCTTTGACACCATCCCCACTTCTGGTATTATAGACAAGCTCACCAGCCTGAACATAAACCCCTACATCACAAGATGGGTTGCCAACTGGCTCATGGACAGAACCCACATGGTGAGAGTTGTGGGAGCTAGGTCCGTCTCTAAACCGGTTACAAGTGGTGTTGCCCAGGGCTCAGTCCTAGGACCCCTCTTGTTCAGCATATACTTCTCAGAGGTACAGGCAAGCAGAGGACGACTATGGCTGACCAAGTTCGAAGACGACTGCAAACTAGGGGCTATAACTGACTCTCCAGCTGACACAGACATCCTCCAAAAGGGTCTCACTGAGACGGATACCTGGTGTCAGAATCATGGCCTCAAGCTAAATGCAAAAAAGTGCATACTCATCCCCTTTGGAAAAAAACAAAGTACCCACAAACTACCACATAGGTTCATAGGTTGGTACTAGGCTATCAGCCCTAGGGCCTATACAAGCCTAGCCATAACAATTCCCTGGCTATTTCTTCCCACATTATTTACTTTCCTGGACCCCTGTCTAGCAGGGTGACTGACGTGATCCCTGGGGTGAATTTACTTTTTCCCATCCAATTGTCAAGGTTCCTCTTGAAGAGGTCCAAAGAGGCACTCTGCTTGACATGTATGGGCAATTTATTCCAGAGTCTGGGGAGTCTCTGGGTCAGGAACCTATCCCTCCAGCATGTTTTGTTTATTGTGATGACAAGATTTAGATCCCTGGAGCGTGTAGCTCTGAGGGATTGGGATTTCTTTAAGTGTAGCATGTCCAACAGCTCTGGGTTTGACATGGCCTTCTATGTTAAGCAGAGATCGCCTCTAAGTAGACGATATGTGACAGAGTATAGCTGGAGTTTTTTAAGGCAGTCAGCATAGGGCATCTGCTTTAGGCCTGTGATTCTTTTAGTGAGGTATTTCTGAGGCCTTTCCAGTTGTTGCAGATGTCTTGAGAGGTACATACCAAATGGGGCATTGTATTCTATAATGGGTCTAATGAGGGATGAGTACAGTGGGACAATGACCTCCTTTTTTCTGGATGAAAAGCCCTTCGTGATGAGGTGTGCCACATAGAAGGATTTCCTGACTGTTGTGGCAATGTGGTTATCGAAGGTGAGACCACTGTCCACCTGTGTCCCTAAGTCTTTTATCACACTTTCTGTGTTTAGTGTACTGCCACCTATATGGTAATTCATGGATACATGTTTTTTCCCAAAGGGGATAACAATACATTTCTTGGCATTGAGCTTGAGCCCATGGCTCTGGCACCAAGCATCTGTTTCTGTAAGGCCCTTTTGTAGAGTATCCACATCATTTGGGGATTCAATAATGGCTCCCAGTTTGCAGTCATCTGCAAACTTTGTTAGCCAGAGTCCCTTAGTGTTGACCTGTACTTCAGAGAAGTAGATGCCAAACAAGAGCGGCCCCAGGACTGAACCCTGAGGTACTCCACTTGTCACTTGTCTGGAGCTGGATTTGGAGTCGGCTACTTTTACAGTGTGGGTTCTATCAGTAAGCCATTTAGCAACCCATTGGGTGACATAGGGATTAATGCCCAACTTAGTAAGTTTATCTATGATTCCAGAGTGGGGGATGGTGTCAAAGGCATTGGCAAGGTCTAGATAGGCTGTGTGGACCACCTTACCCTTGTCCATGGCTCTGGAGACTGATTCAAAGAAGTCAATCAGGTTCAGGAGACAAGATCGGCCCTTCACAAACCCAAACTGGGTGGGGTCCAGTGTTTGAAGGTTGCCAATGTCTTTGTTTATAAGTTCCATGATAATACGCTCCATGGCCTTGCAGAGAAGGCTTGTCAGACTGATGGGACGGTAGTTTCCGGGATCCAAGGTGGATCCCCCCTTGTGGACTGGGATAACTGTAGCTCTACGCCACTCAGTGGGCACAAAACCTGAGGTGAGGCTATGATTAAACATGACACTTAGGTGAGGTGCCAGTTCATATTGTAGTTCATGTAGTACACAGCCCGGGATGTCATCTGGTTCCATGGATGCTGTATTCTTGGCTTTAGAGAGTGCGTTTTGTACCTGTGTGGCCGTTATTACTGGAATTTGGCAATCTTCCGGTATTGAGATGGGCCATTTAGGGGGTGAGAGGGGGGGGGTGAAGTTGGCACTGAATCGATCTGCCAGGATATTGGCAATATCCTTTGGATCAGTATATTTAATGCCATTCTGTTTTAGCTCAGAGCAGATCTGAGCATTGCCATTTAGATTCTTGACATAGTTATAGAATGCTTTGTTGTTGTCTTTGGAATCTTTGGAAATTTTATTTTCGTAACTAGCTTTGGAGGATTTTATGAGGCATCTCAGTTTCTTACTGAGGCTAGTAAGGGAGTTTTTTGCATCCTGGTATTTTCCTCTTTTCTGCAAAAGTTTCTTCCTTTTGTTGTAAAGTTTGTTTATGGCAGGGGACCACCAGATTGGCTTCCTTTTTTTGGATGAGAGCATTTTGGTTCTATTTGGGATGGCACGATTCATGCATGAGTGGATGTGCTCGTACAGTGCCTTAGTGTAGGATTCAGCAGTTGAACTTTAAGTTCCCGTCTGCATGGGTGTTATGATGTTTGTCACTTCTGACTTGAGTAGCATGAAGTTGGCTTTGGAGAAGTTTTTTATGGTGGTTTCTTTACTGGGGTGGGGTGGGATGTGGATGTTAAGGGTGATTAGCTTATGGTCAGACCTGACTAACGAGGGGGTGACCATAGGTATGGAGCACTGATTTCCCATGTTGGTAATGACCAGGTCTAGGATATTGGAGCCCCTGGTGGGACTATGGATTAGGTGATCCAGGGCATTGGAATTTAAGAATTCCAAGAACCGTTGCGCAAAGGTGTTGGGACATGAGTAGTTTTCCCAGTTAATGGCAGGGTAGTTAAAATCACCCAGTATTAGGGTGCTTGGTTCTATCTTAATATTTTCCAGTATGTTTAGAAAGGTGTAGTGAGAATCTTGGGGTATGGTGGGGGATCTGTAGCAAGCTACAATTTGGATTGCAGTCTTACCTAGTGTTAGTTGCACTTGGAGAATTTCAGACACATTGTGTTGGCCAACTAGCCTGGTGGTGTGAATACCCTTGGTGAATATTGACACTCCTCCACCTTTAGTGTTTCGGTCCTGGTTTGGTGGCCGAATAGCCTGGTATTGCAGGGATGCTCTCTGGAGCCTTGAACCAAGTCTCAGTTACTGCACAGATATCGATATTCTCCATTTTTAGGAGTGCCTCGACAGAGTGCATTTTGAGGTTTAGACTTCTAGCATTGAGTAGCATTACCTTCAGATTTTGCATGCTTGTACCTGTTACGGTGGTGGTTTTGTCCTTTGAAGTTTGCCTAAAAAAGGCACTATAGGGGTGGCAAGAGCCTTAGCCAGTAACCTGAATCCCAGGGGCGACAGGTGCACACCATCTCTGGCAAAGCATAGTGGTCTGTCAATCATGTCATCCCAGGCAGACAGATACTGGATCCCCTTTGAATGACACCATAAGCTTAGCCAATTGTTGAAGTCAAGCACATAGGTGGTAGTCCCCTAAATACAGAAGATGTAATAAGTGATCTGGGGACCCAAGTAAATAGTAATCTCACCTTTGATAATCACATTGCCAAAGTGGTTAGAAAATCCTTCTATGTGGCCCACCTAATCACAAAAGGGTTCACATGCAGATCAAAAGAGGTCATTGTGCACCTCTACTCATCAATCATCAGACCAATCTTAGAGTACAACACCCCGTTTGGGATGTACCTTACAAGACACCTGCAACAGCTGGAAAGACCACAGAAGTACCTCACCAAGAGGATCACTGGCTTCAAACAGATGCCCTATGCAGCACGACTGAAGAAACTCAAGTTGTACTCGATTGCATACCGCCTGCTCAGAGGTGATCTCTGCCTGACATACAAGGCCATGTCCAACCCAGAATTGATGGACATGCTCCACCTAAAGAAAACCTTATCCCCACGAGCCACACGCTCTAGGGATCTAAACCTCACCACAACAATAAATAGGATGTGCTGGAGGGAAAGATTCCTGTCCCAGAGATTTCCCATGCTTTGGAACAAGATCCCAATCTACATTAGGCAGAGCTCCTCGCTAACACTCTTCAAAAGAAACCTTGATGAATGGATGTGAAACAGAAAGTTTACCTCGGGGATCACTTCAGTGGCTCTGCTGGACAGAGGCACAGGGAACTAATCTAAGGGGGTGGCGAAAGTCAACACATTCTGACTAGGCTTATAAATGCCTTCGGGCAGACAGCCTAGTATATATATATATATATATATATATATATATATATATATATATATCAAAAACTACAGGAAAAACCTAGCCAAGCTAAACACCCTGTAATAGACCTCTTAAAGACATCAAGTGTTTCAGCTATATAACTTCTGAATGTCCATGACTTTACACACTTAAGTTTATGTGTATAGCTAAACAGTCCACTTATGCTGTGCTGACATGGTCATAAGAAGGCCAAAACACCTATGTCCACAGGTAGTAGAGTTTGGTTTTATTGGCCTAAATGTATCTACAAAAACTTGAAAAGAAAAAGTAAAAAGTCATGGACATTCAGAAGCCATATAGATGAAACACGATGTCCTTACGGGGTCATTTACATATATACCCATGGGCCTCCATTGCAGGAGATTTAAGGTATCACCCAGTGAAAAATCTAACATGGCTAGGTTTTTCTTGTAGTTTTTACTAATTGGTTTGTCTGTGTAACCTTTTTACTATTGATTTGGATGTGTATATATATATATATATATATATATATATATATGCACACACACATACATATACATGTGTGTATGTCAATATAAATGTAAATAAATACATGATGACCAGATTTAACTGTCATATGAAAGGTACAGTCATGGATGTTCTGTATGCTCCCTGTTATGCAAACATATCGATGGGGCTATATGAGATAGAGTATATTTACATCAGACATCTATAAAAATAATGCTGTGGCCTAAAATATTGATATTATTATATACATACATATATGGGGCAGCACAGTGGTGCGGTGGATAGTGTTGTTGCCTCATAACAAGAAGCTCCCCAGTTCATTTCTCAGCTGGAGAGCCTTCTGTGCAGAGTCTGTATGTTCTCCTTGTGTTTGTGTGGGCTTCCTCTGGGTGCTCCTTTTTCCTCCAACATTTCAAAGACATGCAGTAGGTGGATTGGACACTAAACTGGCCATAGGTGTGAGTGTAAGTGTGTAGTGTGGATGAACTATCACAGCAGGGCTAGCCACCTGGCAATGTAAACCTTGGCTCTAGATGATGGTCACTGTTGAAGTAACACCCCAATTCCATGTGCAAAAATGGGAAAAAGGGGTTGCAGATTGATATATATATATATATATATATATATATATATAGATCCCCTTCAGAAGGTCGAACGGCTGAAATCTCGAAATGCATATGGCTGAAGCCATATGCTCGAATTTCAGAAGCTCGACCTTCTGAAAGGGGAAAAAAAATGAAACACAAAACAATGTTTCTGCAGGGGGCAAGCCCCCGTGCACCCCCCACACCCCTGCTACTTATTTATACCAACTCTGAGATCGCACTACAGCAAAGAAAGGGAAATCTCCCATTCTGTGCTGTATGCCGATCCCCATCATCATCCTCATTTGATCAACAACCAGTATTCAAGGCACTTAACAGGGATTCGCCCCCTCCCCAATGTATTGCAACCCTGGAGTTGGTATATATAGTTAGGGGGTGTGGGGGGCACATCCCCCCCACATTTGGGGGGTGTGGGGGGGCAAAGCCCCCCACCTATTTCCGTTTAAAACATGAAAATACAACAAAACTACACATTTTAAAGAAAATAGGTGGGGGGCTGTGTCCCCCCCCTCCCAACTATATATACCAACTCCAGGGCCACACAACATTGGGGAGGGGGGGGGAAATCCCAAGTTTTTGCCTTGAATACTGGTTGTCGATCAAATGAGCTTAGACCAAATGAATGTCGATCAAATGGTCTGTCGATCTTATGAAGTAGACCCATATATATATATATATATATATATATAAAATCTATTTGCATTTTAGAAGGTACACAGGGGCAATAGGCTTTTAATGATTTTTTTTCAGCATCTACTAAATAACATATTTGGGTTACATCAGTATATTGGCTAGATATTACTTTGAGTCATACTGTGCATAGTATAATCAAATAAAAGTTGTATCATACATCTAGAACTTCATATTCTTTTTTTGACATCTAGCAGCTCTTACCCTAGTTTTTCATAAGTCTTTGCCACAGAGAGTTACTGCATGTGAGGCAATTATGCAGTACTTGGAACAATTATCCTGTGGCTTTTAGGTTCATAGGTACTTATTAGGCTATTGATCCAAAAGGATCTTTAGATGATGTTTCTTACTAGAAGTTATAATATAAGGAATGTCAGGCAAAGCATATTTGAAAGTATGAGGTATGGACAGATTTGAAAAAAAGATGTGTTGTTACAAATCTAGGCAGCAAGAAGTAAGTAACAGTAGGAATCAATTGTTTTATTTTATTTATTTTACATTTGTTTATCAGGATAGTCCAAATGGACAACATGTCCTTTTTCAGTGGAGGCCCAGGGAGAAAAGCTCCACACAGAGAAAAAGACAAAAAACAATAATGTAAAAAAGAGTTTACAAATAGTAACCTAAGTGAGGCAATATCTTTAGAACATGATATATAATTGGACGTGGTGTATAGGTTTACAGAGGTTGATATCAGTAAATGTGTACAAAGATACAGTAATGTACTTAACATAAGGTGACAGAAAATAATGAGTTAAATTAGTATAAATTTTGTTGATTAGCAGAGTTCCCACTTGAGTGGGTGCTTGTGAGTTAATAGTACTAAAATACATAAATCAACAAAGATGTCAATGGCAGTAGTGTTAGTGTGAAGAAAAGTCATAGTAGGATATACTTAATCTGGGGTAAAGCAGGGGCAGAGCCATTTAGTGGTAAGGTGAGAGTTTAGTGTTTATAAAGTAGTGCTATATGTGATGTTACTAGGTAGAGAATTCCAAACCTTAGCAATGTAATATGAGTAGATGGATTCTCCGGCACGGTTGTGTGCTATTGAGATCTGTAAGAAGGGTTTATTGTTGGAGTGCTGAGTTCTGCTACAGGAGTAGGGGTTTTACTAGACCTTGTAGTGATGAAGTCTCTTCAGGATGATCAAGGATTTTATAAGCCGTGTTAAGCTAGGATAGGTGTAAGAGTTGGGGAAGCTCTAACCAGTTTAATTGTTTTAGGGCAGAAAAGTGGTGAGATCTGCATGTAGCGTTTGCTGCATACCTAGCTATTTTGTCGCAACAGGATTCTAGTTTTGCCAGTTCAGTTTTCCTGAGATTTATTAGTACGGGTGATGCATAAAGAAGAGTTGAGGTCAAGTGAGTTTGGGCTATAGTTATTCTTATGTTTTTTGTGAGATACTGTTTGTTCCTATATAGTGTACCTAGTTTTTTTGTGGACTTTTTTAATTGATTGATGTGGATGCCAAATCTCAAACTGATGTCTATTTCCACACCTAATAGTCTGGTCTGTGAAGAGGGGATGATAATAGTATTTGAGGAGGCAATGCAGAAAGACACTATGGGTATAGCAGATTTATTGGGATGGAATAGCATGAGTTTTGTCTTGTTGGGGTTTAAAATTAAATGGGAGTTTGTTAGTCAAGATTCTATTTTGAGAAAGGATGATTGAGTGAGTGTTTATAGTTCTTGAAAGGTATTGGCAGCACATATTATTGTGGATTTATTGGGATGGAATAGCATGAGTTTTGTCTTGTTGGGGTTTAAAATTAAATGGGAGTTTGTTAGTCAAGATTCTATTTTGAGAATGACTGAGTGAGTGTTTATAGTTCTTGAAAGGTATTGGCAGCACATATTATTGTGGCATCATCGGCGTATTGTATAACTGTGGCAGAAGGGGCTGCAGTATAGAGGTTGTTTGTAAATATGGAGAAGAGTAGGGAGCCAAGAATAGACCCTTGGGGAATTCCTATGGTGACAGAAAGCAGAGAAGATAGACTTTGGTGCCAGCATACTGCTTTCTGTCTTCCAGATAAATAGCTCTGGAACCAGGTAAGAGTAGAATGCAATAAGGCCAAGTCTGAGAGGGCATGTAGGAGTTTGTTATGAACTATCATATCAAAAACTTTTGATATGTCTAAAAAGATGGAAGATACAGACTTACTGTTATTCCTGTGGTTGTTAACTGTATTTGTAAATGGCATAAGTGCAGTGGTGGTGCTACGGTGTGGGCGACAGCTGTGTTGTAAAACCAAGCTCCAAAGATGACACCATGGCTTCTGGTAGCAAAATTATTTAATAAAGTTAGTGCTTTCACGTTCTGCCACTGAACACTTCATCAGACAATGAACAAGTAAAACAGTTCAGCCCTTTTTAAAAGACATTAATTATTTAATTACACCAATCAACTTAAAGTCATACTACATTCACTAAAGGAACACTATTACAGACCACATAAAACATTTTTGTAAAATACACATGTCTATTAAGTACTACTAATAAAAGTTTGACTTAAAACACATATAATATCACAAACTTTTTCAACAAAATACATTTAATGTATAAAAGGTCTAACAGCTAAATGTGGCTTAAGTGAAACTTTGTCACTTAATCCAAAACCTCTGTCAATCTGATGGATCCACCTCATCTCTGCTTGCTCTGTTAAATTCCTCATATTCCCTAACCTAAGGTTTTTCCTTATTAATTCTAACACTAAGAATTTAAACTTATGGCAAAGATCACTACTTGGGACATGACAGGCCAGTGCATTTGTTTCATCTTCTCTATTTATAGCATAAATATTCTCCCTGACCCTTTCGCGAAGTGTCCTGTTGGTCTTACCAGCACAGAAACTAGGGCACTTACAACACTTAGCTAAATATACCAAATTGTATGATTTACAGTCAGCATAGTGATCAAACTTATATTCCTTAGAAGTGGTTGGATGTTTGAAAATGCTACCATTAAGCATATACTGTCAGTGGTTGCAGTTCCTACATGAATAGGTACCTTTCCTGTCTGACAATACCTCACGGAAGTGTTCCTTTTCATAACAAAGTGGTCTCTTTAAAGACTTAGTTCAGTATTAGTTAGTATTCTTCTATGAATATAAAGGTTTGGTACCTACAATACCACAAAGCTTATCATCAGCTGTTAAAATAGTCCAATTCTTAGTGATAATGTCATGTATCATTCTGTTAATGTTGGAATAAGTTAGCACCAACCTAACATCTTGGCCAAAGGAACCCTGATGCTTAGTCGTGTGTTCCATTCTATCTCTATTCCCACCGAAGAAAGGTTTACCTTTCCTGTTTCTATCAATAACTTCATTATCCAACATGGAAACTTCTGTGTTTTTGTATCCTCTCTGCAAGAACTTTGTCTCTAATGTTTTTAAAGCACCATCTAACATATCATCGTCAGTAGTCAATCTAGAGACCCGTAGTCCCTGACTATGGACAATACTCTTAAACACATGGGGAGGGTGCATACTTCCACTGTGCAATAAATTGTTTCTTCTACATGCTTTCCTAAATAAATCCGACTGTAATGTATCACCAACTTTCCAAACAGTCACATCGAGGAAGTCAATTCTCTCATTAAACTTCTTTGTATCAAATTCCAAGAAATCTGTAGTATTATTAATATAAACTAAAAATGTCTCAAACTCACTACTGTCCCATCCCATGTCATAAAAATATCATCCACAAAATGTGTATAATAAGAGATGTGTTTGGCAAACGATGTGTACAAACATATTTTCCCACTGTGCCATTACTAGGTTAGCATAGTAGTTAGCAGAGGGCGTACCTCTCTGAAGAAAAATACATTGTCATTCAAAACCAAGTTTAGCAGCAGTGTATAGCCATTCCTATTCTAGCTAAAAGTAGCCTAATATAGTCTGTTCCAACATTATTTGGAATTGCTGTGAAAAGTGTCTTAACATCAAGAGTCACTAATAATACATCAGACTTATACCCAGAGTACATACAGAGAAAAACTTTCTAAAAAATGTTTAGAGACACTAATGTTTTAGATTTTATAGTTGATATAAAAGGTTTTGCCAGAAAGTACAGTTGTGTACACTTACCATAAATGTAGATGTTCGAGTGTATTCACTGTTGTAGTCATCACACTCGGGTTATCTGCCTGCAGGTTAGCCCTCAGTCAGCCCGAATACCAGTCTTGGGATTTCTGCTTTGGATGCTGTCACCTCTTCCATGATGTCAGGTCGTCAGGGGTATAAAACATGCAGCCAACATCATTACATCAGTTTTTCTTGCCCCAGATGTCAGGAGCCCCCAAAATAGGAAGCAATTACATGGTGTGGAACACCTCCAGTAAAAAGTAAATACCACTGCCATAAAATATGGCCAAAAAAAGAGGACAGGTTGAAAGTATAGATAAGTTAGTGGGCTGGAGGGAGGGTAACCAGGACTGCAACAATGAATACACTCGAAAATCTACATTTATGGTAAGTGTACACAACTGTACTATGTTCTTCATGTTTCACTGTTGCAGTCATCACACTTGGGTTGATTCCCAAAGCTGAGGAAGGGTGGAGGCAGTCAAGAGGTATTAGGGCTGGCTAGCAGGCCTTGTAAGACTGCTGTAGCAAATCCAGATCTGGATTTAGAAAAGACAGGTAAGTGGCAATGCTTGGTGATGGTGTGAACAGAACTCCAGGTTGCAGCTTCCAGGATGTCCTTGGTAGGGACCCCCCTGAGAAATGCTGCAGAGCTTGAAGTAGCTCTAGTGGAATGGGTTCTGATCCCCTGTGAGGTAGTTTTTTCCATGGTGTTGTAGCAGAAATGGATGCAGTGTGCTATCCCTTTGGAGATGGTTTGCTTTTAAATGGCCTTGCCCTCTTGCCCCTGTAGCAAAGCTGACTAGCAGCTGGTCAGATTTTCTGAAAGGTTTAGTCCTGTCAAGGTAGAACATAAGCTGTCTGTGCATGTCCAAGGAGTGCAGGATCCTTTCCCCTTTATTCTGAGGATTAGCAAAAAAAGGTGGGTAAATGGATGGATTGGTTTAAAGCCACACTGGATATCACCTTGGGCATAAAATGATAGGTTAGTCCTGAGGGAAATCCTGTCCACATGAAAGATCATGAAGGGTTCCACAGCTATAAGGACCAGCAACTCAGACACTCTTTTTGCTGAAGTGATGACTAGAAGTAAGGCTGTTTTCCAAGAGTATCTGTCTGCCTGGGAAGACATGATCGACAAACCACGATGCTTTCCAGAGATGGTCTGCACCTGTCACTCCTAGGATTCAGGTTACTGGCTAAAGCTCTTGCCACCCCTATAGTTCCTTTTTTAGGCAAGGTTCAAAGGACAAAATCACCACCATAAGAGATGCAAGCATGCAAAATCTGAAGATAACACTAGAAGTCTAAAGCTCAAAATGCACTCTCTCGAGGCACTCCTAAAAATGGAGAACATCGATATCTGTGCAGTAACTGAGACCTGGTTCAAGACTCCAGAGAGCACCCCTGCAATACCAGACTACAACTCTTACCACACTTTTTGGCCACCCACCAAGACCAAAACACTAAAAGTGGAGGAGTGTCCACATTCACCAAGGATATTCACACATCCAGGCTAGTTGCCCAACACAATGCATCTGAAATTCTCCAGGTGCAACTAACACTAGGTAAGACTGCAATCCAAATTGTAGCTTGCTACAGATCCCCCACCATGCCCCAAGATTCTCACTACACCTTTCTAAACATACTGGAAAATATTAAGATGCAACCAAACGCCCTAATACTGGGTGATTTCAACTACCCTGCCATTAACTGGGAAAACTATTCAGGTACCAACACCTTTTCCCAATGGTTCTTGGAATTCATAAATTCCAGTGCCCTGGATCAACTAATCCATTGCCCCACCAGGGGTTCCAATATCCTGGACCTGGTCATTACCAGCATGGGAGATAGATGCTCCACACCAGTGGTCACCCCCTCATTGGTCAGGTCTGACCATAAGCAAATCATCCTTGACATCCACATCCCACCCCCACCCCCCAGTAAGGAAACCTCTGTAAAAAAAACTTCTCCAAAGCCAACTTCATGCTACTTAAGTCAGAAGTGACAAACTTCATGGCACCCATGCAGACTGGAGCTGAACGTTCGACTGCTGAATTCTACACTAAGGCACTGTACGAGCACATCCACTCATGTATGAATCGTGCCATCCCAAATAGAACCAAGACGCTCTCCTCCAGAAAAAGGAAGCCAATCTGGTGGTCCCTGCCATAAACTATACAACAGAAGGAAGAAACTGTTGCAGAAAAGAGGAAAATCCCGGGATGCAAAAAACTCCCTTACCAGCCTCAGTAAGAAGCTGAGATCCCTCATAAAATCCTCCAAAGCTAGTTACGAAAATAAAATCACAAGGCATTCTACAGTTATGTCAAGAATCTAAATGGCAATGCTCAGATCTGCTCTGAGCTACAACAGAATGGCATTAAATACACTGATCCTAAGGATATTGCCAGTATCCTGGCAGATCAATTCAGTGCCAACTTCACCCCCCTCTCACCCCCCTAAAAGGCCCATCTCAATAAGAAAAGATTGCCAAATTCTGGTAATCACGGCCACACAAGTAGAAACTGTACTCTCCAACGATAAGAATACAGCATCCATGGGAACAGATGACATCCTGGACTGTGTACTACATGATCTACAAAATTAACTGGCACCTCACCTAAGTGTCATGTTTAATCATAGCCTCACCACAGGCTTCATGCCTACTGAGTGGCGCACAGCTACAGTTATCCCATTCCACAAGGGGGGATCCGCCTTGGATCCCGAGAACTACTGTCCCATCAGTCTGACGAGCCTGATCTGCAAGGACATGGAACACATTATCATGGAACTTATAAACAAAAATATTGGCAACCTTCAAACACTGGACCCCACCCAGTTTGGGTTCGTGAAGAGCCGATCTTGTCTCCTGAACCTGATTGACTTCTTCGAATCAGTCTCCAGAGCTGTGGACAAGGGTAAGGCGGTCCACACAGCCTATCTGGACCTCGCCAAGGCCTTCGACACCATCCCCCACTCTGGAATCATAGATAAACTTACTATGCTGGGCATAAATCCCTACATCACTCGATGGGTTGCCAACTGGCTTACTGACAGAACCCAGACTGTAAAAATAGCAGACTCCAAATCCAGCTCCAGACAAGTGGAGTAGGGACCGCTCTTGTTTGGCATCTACTTCTCTGAAGTACAGGTCAACACTAAGGAACTCTGGCTAACAAAGCTTGTAGATGACTGCAAACTGGGAGCCATTATAGAATCCCCAAATGATGTGGATATTCTACAAAAGGGTCTTACAGTAACAGATGCTTGGTTCCAGAGCCATGGGCTCAAGCTTAATGCCAAGAAATGTATAGTTATCCCCTTTGGGAAAAACAATGTACCCATGAATTACCATATAGGTGGCAGTACACTAAACACCGAAAGTGTGATGAGAGACTTAGGGACACAGGTGGACAGTGGTTTCAACTTCGATAACTGCATCACCACAACAGTTAGGAAATCCTTCTATGTGGCACATCTCATCACTAAGGGCTTTTCTTCCAGAAAAAAGGAGGTCATTGTCCCACTGTACTCATCCCTCATTAGACCCATTATAGAGTACAATGCCCCATTTGGTATGTACCTCACAAGACATCTGCAACAGCTGGAAAGGCCACAGAAATACCTCACTAAAAGAATCACAGGCCTAAAGCAGATGCCCTATACTGACTGTCTAAAAAAACTCCAGCTATACTCTGTGGCATATCGTCTACTCAGAGGTGATCTCTGCTTAACAGACAAGGCCATGTAAAATCCTGAGCTGTTGGACATGCTCTGCTTAAAGAAATCCCAATCCCTCATAGCCACACACTCCAGGTATCTAAACCTTGTCATCACAATGAACAAAACATGCTGGAGGGATAGGTTCCTGACCCAGAGACTCCCCATACTCTGGAATAGACTGCCCATACATGTCAAGCAGAACGCCTCCTTGGCCCTCTTCAAAAGGAACCTTGATGATTGGATGGGAAATAGGAAATTCACCCTGGGGATCACATCAGTTGCCCTGCTAGACAGGGGTCCAAGGAAGTAAATATTGTGGGAAGAAATATCCAGGGAATTCATTGTTTGGCTGTGCTTGTATAAGCCCTAGGGCCAATAGCATAGTACCAACCTATGAACCTAAGATCCTATGCTGTACAGCAGGCTCAAAAGGGGGAAGCGTGAGCTTCTCTAGTACAAAGTTAAGGTCCCAGACAGGAGTATTAGCTCCTCTCAAGAACTGTTTGACCAGAGGGTGAGAAAAGAAGTGTGGCTCAGTATTGTAATGAGCTGAAATGGCAGAGGTATGAATTTTAATAGAAGAGAAGGATAGGCCTTTGTGGAGGAGGTCTGCTAGGTAATCTAGGATTTGAGGTAAGGAGGGCACAGTTGTGTCCTTACCCTGAAGCTGGCACCAACAGCAGAATCCTTTCCACTTTTCTGAATAGGATTTCCTAGTACTAGGCCTCCAGGCCTCAAGGATGACATCCAGCACCTGTTTGCTGAGGGTTGGTGGTGAAGCATTCAGGGAATAAGCCATGCTGCTAGGTTCAGAGTTTGCAGCTGATGATGTGAAATCTGGCCCTCCTGCTGGGACAGCAGAGAGGGGGTCTGATGCAGGCACCAGGGTGGCACTGCTGTCAGACTGCAGTCTGGTGCAATCAGGATTGTCCTTGGCCTGTCCTGTTTGATCTAGAATAGTGCTTTGAGAGGAGGGGCAGAGGGGGAAAGGCATAGATTGAGATGTTTTCCCATGTAAAGGACAGAGCCATCCACTCTCCATGCTTGGCTGTGGGGAGCTCTGGTGCAACATTTGCTCAATTGATGGTTCTGGAGGGAGGCAAAGAGGTCTACCTCTGGTGTTCCCCACCTGTGGATTAGAAGCTTGAATGTGTTGAGTTCCAGTTTCCAGTCGTGGGGGTCCATTAGATTTCTGCTTAAGTCGTCTGCCAGTGTATTTTCTTTGCCTGGCAGGAATTGAGCTTGCAGGTGCACTTGATTGCTGAAGGCTGTACCACGTAACTGTGGTGTTGCTAGTCTTTATCAAGAGTTGTCCTGGAAAGATAAGGTATTTGAAGGCCGTCCGTGCATTCTGAACAGCTAACATTTCTTTTTGATTGATATACAGGTGTATTTGTCATGGGCTCCATTTGCCTGCCATGTGAGCCCCCGATGCATAGTCTGATATGTCTGTTGTCAGGGTTTGGGCGGCAGGGGGTTGACTGAAAGGGACTCCCTCGTTGTGGTAGCAGGCCTCTGCCCACCAAAGGAACTCTGTCTTTAGGCAAGGAATGATAGGAATAACTGTTTCCAGGTCCTGAGAATGTTGACACCAGAGACTTTTTAAGTAGCATTGAAGTTTCCTCATAATCTGTCTTACATATGGAATTAGGAGAATGCATGAAGCCATGAACCCTGTGGCTTACAGTATTTTTCTTGCAGATAGCTGGGTTTGAGTGGCCAGTAGTTTGAAGTAATTTGTCAAATAAACCTGCTTTTCTGAAGTAAGGAATGCCATCTGGGAAGTTGTGTTCAAGCTTGCTCCCAGGAATACAGTTTTTTGGCTGGGTACCAGATGTGATTTCTTTTCATTGATGGTATACCCCAGGGAAGTTAGGAGTCTCTTTGCAAATGTAGCAGTTCCTGACTGTTCGCCTGAATCAGGCAGTCATCCAAGTATGGGTAAATCTGAATTTTTCTCTGTCTGCAGTATGCAATGGCTGGAGCCAGGCACTTTGTGAATACCCTGGGCACAGTACATAAGCCAAGGGAAGTGCAGAGAACTGATAGTGCATAGAGCCTGCCATGAAACATAGATATTTCCTGCATGATTCCCTTATAGGGATGTGCAGATAAGCTTTTTTTAAGTCTAGGGTGACCAGCTAGGAGTCCTTGGCTAGCAGCTGTTGGAGTGTAAGCATTTTGAATTTTGGTACCACCAGGAAGGTGTTGAGAACTGACAGATCCAGGATAGGGCACCAAGAGTTTTCTTTTCTGGGCACCAGAAACAATCTGGAGTAGAAACCCTGTTCCCTTTGCTCTACTGGAACAGGTTGAATAGCCCTGATATTGAGAAGCGAAAGTACTTGCTTTTGGGCCTCTGCCCACTGGTTTGGGGGAAGGTCTGGCAATCTGCTTGGGGTTGGCAGAGTGCGCAAGTAGAATCTGTATCCCTGGGATACAGTTTTTAAAACCCATCTGTCCTAGGTAATGTACTCCCAATTTTTTGCATGCAGGGCGAGTTTTCCTCCTAAGGGTGCAAGTACTTGGGTGTGGCTGGGAAGGATGAAGGACAAGTCATTGTGAACTTTTTCCATAAGGGGGTGGCTTACCACTTCCTGTTTTTGAGGTGGGAGCATTGCATTGTTTAGACCTGTGTGTACCCTGAGACTGTAGTCTTGGTGGTCTGCTGCCCCTGGATTTGGACTGAGAAGGTCTGGAAGGAACTGAAAAGGGCCAGTTCTTTGAAGGCAATGCCTACTGAATCTATGTGGCTGTACCTGTAGGAAATCTTTAACAGTTTGCATAAATTTATCTTTTACCTCCATCTTTTTAAGAACTACTACTGCATTTGTGCCACACGTTCTTGGTTTAATGGAGCATCTAGTAATTTTGCTTTGACATGGTCTGGCAAGACTTGTTCCTTTAGCCAAGCATGCCTTCTCAGAACAGACCCAGTGACAGCAGCTCTGCAAGATGCTTCTAAGGCATCAAAACCACACTGCAAAGTATGTTTTCCAACTTGGTTTGCAAAATGCATTGACTCTTGTAAATCCTTACTTTCTGCACAATCAGGAATCAACAACATTTTTTGTTTAATTAGTTCCATAATACACTGCTGGTATTTTAACATGTGAAACTGGCAATTCAAAGCCCTGATGGCAATTGTTGCATTGGTATATACCTTCTTCCCCCATCTGTCTAAAGCCCTAGAATCTCTGTCTGAAGGGGTAGGGTTTTTGGCTGTAGTAGCCTTAATACCTTTAGGTCCCTGGGAAATGGTCTCCGGATCCGCAGTGGGATTTTTGAAAATAAATTTGTGAAAGTCAGGGACTCTGTTGTGCCTGTCAAGCTTTCTAGGAGCTGGTAGCAAAGTATCAGGGGTAAGATTCGATTCCATGAAGACATCATCTACAATTTCCAGAACAGGGGGGCAGCTAGGGGCCTGTGCGGAGGCAAGTTTAAAAATTCTCTGAGTCTCTTTTTTGACTGTGGGTAGTCCTGGCACTCCCATCAGAAATGCTCTCGGAGGGTATGCAAGGTTTCACAGAAAGAAAAGTCCTTTGGGGGGGGCAGAGGGAATGGAATCCTCTGCATCTGAACCCTCATAGGTAGATAAGGGTATGTCCTGATAATCAGAGGGGTCAGAGTCATCGGAATCTGTAGAATCAGAAGGAAAACCAATTATTTGTCTTTTAGAGAGGGAAGGCTGGCTTCCCCTGATTAAAGTAATTAGGTCTTCAGCCATTCTAAGCATTTGTTTCTGTGGCATGGGAGCTTGAGAATGTACTTTGGTCGGTTTCCTAGGCGTAGTGCAAACTCTGGGCCAGAGAAATTCGGTAATTTTAGTCAGAAATGAAGTAGTCTGTTTAATACGAACATCGGAAGGTCTGAATACACCTTCAGAATCTGGTACCTACACAGCGGCTCCAGGCCCATCTAAGGTAGAGACATCAGCAGGTTCCATAGTTGAAGAAGCATCTCGCGGCATACCAGACTCCGAATGGGTCTCAGCAGAGGCCTGTGACTCTGTAGAAGCTGGTATCAGGGGCTATGAAAGTGCCTCACTGAGTAACAACAGACTGGTGACTTGCTTAACGGAAGCGTCGTTGGCAGTTTTGGACCTATGCTGTCTGTCTCTGTCTTTATCCTTACATTTTTTCAGAAGATCGGTAGTCGGATGACTTATCGAAGCCATTTCTGAATACAGAGAATGAGAGCAAAACAATTTAGCGACAAAAATAGCCCAACGACGAATAGTTCGGGCGGTGAACAGGGCACAAAACTGACAGTGAGGAACATCATGTTCTGGGCCTAAACAGGTGACACAGTAAGAATGAAAATCTCTGTGATGTATTTGCTTTCCACAGGTAAGGCAATTGTTAACTTTTTTTGACATCGGTTAGAGCAAGAAAAAAGGATCCCCAATAGGATACTTCGCTTTAGAAGACTTCAGGTTTGAAACTCGAATAACGAAAATTTCAGGTAGTGGCTGAACGGCACTTGCGAACTGCTTCTGCTTCGGGCTCCGCTTGGCAAGAAAAGCTGATGTAATGGTGTCGGCTGCATGTTTTATACCCCTGACGACCTGACGTCATGGAAGAGTGACAGCATCCGACACAGAAATCCCAAGACTCTGGTATTCGAGCCGACTGAGGGCAACCTGTAGGCAGATAACCTGAGTGTGATGACTGCAACAGTGAAACACGATGAACATCTGTGACGTTAAAATTATTATATGGTAATGGTAACAGTAATGCTGTTAAATGTTTTAAAAAAACTAGTACATATATACCTCCGAGCCATCCATTGGTAGAAGCCTTTGAAAAAGTGTGTGAAGCTGATTTACTTAAACTTTATGGTTTTGATATTGGACTAAGGAAATGGGATTTTTATAATTTCCGCAAAAAAGAGCATGAAGCTTTTAAGTCTTTGAAATTAAATGTCCATCATCATTAGACAAGCTGACAAGGGCGGGGCTGTTGTGATTTTAGACAGTAAGCAATATAATGAGGATATAATTACTATGTTAAATGATACTCATACATATAAACCTCTCTCTTTTGCTCAATTAAATAGGTTGATACAAGATGTGCATGCTGATTTATATAACCTATTGCTATATGATGTCATTTGTCCTGACCTTTATAAGTATTTTTTGATAGAGAATCTTTGTATACCTACTATAAGAGGTTTACCGAAGAAACATAAAGACATAAGTAAACCCCCTTTGAGATCCATTAGTCTCAAGTAAAGGATGGTTAACTGAGTCTATTTGTATCTACATTGAAAAAAAAATTGAGACAAGTTGTGAATGAACTTGAAACTGTTACTAGAGATACACAACATTTTTTTTTTTGAAAGTTTTTCTGTGTATGTACACTCTGGGTGTTATAAGTCTGATGTATTACTAGTGACTCTTGACATTAAGACACTTTTCACAGCAATTCTAAATGATGTTGCAACGGACTATATTAGGCTACTTTTAGCTAGAATAGGAATGGCTAATGACAAAGTGTTAAGGTATACACTGTTGCTAGACTTGGTTTTGAACAACAAAGTCTTTTTCTTTAGAGACAAGTACTATTTACAAGTGAAGGGGATAGCCATGGGTATGCCCTGTGCTAACTCCGTACTAACCTAGTAATGGCACAGTGGGAAAGTAGATTTGTACACAACACAGTTTTTGCCAAACACATCTCTTATTATACACGTTTTGTGGATATTTTTCTGACATGGGATGGGACAGTCAGTGAGGTTGAGACATTTTTATTTTATATCAATAATACTACAGATTTCTTGGAATTTGAAGCAAAGAAGTCTGATGATAGAATTTACTTCCTCGATGTGACTGTTTGGAAAGCTGGTGATACAATACAATTGGGTTTATTTAGGAAAGCATGTAGAATAAACAATTTATTGCACAGGGGAAGTATGCACCCTCCCCATGTGTTTAAGAGTATTGTCCATAGTCAGGGACTACGGGTCTCTAGATTGATTACTGATGGATGATATGTTAGATGGTGCTTTAAAAACATTAGAAACAAAGTTCTTGCAGTGAGGATATAAAAACACAGAAGTTTCCATGTTGGATAATGAAGTTTTTATTGACAGAAAGAGGAAAGGTAAACCTTTCTTTGGTGGGAATAGAGACAGAATGGAACCCACGACTAAGCACCAGGGTTCATTTGGCCAAGATGTTGGGTTGGTGCTAACTTATTCCAACAATAACAGAAAGATACATGACATTATCACTAAGAATTGGACTATTTTAACAGCTGATGATAAGCTTTGTGGTATTGTAGGTACCAAACCTTGATATTCATATAAGAATAATAAGCCTTTAAAGAGTCTACTTTGTTATGAAAAGGAACATTTCCATGAGGTGTTGTCAACAGGAAAGGTACCTATTCATGTAGGAACTGCAACCACTGTGAGTATATGCTTAATGGTAGCATTTTCAACCACGTCTAAGGAATATAAGTTTGATCACTATGCTGACTGTAAGTCATACAATTTGGTATATTTAGCCAAGTGTTGTAAGTACCCTAGTTTCTATGTTGGTAAGACCAACAGGACACTTCCCGAAAGGGTCAGGGAGCATATTTATGCTATAAATAGAGAAAATGAAACAAATGCACTGGCCTGTCATGTTCTAAGTAGTGATTTTTGCCATAAGTTTAAATTCTTAGTGTTAGAATCAATAAGGAAAAACCTTAGGTTAGGGAATATGAGTAATTTATCAGAGCAAGCAGAGATGAGGTGGATCATCAGATTGACAGAGGTTTTAGATTAAATGACAAAGTTTCACTTAAGCTAGTTTTAGCTGCTAGACCTTTTATACATTAAATGTATTTTGTTGAAAAAGTTTGTGATATTATGTCTTTTAAGTCAAACTATTAGTAGTACTTGATAGACATAATATGTATTTTACAAAATTTTTTTTATGTGGTCTGTAACAGTGTTCCTTTACTGGATGTAGTACGATTTTAAGTTGATTGGTGTAATTAAGTAATTAATGTCTTTTAAAAAGGGCTGAACTGTTTTACTTGTTCATTGTCTGATGAAGCCATCAGTTGAAGAATGTGAAAGCACAAACTTTGTTAAATTATTTTGCTACCAGAAGCCGTGGAGTCATCTTTGGAGCTTGGTTTTACAATTTTCGCTTGAGTTTCTCCTTGGACACGTTACCTCCCAACAGCTGTTGTTTTTCTACTGAAAGCCATGTTGTGTTTTGGTCAACAAATTGTTAGCACCTAAGTGATCCATGATTTGCTTGTGAACAATTTTTTCCAGTATTTTAGACAGTGGGGATAGAATTGCAATAGGGCAGTAGTTAGACAATTCAGTAGAATTGCCACCCTTGTGGGGAGTGGAGTGATATATGAAGTTTTTCAGATGGTGGGAACATATTGTCCTGATATAGATCTGTTTATTAGAATGGTGACTGGATATGCAATTACTTCAATGGACAGTTTTAGGAACTCAGGTGGTACGTGGTCAGCAGCTAGAGAAGTGGGATTTAGTTTTCTAAGAGGTTTTTTAATAGCATTTATTGAGGTAGGTTGAAGGGAGAAGGTAGAGCTGTTTAGTTGAGGTGTAAAAGTTTTTGAGGTGGCAGTAGGGGTTTGGCTGTTAGAAAGATGTAGAATAGTTTCTATAAAGTAGGTGTTAAACTGTGTGGTTATACAGTCAGTGCTGTTTTTTGTAGTAGGAGATGGTGAACTACATTTTCCAGGTTGGAGAATGCTGTTATAATTGCAGTCCAGAATTTTTGGGGATTATTGTGGTGTTTAGTTTATATTTCAGAGTAATAGTTTATTTTATCCTTTATTTGATTTTTAGCTTTGTTTCTAAGTTCACAATAATGATTGCCTTATGACCTGGGATTTTATTTTCTGCCAGTGTGGCCATGCTTTATCCTTTGCTTTTAGCAGTGACCTGGTTTCACTGCTTAACCATGGGGAAAGATTAGATTTAATGTTAATGGTCCTAGGTGGGTCTTGTTCATCTAGGATAGATAGGAAGGTGGTAGTGAAGTAATTAATGGCATCATCCAGGGTTAGTACTCTAAGATGGGACCAGTTGCAGTGTTTAAGGAAATAAAGGAAGTGGTCGAGGCCCATTTTTTTTTTGTTTCTTATTGCCGATATAGTGTAAGTTTGGTGGGTTTAAGCCTTTGTCTTAGAAGATAGGCTTGAAGATGGTCACCAAGACTGTCTGGGAGACAGTCCGAGTGAGGAGAGTGATCTGGTCTATTTGTGAGTATCCAGTCTAGAATGGAGAGCTTAGTAGAAGTTTTATCTATCCTGGTGGGAGTTTGAATGAGTTGTGTAAATCTGTGAAGGTTTATATAATTGGTAGTGTTTTGAGCATTACACCTTGTCCAGTCACTGTTAGGATCTCCTAATATAATGGTTTCCTGGGGTAGTGTATTAATTTTCCAAGTTAATGATATTGTCCCCTGGGGGATTATAGATGCCAATAATGTTGACATGTTTTTTGGGATTTATGGTTAGTTTACTACACAGAATTTCAGTTTTACCATAGTTTGTGGTGACTAAATCTATGGCTGTTAGAGAAAGATGAGCTTTGCAGAATATTGCTATACCTCCACCTTTCTTTGATATTCTATCCTGTTGAATGATGTTATATCCTGGTGGAAGAATCTCATTATTAGTAATATGGGGTTTCAGCCAGGTTTCTGTAATCACTAAGATATCAGGTGTATACTGAGATGTTAGCATGCAGGTCATGGATTTTATTGGTGATGCTTCTGAAGTTCAGGTGTAGGAGGAATATATCTCTTCGATTTCTTTATGCTATGGAATATGTTTTGAGTGCTAAGATAAAGGAATTATTTAAGGAAGCATAGCTGTTTGATAACGATGCTAATTTGAAATCTTTACTGCAGAACTTTCCCATATTTTCTCACAAAGGAGGGAAAGGTATGTCAGATTATTTGGTACATCGTATTTTATACAGGGGCAACGTACTCTATGCTAATTGTAATGTTTGTCAATATGTGATTCCAAAAATTAGAAATATTGGAGGGAGACATTATTATACTGTTGGTTTGTGTGTCTGTAACAGTACTAATGCTGTTTATACCCTTAGGTGCTCCTCTGACTTGGTTTATACAAGGGAACCTAAAAGAAATTTAAAACCTAGAGTGTAGGAACACCTAAAGGACATACAGAAACATAATAAACATAGTCCTGTTGCACATTTTTAACTGTCATAAAGGTAGGATAAAAGGATCTTCTGCTACAGTTTTATATCCAATTAAACTAGAAAGAACTAATGTGGATGTAACATATTTGTTGGAAAATAAAGAAGCTATGTCAATTGTGAAGTTTCAGCCACCAACACCAAAGGATTTTAATTGGAATGCTCTGATGTAACTGATTCTTGCTTGTGAGGTAATTATATTATTTTTAATGTTCTCTAGAAATACTTTAATGTTTTCTTTTGTTGTTATACCATGGAAGGTTGGTGAAAACAGAGGCACTATTTTTTTAATAAAAGTGTGAAACTCTCAGTTTGCAATTTTATTTACATATATATATATATATATATTTAGTTTTTTAGCTATAACCTGTTATAATAATAAAATAAAATGCAAGTATAACATTGCACATTTATGAGACATACATAAATACACATCGCTGATTACATCAAGACCAGCAATAAAAATTACCATTGTAGCATGGCATCTTTAAAAATGAAGTATGTTATTAGGGTATGCTGCTAAAACAGTTGTACAGTATCTGTAGTGTGCAGTGTTTGTCAGCATGTCTGAGAGATACTGACTATTCATTTCACATTCTGCAATCCTGTACTGAGAAGGACTTTATGCGGCATTTTAGTGAGTACTGAGGTACAACCTAAATGAAGTGATTACTGCTAGAACTGCACAAACCATGCATGACTGTTAGTTTTTTAAAGATGGCCTAATATGGCAAACAGTTGTCAGATACATCATTGTGTAGATCACAGAGCACAAAATCAAAGGAACCCTTTGGTTTTCTGAAAGAAATTTAAACTTTCTGCAGGTGATACAGTGATGATCCAGTTTGGGGGTACTCACCATAAATATGAAAATATTAAGTGCAGCATGCTGTCAGCTGACCAATTAATGGCCAGAGGCATTCCATACTTTAGAACGGTTAACAGAACTAGCTACCTTAACCAAACCAAATGAACAGAAACCTTCCAATTGCTCTCCGGTCGATGCAGTAACCTGCAAATTGTCAAAAACACTCGAATGACAGCAATAGTATTCCACACTTTATTAATTTCCTTAAGCTTAAAATTAAACAGCTTTTCGTCAGTTGATCAAAAACCAACTTCCTCAGAACGGAAAACACGTCAGTGGCATTCAAACACCTTACTTATCATTTTCCTCACATGATTTTTATAATGAGAAATCACACCACTAAGAAAAGTACCTCTGGCGGTGACTACTCTTCATACATTCCTAGTATTCTTTTCATTGTGTCCCACGTTACCATAGAGCTGTACTAGCACAATTCCTCCCAACAGCTTTACTTGGGGTTACCACCTGTCCCACTTTGAGAGGGACAGTCCCTCTTCGGGCAGTTGTGTCCTGACAAAAAAATATTAAAAAGGGCAAATGCCCTGAGATTGTAGGACATAATTATGTCCCATATTTTATGTAATAGTTGCATAAAATAGTTATTTCTGTATCTAAAATACCTAAATGTTACAAGAAACATAATAAGCAACTAAACTGCTACAAGAATAAGCTTTTATTTAGGAAATAAAGTTAAGTTCTATCCTTTGTACTGACCGTGGGTATGTGTTGGCCTGTAAAATCTGATGTGTGTCCCGAAAATGTCCCACTTTGGCCATTTGAAAAGGTGGCAACCCTAGCTTTACTACATCGACCGCAGAGCATCTGGAAGGTTTCTGTTCGTTTGGTTTAGTTTTCAATTTATTTGGTTTGTCGTGAGAACTAGCTACCTTACCAGAGGCATTTCCAATCTTATCAGAAAGCAAATGTGAAAAACTATGGAAGGAGATGAGCAATATGATCTCTCCAGAAAATACATAGTCAGTGAGTGAGGGACATGTCAGATGTGGATCCAGCCACAATCCCAGATATTCAAATAGCATTACTGAATTTAGGTATCTAGCTTGGGGTGGTTTAACAAGCTACTGGTGGTCGGTATTTTAAAACATTTTGGTGGTTTCAAACAACATGGCTCAGGTTTTGAGAAGTTTATGGTATTTGTTTATGACAGCACTGCAGCAGCTTTACCAAGCACACCGCTCAACTGTCCAGATTTTCACAGAAAGTCCAGATTTTTTACTCATATTTGTCGCCAATTTCTCATAAACTTGTGTTTTTCTAGCAAATCATTGAGGACTGAATTCAGAAAATAATGGCAGACATTTGAGTTTCAGACTTGATATACTTCAGAAAATTAATGCTAATGCAAAATGTGTTAGTTTATCGATTTTCTAAGTTTGTAAGAGCAATACTTAAAAGGTTTCCCTAGTTTTGGGTCTGTGTCCCTCATTATTTGTGGCTTTATCCAGATATGTCTAAGGACTGTATTAAGTTATTAGTTTCACTAGCAGATGCTACCACAGTCCATATAATTAAGTCATCAGTGTATGACATTATAAAGATTCCCACTAGAAGTGTGACTCCTACTGTATTAAAGGGGGAAAAGAAACAACCGACACAAACCAGATTGCTAAAGTAGGGGGTTAGCTGATCCTTACATTAAAGACCCTGTTCTAGCGGATTAAAAATATAGCAATAATAAATCATATTTGCTCTCATTTGTTATAAAGTAGAGACTCAATGATGAAAACAGTCTTGCAATTATATTTGTATTTTTTATTACACATTATTTAAACAAAAAACATGGCACAGACATTCTTACAGTATGCGAAAATTTTGCAAATTCCTTTTACTTGACAGAAACTTGATACTTTTAGGGTTCCTTTACATTTAAAATCGGCATTTTTCTTCATGAATTAAAAGTTATCTTTTTGTAACTGTACATCAGACAATAACAATTGTTCATGTTGATTACCCTACATACTTCATTTCCTATACCCTTATTTTATGCATCACAATATCTTTATATCCTCATACAGTGCCAAGTCCAGAATTATCCTTCACCACTCAGTGAATGACGTCCAGGTTTCACTGTAAATTAGTATTTCTGTCTTCTCTCCTCAAAGCTTCCTGCACTGTACTGCATACATAGCACAAAAATGTGTTCATCCCAAAAAGGTGCATAGAATAGATTTTATTGTAAGTTCTGTACCACATTAATTTCCATTTCGTTATCTTCTGCAACCTTTTAATACCACACCGGAGGTACAGCCTCCAAAATGAAACAAGTTCTTGACAGTCTTGGGAGTTGAAAAAAAAGAACATAATTTCACTTTCTGCTCACAAATATCCCACTCATCTGTATCTTAAAATCTTACAGACCTAACCTACTGCTCTGTCAAATATTGAACTATCATCCTTGAGCAAATAGTAACAATTATCAATAGAAATAATTTATGTTGTTCAACTGGTAAGACAAGCTCCCAATGTTCTTCCTCTTCTGTTTTGGAGTCCTGCCCAGATCCTTGGTGCATTACTCTGTACTGAAATTATAAGCACAAAACCCCAATATGATTTCAAGACACTGAAAATAAATCTAAAATACAAATGTCAGTAGTAGTAAAATTTTCTGGGTTGGATTTGGAGGAGTACATAATGCAAAGGCTTTGTGCTTTCCCTTTAAATCTTTTAAGAAAATACTTTCACACATAAAAAGGAAACAGTATTCAAGACTTAATACACCAGTCAAGGCCACAAAGTGGTTTCAGAGTGCAAGTATTAACACAATGCAGACCCCACTCCATATAAATGATTTAAGGCTGCTGCTCTATGCATTGAACTAAAGCAGTAAAAACATGCACATACCAGTGAACCTGAAAGGTGGAAGACACATGGCATTATATGCAGACATACACACAAACTGTACTTGTAATTGATAAAGAGTGGCAGGGAAACCCACAAGACATTACGACGGGAACTAAACAGGGCTGAGGAGAGGAGGTCTTTATTAAAAAAGTCACAAGAAGATAACTTTAAGTAACTAAGGTTACTTAAGTAAATGTTCTTATTTTCCAGGGCAGCCCAGAAGCTTTGGTCTGGTGGTTACAAACTCATGGCTGCATATGAAATGAGACTAGGAAAAAAAAACACGTTTAAGGAACACAACATAACTCTCATCCTTACACATTCAGATATAATTAATGTGCATGGTGTTTTGGGATGGTTTTACTCACTGGTCATTAGGTACAGTACATGTACATCTTAAGGTAACATCTTTGTTAGGCCACACAGAGTAAATGTTGACTGAAATTCAATACAAGACTATGAAGCACAAAAATACATCACATCCTTAATGATTTTGTACACTACTAGCAAGAACAGAGCTGGTGAAATGATGTCATCTTGTATAATGTTTGGTAAAAATGTGAGACCTTTCTTTTATATCAAGGTCTTTTTCTACCACAAGGCATTAGCCTAGTAATGGAAACATCTTACTACTTCCACTCCTATCAACACTGCATTGTTGTTCTGCTCCTGCAGCAATCACCAAGACAATAGCCTCTATTAGTGTGCAATACTAGGATGGGATCACACTAATGGATTTGTAGCACTGGAGTCTTTACCTGCTTACCCATGAACTTTGGCCTTGACCTTGGACATGGCATGTCTAACCAGACTATCAGCATGCTCGGTTGTGCAAACACTGGCTTAAGTTGTGGCCATATTCAAACCAAGGATGGGTGCATGTAAATGTATAGTTACAGAAGGCTGCCAGCCTCCATCAGAGAGAAGGTAGGGCCTAATACATCTCATGCTCCACCAGTTATACAGACCAGGCCATTGGCTGCTTCTAATTATCCTTCCACAGCTGGGTCTCTGATGCTGAAAAGGCTAGACAGACCCTAGGTACCAACAGTGTAGACAGGAGTAACAGCCCATATCAGAAGGATGGCCCTGACCATAACTAATTTGAAGTGACAGATAAGACTGCTACCATCCAGTGCAGCATGAATGAGTAAGATAAAGAGAAGGTTTCCTCATTTATTACAGACAGTGATGTGATGACAACAATGTTTGGAGACACTTTTTAGCTTGACCTGTCCACAAGCAAAAGGAGTTGTTTGATTTAATGAAAATGGTATGTATGAGGAACAGTGTTCAGAGAACTCTTCTTACATCCAAAGATTTTTAAAAGAGCCTTTCTCTTATCGGATTAACCAGGAAAATAAATCAATGCATTGGTGTCCTAATTCAAGATAAAATCAGCCACCACTTTAATGGGAGGCTTAGGATGTATAAGGATTAAAACTGCAAGGAAGATCAAAAATGGTGGATCCAACTATGAGGTCTGATTATTAGGCTCTTATATGTTGAAATAACAGCTAGTGGAAGCAGACCCTTTCAGGACAGGGTTTTTAACTCTGCATGAGCTGAAGACGGACTGCGATGGATAGCTAGACTCTGAAACAATCAAAATTCAAGCCAGCTTCAGTGGCATAGAGGGATAAAACCTATTATCCAGGCAACTCAAAGATAAGTAGTGGGCTTAGATGTCTGAAGGAACTGGCAGGGAAGGTAGGAGTGAAGCCACCACCAACTTGTCTACCTTAGGGGTAGGAAGGTAGCTCTGACTTACATCTTGAGTGACATCTAATGTGAACTCTGGGTATTACACCAATTGAGTACATGACTGTGAGAATGAGCTGCCATGATGAACACACACACAAAGTAGGGGAGTTAGCATGCAAAGGCACATTTACATTGGTAGGCAGCAACAGTTGAGCTCAGAAGACTCCTGCAAGGGAGAGGGGCATATCAGACCAAAGGACCAGCAAGCTGGCCTGCTCTCTACCATCCAGTTCTCACTTTTGAAGATAAGATGGGCTGATGGGGTTTTCTGGGTAAGAACAAATGAGCTGTAGCGCTTCGTACTGTCTGATTAAGCCTGTCACCTGCTCCCATGGAAAGAGTGGATCAAATGGATAAAAAAGCCATCAGGTAACCTTCTCAGGACAGTGAAAAATTAGCAGGCTTCTGCTTATGACAGGTTCATGAAAACTAGGAACAGCTAGCAAGTGAACCTTCGCAACTGAAAGAGACTGGTTTCTGGCAGACAACAGCAGCAGTCTGAGATGATGGGTCTCCTGCTACATAATGGGTCAATTTCAGTTGGACATTGCTTAACCAGCAAGGATGTTCTACTAGACAAAATAAGCAAATCCAGCTGCTGGTTTCCTGGCTACTGAAATGATCTTTGATGTCACTTATAGGTTCATAGGAAGTACTAGGCTAATTGCCCTTGCGGGCCATTTTAAGCCTAGCCAATTTGACTTTTTGTGCTGGAAATAACCTATCCCATTTGGTTACAGATGGGCCTTACCCATTCCATGGTTGATAATTATATATTACCTCTAATGAGAGTAACTAGGATCATACCATAGATAATTTGAGATACCTGTGCATAGGATAAAGCATTTAGGATCTGCCTCTGTCCTATTAGTAGCACAGGGGGGCAGTCCTTGTGTAAATTTTCTGTTTCCCTTCCGCAGATCTAAGTTTCACATGAAAATGGACAGGGATGAACTTTGTTTTATGTGGCTAGGGGTCTATTCTACTGCAGCGGTACCTATGGCATGCTGAAACTGGCTTTGGTGATTTGCTCAGCAACTATGAATGCTAACACATAGACTTCAGATTCAAATTTTATTTTATTTAACATTTGTTTACTGGGAAAGTCTGACTTGGAACAAACCAATTTTCAGTGGGGGCCCACGTGGAAATGCTCCAGACGCATGTCTTTGTAATGTTGGAGGAAACCCACACAAATGCAGGGAGGACATGCAGACTCCACACAGAAGGCACCCCAGCTGAGAATTGAACCAGAGAACCTCTTGTTGTGAGGTGACAATGCAAACCGCTGCACCACTGTGCTGTCCAAAGTTGAAAAATGGAACAAACTTGTCCAGACTGTCCCTGGGTTTGTATTACACGGCTCCACATAGTCAGAAGTGGCCAGGTTGCCTTCAGATAATTGCTGATGCACAACCTTCAACGAAGGTACGCCCATTCACGCATGTCTCCACACAGAAGACGTGCTAGCTGAGAATCGAACAGGACAACGTCCATCTGTGACGTGTCAACACTACAGCAGCACCACCACAGCAGTTAAGCCTGCTAAATGCCAAGGTGATTCAGCAGTTAAGTACAAACAGTGCTAAATGTTTCCTAAACCCTGCTTTTCAATAACAGTTTATGACTCTAACTTAAGAAGTTTGACAACTTCCTGAGGTCAATAAATGATACAGGTTCAGGAAATTGTAAGACTCATTTAAGGAATACCACATGGTATTTGACAAATCCCTGCCATCTGCATGATTGAAACACAGGTAGCAGGAATCTCCACTTCCTTAAAGACTACAGAGGAATCAAACAGGTAAGGCAGAGGCTTTAATTGAAGACCTCGATGCTGGAAGGTGGCCAGAAGACAAAAAGGAGGCATCCCTGTTTCTAGGCAAAGGAGATTCACTTCTAAAACATTTTGGAAGAAGCTGTGTTGAACAAAAATAATGCTCTTTCTTATGTTCTGGTGAATCCATTGGGATGCATCAAGGGCTAGGATGGTTTTATTAAAGTTCTACCAAAAAATACTGGACTCAGATTTTGAAGAGTCCATCAATACAAACATCTTGTCCACTGTCAGAGCACAACTGCATGTCTTACAATGAAGCAGAGACTGTTTTTGAAAAGATTATATTTCAGTAACTGAAGAAATTCTATACCCACATAAACTCTTCTGTACATGAATTTACAAAAAACAAACTAAAACAGCAAGGTTTATTTCAAAGAACATAACGAATATCTAAAAAAAAAATCTGACAGGAAAGAGCCTCTTAAGGAGTGAACTGGTCTGTGAGGAGGACTGTCTGGCTTGAATTAATCTATTCCAGGATACAGTCACCTATTCAAGGGACATGAAAATGAACATAAGAACCTCCTTGCCCAAGCATGCCTTAAAAAATTACATATACACATTTTTGAATTTAAAAACACATCATGTTTTCTCCTAGTTTACCTATCTCACTGCAGTTTTGATATCTGTATGACTTTTCAGTCTTTCTCATCCATAAACATGAAACATTAAAATGTTGGTAAATATAGCATTAGACTGCAAATTTCCATAATACATCATAACATCCAGTCTTTAGGCTGAACGTTTCATCTTCTTTAACCTTAAACAATCCAGTTACAATACAAGTAAACTAGGAAGATCAGTTCTTCAGTGTGAAAACTGAAATGTTTGGCAGGTTGTGATAAGGGTATCACAGCAATGTCACAGTTTACTACTCGAGCATATTTAGGCATACCAATGTACACTATAGAATATTCTTTTGTAACTACTCGGTCTCTGAATTATCTCAGCACCCAAAGCAAAGTCACCATACAGAATGTTAAGATAACTTGGTTCTGACACAACACACACTTTGAAGTAAATTTAAACATGTCTCGATAATTTATTTCACCCTTATTTTTTTTCATTAAAATGTAATTTTATTCCTTTTTTTGTTAAATTGCAGGTCCATTTTTTGAAATTAAAATGTAATTTTCTTCCTTTTTTGTTAAATTACAGATCCTGTTTTTTTTTTTTTTTTAACAGAATTAGGCAAGTAGCTCACCTTCTAATCAAAAATTGAACCAAAAAAAAAAAGGCAGCATAAAGACTTATAATGCAGTTTCTAAGTCTATGTAAGCACTGATACCAATAAGTGAAACATCAGAAAGGCTGACCCATGTCTGGGGTTGTAGGATCATAAAGACCTCTCCTAAAAACAGGTAATTTTTTGTGGGATTTGGATGGGGCAGAAATTTCTGATTTGAGCACAGATACATTTAGAGATATATGTACAAAGTTAAAAGATAAAGGGCAGGGGGTGAATTTGTGTATAAAAGTGATTACTGTCATGTGACCAAAGTTAAATGATCACAGGTCTACGAAGGAAGCTGAATACTATACTATGGGCAACAATTTCAGACATATGATGACAGTGAAACACGTAGGACTTGCACATTCTAAAGATGACAGATACTATGTGCGACTGAAAGTAACCGTCTTCTATCTTTACATCAAAGTTAAATGATCAAGAATGAGAGAAGTTGTATGCTTCATAAACAAGACAAATACATTTATATGGGAAGAAGTTATTTTACATGATCATAGTCAAACATCTGAGGTTACACTATTCAAAAGTGGTAATTTCATGTGTAGTCTATATTTGAAACTGTGCTCAGTTGGCAGTATCATGGACTGGACATGAAAAACAGGCTGATTACTAAGGCAGGCATTCTTTCATTTCAACACACTTAAACACCTGAGGAATCCCTAATCAAAAGGTGGTAAATAGGGATGATTAATCTGTGTTTAAAAGCAACTGTATTGCTGTCATTAAAATGATTATGGTTGGGCATACTGACTGTGCATTTGTAGAACAGCTAAATTATTTTACTATGGTCTGAACAGCTTTTCTATAATTATAGTCAAAACATTTGCGGTATGTCTAGACAATGGTAAAGGGAGGTAGGTGTGTGTGTGTAAAAGCAAATGAGTTATCGTCATTTGATACACAGATAAATGATCGTATGTGGGGAGGAGCTGTTTGTGTATTTGAAACATACTATAATACATTGCTACTGGCGGACTTTTTTCATGTGATCACACAAACATTAGTGGTGTGACCGATCAAAAAGTATTTGGTGGAGTGGTGCAATCTTTGTGTGAAACAAGTGATATATGGTCATATGATTACACTTAAAGTAGAAATTTGAACTGTCTACAGTAGTGTGTGTATAAGAAATATGAAATACACTACTAGCATAAGATTTTTTTTTTAATCTGATTGCAACCAAACATAAGAGGTATGGCCAATCAGCAAGTAATCAGGCTATTGAAGGGAAAGCGGAAATGTTTCCGTTTAAAATAATAATTACAGAATTTATCTGTAGAAAATGTAAGTAATTTTTAATAGAACATGTGTTCCCTTATCAGAAGGGGGTTTATTCTGGGGAAACAGTCTGTACAGAAAAGGAGCCAAGACTATTGCTTTTTTGATGTACTGTGAAAAAATTAAGGCATAACTTATGTTTTGGTTTCCCAATTATTATTTTAGTATTATAGTTGCCCTGCATTCCTATTGAGGCTATTCATCTATTAGAATATAACAGTCTGAAATTCTTCAATAAATTTGGGTTGCAACAAATTTGCACATATTCTTTTTCCTTATGGGTCATGGTGTTTGAAGCATTACTTCTGCACTAAGAAAGGAACATGTGTGTTGACTACAATTTAATATATAAACAAATTATCTGGCTCTGTGGTACAGACAGTAAAGCCCTGACTGATGCCTCTGTAACTGAGGTTTGATTACAAAAAACAAACTAAAACAGCAAGGTTTAGTTCAAAGAACATAACGAATGTCTAAAAAAAATCTGATGGGAAATTGAGCACAGCCTCTTAAGGAGTAAACTGGTCTGTGAGGAGGGCTGTTTGGGTTGACTTAATCTGCGTGTTTTGCAGCCAAATGGGGAATGGAAGTAAGTAGACAAAGGTTGACCTGCCTCCCTGAGAGGGAGGGAAGCAATTCAGTCCAATGCAAGACTGCCACCTTGAAAATGCAAAAGAAGCAGTGACAAAGGCCAAGACAGACACTTTTGCCTAATAAGCAGCACGCAGCCCTATAGCAGGTAACCGATATGCACATCTTTGTGTATCAGTAGGAAAATGTGTACACACACATACATACATATATAGATATATATATATATATATACACACACACGCACACACACACACTTTGCTAGGTTAGTATGGCAGCTCTGCTTCATGGAGAGTCAACCGGCTGTCACTGGGTGAGAGGAATTAGAAATTATGCAAAAACTGATCTCCACTCGACGACGGTCAAAATTCTCAGCTCTTTCTTCCTACTGCCATTGTCTTCAGACACCTGAATGGGGCAATGGGTGAAGGAGAAAACTTGACAGTTGAAGAGCAGAGGAGGAGGAAAAACTGATTGAGAAGGCAACATCTAAATATGTTGACTAAAAAATGTTAGTAGCAATGTGAAACTGTTTCATAGAGACAACCCCATGTTGTGACCCCCCCCCAACAGACCTACATGACTATTAAAATGTGACATGTGACAGTGTATTATATTCAGCTTCTCTATGGTGTGGCTATAGGACATCTGTTCAGGATCAAGGTGAATGCAATACATGTCAAGAACATATCTATACAGAAGTGGCACTACAACAGAAGTAAGAATCTTATGTAATTCTGTACTTTAACTGGAGTGACCTTTACTAAAACCTTATGTATAGGGACTTAATAGAGGCTTTCACTGGCATTTTTCAATGAAAGTCTGCCAAACTGCATTACACCCATTCCAGTGAGGTCAATATATGATTTCTTTCAAAATGGGAATGTAATCCGTATCCTGAATGCATGTTGAAACTCTGTACTTATCTAAGTCAAAGTGGTTGATGGCATTTGTTGCTGCAAACAACAAATGAAAAATGTATAATGTGGCTGCAGCAGTCAGTTGATATGTTTCTGTAAGCAACATAACTTATAATTGTAAATGACAAGCTTTTAACATTAAAAAAGCTATCCATCATCATAGACATGACTATTTGCAACAACTGTCCTAAAGTGGACTTCCTGCCTAACAATACTGTGCAATTTAGAGGAAGGTGTGATGCCAGCTAACAAGTCATATATACAAACATCCACTATGGACTTTAGATAAAACTATTTTCCTAATAAGCAACACACTCTGCGATGCTAGGCTTCAATACAATTTATGTTCTTGGTTAACAAAATTTGTTAAAACTCACATTCCAGAAATCAATGGGGAATATGGGAAGAAATGTAGTTGTTGTAATTCCTGTTCTGCTAAATGTAAGCAGTTTGTAGTACAGATAGAATTCATCAAAATGTTGTAGAAAAAAGGTGTAGCTGCAGGTGGAAACTATATAGAGATATGAACATAGTGGTCACTCAGCAGTGGGGAGAAAGGAAAGCTCCCTAAACCCCACTGTCTGACAATTTATTTGCATTTGTTTTCCGCACTAGCAGAAGAGCATAGAGCATAGAGCACTGATCTCCATAGACCTTTTTCAGACTCGGCTCTGGAGTGGTACCTGGTTAAGTGACTTGCTCAGTCACACAGTTAGGCAAAGGAGGTACAGGGAATCAAACCTTGTACCACTCGACCATAGTTAACAGCTCATTAACTGCTCCTTAATCCTCTAAGCCATCTGTCAAACCTATCTCAGATACATATCTCTATTGTCAGACAATTTCACACTAATACCAGATAGGCATAGCTGACCAAGGGTGAACTGACCAAAATTTTCTGTGATTCACTCTTTGACTAAAAGTATGCTTGACAGAATGTACTGTATCCATGTTACATGCACACACAGATATAAATATAAAAAGATAATTAACATATGTAAACACATATAAATATATACATACAGACATACATTCTACTTGTGTATACACATACATTATGAAACACACACACAAAATAGAAAAACAATTAATTAATTAACCATACAAGGTAATATGAACCCAGATGAATGCAGTCTATATAACAAAAAATGTAAGCAAAAATAGAGAATATTTAACATATTAACATTCCACTTAAAAATGCACAAACAGCATGTCAATGTGTATAGAAGGAACTGTAACTGAAACGTACCTAAACTGAAGTATGTCACATTACACTAACTAGAACGAGTGTAAATTTCAATAATTAAATCATCTCTGTGACTGAGTAAAGCAATGTTGCTGAGAATGGTTGATTTTATGTACTACTGGAGAACTAGGGAAGCTACACAGAAAGACTGCTCGTCTTTCTTCCTTTTCTTATTGTTGAAATGGATTATTAGGATAGACTATTTACCACAATTGGTAATGTACAATCCAGAATTGAACACCAGAATGTGGGTATAAGCAAAAACATGATTCTGCATTTCAAGAGAACAGTATGTAAGAACAAGCATCTACAACTGAATCAGACCTACTGCAAACTGTTCTGAAATTAAGCAGTTTTTTTGTAACAGTAATCAGACACACGAGAAAGTAATTTCCCATCAGCTGTGTATAGTGTTCTCAAAACAGAACTGCAGGCCTTAATAAAGTACCACACAAGTAAAATGAACTTAAGAGTGGCCAGTAGCAGTAGAGATGCCAGCATGTCTTAAAATAACGTATTTTCAAGCAAATTAAAGATTTTGAAAATGGTGCCAAAAATCCAAACTGGATTAAACCATGAATCACAAGTCAGTAAAAATCCACCAAGAAAAAAAGCAGCTTCCACAACTGGTAACTAAAGTTTTGGGACATGGAGAAAGTGATTACCTTTTAGATATACTTAGGACAGACAAATGTAATTGATGGCTACATCTACATATTATCTGGAAAGCATTTACATTTATGTACTTATGTAATTAATTACTAACTTGCACAGAAAACTGCTATGGTACAAGTGTCTGTTTTTAATGTCGATACAAAAACACTGATCTGGTTAAGTAGCACACCTGGAGTTACACAGTATATAAGCTGAAAACTGGGAAGTCAAACCAAGGACTCCAAATAGAAATTTGACAGCAAAGCATGACTGTATACTTTGGGAGGTCATCTACACTGGAGAACTATTACACTGACAACATGCCCCTAAGAGGTGACTAAGTTTTTTGGGATTTAGGAACTTATGTGGACAGTGGCCTAACTTTCAACCAACTTGTATCCACTGTGGTAAAAACGTCCTTCTTCATTGCACAGCTTATAAACAAAAGGATTGTGTCTAGATGTAAGGATGTCATCATCCCCCTTTCTCAGTCCTCAGTAGACTAATCAAAGTATAATGCTCCCTTTCGCACAAATCTCTCCTGACACATGCAATAACTGGCTAGCCCACAAAGATATCTTATTAAAAGGATACAATTTCTAACTGCGGTGGTGGTGCTGCGGTAGCATTGTTGCCTCACAGTAAGATGTCCTGTTCGATTCTCAGCTAAAGCGTCTTCTGTGTGGAGACATGCGTGAATGGACGTACCTCCGTTGAAGGTTGTACGTCAGGGCTGGCAACTCAGTATGTAAAAATCTACTGCCAGTCATTAGCGGACCGGAGTTCCGCTGTGGCGACCCCTAACCGGGAAAAAGCCGAAAGATGCAACAACAACATCCTACATGGACCGACTCACCAACCAGACATTGGCAAAAATACATTTAATCTTCTCTATAGGCTTTTAATAATATACTTTGTACAGTGGAATTACTCATTTTTTATATAAATTCATTAGTTAATCTGTTTAAGCTTTTAGGTTAGATGGAATTAAAATAAATTCAAGGTTAGTGAGGTTTTTGGATGATTTGCTATTTAGGGTGAATAAGGAATACTTATTTTTCAATGCTTTGTGTTTGGTTTCAGAAATGGCAATCCTGTCTGAGATATACTTCAGTTTAGCTCAGCAGCAAGTACGGTATTTTCAGCTGTTTTCAAAGGATGTAAAAAATTCAGGAGACAAATGAAGTGTCTTGGGGTAAGGGGACAGAGGAGTACAACATAGGTTTCTCTCTCTGAATATGGAAGTGAGGTATACACTGATTTTTCCTTTGCTCTAAAGACAGTAAATGTAACTACATTCATTAGAAACATTACTTATTCTTAAATTAACTGTATCTTAAAAACTGTGAAAACCAGGTTCAAAATTCACCATGACCCACTGATGTTCCAGTCTTTATTATCTAATGAAGCCATCAGGTACAAAAGCTACTGGTAGTGATGGAAATTAGATTACAGATTATAATATGCTATGCTAGTTGTGATAAAAATAAGAATATTTCTGGGACTAAAATTACAATAAAATGATTCAGAACCACAAAAGGAATAGCTAAAAAAACTGAATTACTGATGAAAAAAATGGAATTGAGTTATGCTGAAAAACAGATGAATGGGTGTGGTTTGTGTCCCATCACAATGTTATTAAGAGTTAAATGGCACATTTTCCATACCTGTGTGTGTGGCAGATGTATATATGCATATATATATATATATATATATATATATATATATATATATATATATATATTCTGTGTGCTTCACACAAAAACAGTAATTAAAGAAAGTGAATGATACAAACAACTGTTAGGTGCACTACAAAAATCTCACAATCAAGAATCTCATTTGGAAGATGCAACATGGGATTAAGGATACCAAATATTAACAATAAAAAAAATTAAAGTTTAAGATCTGTCTGCAGAAAAGAATAACAACATTTTTACTTGTTTATATTCCATGGGGATAGGAGGCAGAGAGGAGCTGGAGGATGTCACTATGACATGACTGTGAAACAGCAACTGAGCAGCTTAAGCTACATCCTACTTGCTAGTGTGGAGGATGACACACTCAGTATCAGTCATGCAATGGACATTCAAGAGATCTATCAAGGCATGCTACTTATCCGGTAATTTTCCAGACTATCCGGAAATCAAAATGATTGTTAGTCCAGAAAACACTGTACAAACTCCGGTATTCTGTTTAGCAGCATGAACAGAATGCCAGTTTGTACAAAAAAAAAAAACAAACAAAAAAACCTCAGTTTGACTTTTGACAAAAAGCACAGATGAGTCCAACCGTAGCTACGGAAGGGAAAAATAGTCTAACACAATACAAATGAATCTGAGATTAGGGAAAAAAAAAACACAAAAAAATAGACTAAAGGAGATGTTCCACCATAATGATATATACACCTACATCATAAAATGGGCATGGAATTGGGCAGAAAGACGCCATGACTGGGTGGTGCAGGGGGTGTGGCTTTGGTCTGTTTTATTGCCATGGTAAAAGGTGGCAACCCTAGATCCATCACACACGTGAATGGCAATGTGCTCCTTCTACTGCCTACTAACCTTCTACTCTACTTTCATTAACACAACTCTGATCCTCATTCACCACAGTCACTTTCAAAGGCATACCCCTGTCAATTCCCCTTAAGCCCCATCCCACAAAAGAGGTGAAAATGCATTATCTTATCCATCCTTTCGCATCCCTTTTTGGCTCCTTTAATGTCCAGGTCACTAAATGAACCTCCATCAACTACTTTACAGTTACGGCTCCACACTTCTGTACAATGAAGTCAGCAAAAATAATAAATAGATAACTGTAACAAAGGGTCAAAAAGAAAGGTAATCATTTGAAATGCTGGAACCCACTAGAATGAGTCCTGAAATACAGAGACTGAATGGCCAAAAGAACGGACTTGCATACACTAATTCCGAGATGACATTTCTCAGAAAATTCTCTTTTCTCCCAGGTATGGCGATCTTGGAGTTGGTATATATATGTCTGGGGGTACGAGCGGCTTACTCTCCAGCAAAAAGAAGTTTAAAGGAGAACAGCAGTTTTCAAGGATTCACACTTCTCTGGGTTTTCGACATTTTTTTTTTGTCTTGCTGGCACTCAGCATTCTCAGTATCAACATTTCAATAGGAAATGAACTTTCTGGGATGCTGATACCTGCATAAGTGAACTTGAATGAGTGAATTTTAATAAGGGGAACAAATGAAAATTGCTTCATTTTCAGAAACTCATTTATCGGTAGGATAATTTTGCATCTTAAGGCTCAATGTCATCCCTGAGAAATAACCAATACAAGGCTAAATTACTATGAGATTTTGTATTTAGTAGACAGGCATGCCACAGTAAACTTTATACAACTTTCTTTTAGTCAAGCCTCAGTGTTTCCCTCCCCACTCTACTAGCAATCTGCCCTCCTGACTTTCTACTTGTGCAGGCCTCTATTTTAATACTACTACTTCTGAAGCAGTTAACATTGTATTTACCTTTGATAAAATATGATGAATTTGAACCACATAAGTTTATCATGATGCTATAACAAATGAATAAATGCAGCTTCTCTTTGGTAATAGTCTTGCTGATGTCATTTTTAGACTTTAAGAAAAATGTTAAGCAGTAAACAGTGGTTCCGATAACTAAAAGCTATAATTGTCATACATATATCAACTACTGAATGCATACAATAGATATTAGTCACTTAAAACTCTGTGCAAAAAGCTTGCAGAAGGCTTGCTTTTCTTAGGAAATGCATGTTAAGAACTGCATGCTAGAATGATACATTCTAAAGCACTCCACAAAATAATGTTTTCTGTTAATGTATTTAATATTTGCTATTTGCATTTCAAAATCAGAGTAAACAAATGGAATTTGGTGCTGTACTCCCCTCAAAATTTACACCCTGACGTTCAAGCAAATCTACATAACATTTTTAAGGACAGTAAACTGCAAACTACAGTTCACTGGAGGTGTTCTAATCACACACACATTTTCAAGCAACAAAAATTATAATCCAAATAGCTGTCATTTCAAAAAGCAGAATCTCCTACTCTAGCATAACAGTGTCAGTTTAAACTATTTAATCACTTGGTCAAACAAGTATGATTTTCTTGGTAAGTAGGTAAGGTAGGTAGAGGAATGTAAAGGAATTAAAGCAGCATATAATTAAAGTTCTATGTAGCTTCAGTACTTAATTTACATAAACACAACTGTATGTGAATACATGAGAGCTGTTTAGTTGACTTGAGGACACTGTAAATTCAATGTTGTCATCTTGGTCCCGCTCTACTGAGTTAACAGTTTTCCAAAAATTATCATCACTTCAAACGGTGCTGGAATGTTTTACAGAGGTTTACTGTGCGCTTCCAGTGTGGGCAGTAGATGGCAACATGCAAGGATTTACTTTGTGTGAGATCAACAGACAGTGGGGTATGGACTAAGTTCTTTCCTTACTGTTGTAAGATCATGGAGTTCCCACCATGGGGTGTGGAAGGGATTTGCCTCCACACCAAAAAACACTTTCTATGGTGTATGTAGTATTGAAGTATACGTCTTTCTTAGGGTGTCAATGGTATGTGTTTTGTTATGAAAATATGTGATGTTTGTTGGAGTCGGTATGTGATTACAGGTGCTCGTTCACTTGAGCTGTGATGAATGTTTTATTAAATATATTAATAGATTCCTGTATGCTTTATATATGTACATATTTGTACATAAGCATGCAGGTATGTGCTTCTTCGGTATAGGCTTACATATAAGAACAAGCCTGAATGTATGCATAGATTTAACATAGTACACAGTGAGAGATATTCCTACTGAATCAATGTGGCAAATGCATTTTGTTGACAGTAGATCTAAAATTGTGCTTGTTTTTACATGGTTGAGGGTACAGCATTATTTTTGGGCAGTCATGCCGGAATATATTCAGTGTTCCAGGCTCTTCAGTGAATTAATTTTTCAGATAAACTGCTTCAAATTTATAACATGCAAGCAAATACAATTTCAAATTTAATTTAGGTTGTCATTGCCACTAGATTTATTTGTTGGTGACTGAAAAGAAGACTGCAAATGGCAAGTCACACAGGAAGATCAGTGGCAGAAGCTCATGTTTTTCAGTTCACTGATGCAGGGTTTGGTCTTGGGACTGGCAGCAATCAGTACAGAAAAACAAAGAGCTGTTAAGTAAAATGTGCAGGTAACATTAAAGCAGAGCCCTTTAATATACCAAAGGCCTACAAAAGAGAGATTTTAATAAAGGTAAATATATTCTAAACCTAAAGAAGGAAAGCAAATTTGACTGCCCTATATGTAAACAATATGCACAATTTAAAAGTTTAAAGTTCAGTGCAACTTATTCAAAAGAATTCCAAACATTAAACAATTTGTACTGTACAAAGAAATTTATATATACAGGACCAAAAATATACAATGCAAAATCAGAAATATTTTTACATACTGACACATAGACTGCTACTCCCTGCTGTAGAACCTATCTGTAAACAACACAGAGGCATAGAGTGCGAAGGAAGTAGGTTGACTTCTAGGTTAAGAATTACTGTATGAAATTAAGGCAATAATTCAAGAATTAGTCACGTGTACCTAGGAATGTAAAGTAGAATGTTACCTTAGTTCTTAGGTCTATATCAATGATAAATATTTACTACATTTTTGCACATCATAAAATTAAAACAAAAAATAAAATAACAAAATAATCGGAGTTTGAAATCCAAAAAGCAGCATTAAAGTCTGATATTTAGCTCAGAGCAGAAGAAGCCTTAATTTAAAGAGAGTGGCAACACTACCAGAGGACACTGGTCATTTAAAAATGCACTATATACTTTTTTTAAAACCATGTAATTGAACAAGTTTATGTAAAAATTAATTAGGCATAACATTTTTCCAGTCAGCTACCTAGTATAAACATCTAGCTATCCCCAAAACAGGCAGGAAAAGCACTCATGCTGTGCTTGCTTCAGACCATAATTCCTTAAGGGATGCCACATTTGTCAAAGCAGGACTATAGAGTATGACTTCAGCAATTTATTTTTGGGCATGGAAAGGTCCAAACTTAAGGCCCACATCCATCAGTGAGTGAGGTAAGTTAAATTATTTTCATTCAAGTTTGGCAAATGTATCACTATCCCATGGATAATAAAAATACTTGGGAGTACATAAGCATTTCGGGATTAAAAAAAAAACAAAACAATCTAACACCTGTTTGGCAAATTATCACCCAAATATTTGTGGAAGTAATAGAACTCCAGTTATTAAAGAGTAAACAATATCTCTCCATTAACATCTGGTTTGTGGAAAAGAAATTTGCCCCTTAAATAAACACTTTTGTTCACCTCAGAGATGCACTTAAAAAAAAAAAAAAAAAAAAGTCCAGAACTGTAATGAAGAAATATGTTCACTCTCTTTCGGGATCTTCCAAGGTCCATATGTTGCATTGCAAGTACAACATGGAGGACTACGCTTCACTTGTAGTAGGGCCTTGATGCTCTGAAGAAATGCTAGTCTCACTGCAGCTGCTTACGATGTTGCTTGCAGTTGTTCCTCCATTGCTGATCGGCTCAGCTGTTCTTTCATTACTTAAAGACCTAGAAGTGAAAAAGCAGAGAAACAATAACAACAAAACTGCTACACTGCAACTCAGAAATGACTAATTAATAAGGAATTAGACACTTATATGACCCATTCTTAAAGTCAAATTCTGTTTTCTCACAACAGCATTAGCAATGCAGAAATGAGTTTATACATCTTCATGAAAGACGTGACTGGGTATTAGTAAGAACTTCAGGCATTCATACAAAATGATTGTAAATGGAGCTCTTCATGAAGGTGTGGTGGGAAATTAATGAGGGTACCAGGAATGATCTCCTTTCAGGAGGAGCATGGAATGGCTTTGCTACTGGACACTTCCTACAGATGTGTGGTGGAGAAGCTGTAGATTGCTGCTGAGGCACATAAAATGGATATCCCATGGGCACGTATGGGAACATGGCAATCATGTGTACACTGCACACCTTATTACTAGGGATAAGAGAATGTGATATGCCAACAATCAGTACTCGTTGAACAAAGTGTCTACCAGGGTGAAGCTCCATTTAAGAATGTAGAGTACACTGCTTCCCTCCCCTAATACTGTTCTGATCAGAATAGATGTTAGGATCAAGCCGTCATTAAAAGTTTGTATACCTGCTCAGAAGTGGAGAAACCTTTTACTGGGAACAAAGCTAAGGAGGTACAACTGATCCCAAAAACAATAAAATGTGCTTTGCTGGATAAATAACATTTTATTTTGTTACTTACTGTTTAACTGCAGTTTAATAGAAGCATCATCTTTTATTTGGAAAACCAGTCTTACAAGTCAGAAATAAACTCAATACAACACAAACCTCTAAAAACACTTAAATTACTGTGCAATGTAAAAATGGACAGCCTTTTTAAAATATACACTCAAAAAATGAGTAAAATTCCAGACAGAAGTGTCTTAAGAATTCGTAAGACAGAAGTGGTGAACTTCATGACACCCATGCAGATGGACAATACAGTTACAACTGCTGAATCCTACACAAATGTACTGTATAAGCACTTACACAAGTGCATGGATCGTGCTATCCCAAACAGAACCAAGACACTATCCTCCAAAAAAAAGGAAGCCAATCTGGTGGTCCCCTGCCATAAACAAACTGTACAACAGAAGGAAGAAACTGTTGCAAAAGAGAGTAAAATCCCATGAGTGCAGTAGCTCCCTGGTCAGCCTCAGTAAGAAGCTGAGATCCCTTATAAGATCCTCCAAAGCTAGCTACAAAAACAAAATCGCCACTAATTCCAAGGACAACCATAAAGCATTCTATAGCTATGTCAAGAATCTCAATGGCAACATTCAGATCTGCTCTGAGTTACAGCACAAAGGCACGAAAATTACAGAACCAACTGATATTGCCAACATCCTGGCAGATAGGTTCAGTGCTAACTTTACCCCCCTCTCACCCCCTAAAGGGCCCATATCTATACAGGAAGAATGCAGAGTCCCTGTAATCACAACTACGCAGGTAAAAGCTGCACTCTCTAAAGCCAAAAACACAGCATCCATGGGACCGGACAACATCCCAGACTGCGTTTTACACGAACTTCAGAACGAACTGGCTCCCCACTTAAGCACCATGGTCAATAACAGCCTTGCATCAGGCTTTGAGCCGACTGAATGGCGCACAGCAACAGTTATCCCACTCCACAAAGGGGGAGCCACCACTGATCCTGGGAACTATCGACCTATTAGCCTGATGAGCCTGGTCTGCAAGACCATGGAACGTATCATCATGGAACTCATAAACAAAGACATTGGTAACCTCCAAACTCTGGATCCCACCCAGTTTGTGAAAGGCAGATCATGCCTCCTGAACCTGATCGACTTCTTTGAGGCAGTCACCAAAGCCGTAGATGAGGGTAAGGTGGTTCAAACAGCCTATCTTGACCTTGCCAAGACTTTCGACACCATCCCCCATTCTGGAATTATAGCTAAACTCACTAAACTAGGTATAAATCCCTACATCACAAGATGGGTTGAAAACTGGCTCACTAACAGAACCCACACTGTAAAAGTTGCAAACTCCAAATCTGACCTCAAAGCAGTCACAAGTGGAGTACCACAGGGTTCCGTCCTGGGACCTCTCCTGTTTGGTATCTACTTCTCTGAAGTATAGGCTAACACAAAAGGCCTCTGGCTAATGAAGTTCCCAGATGACTGCAAACTAGGAGCCATAGTCAAGTCCCTAAATGATGTGGACATCCTACAGAAGGGCCTCACTGAGACAGATGCATGGTGTCAGAACCATGCCCTCAAGCTCAATGCCAAAATGTCAGTGTCATCCCCTTTGGTAAAAACTCTGTACCCATGGACTACCACATAGGCAGCAATCTACTTAACACCAAATGTGTGATAAGAGACCTTGGGACCCAGGTGGACAGTTGTCTCTCCTTTGATAGTCACATCACCACAGTAGTCAGGAAGTCCTTCTCTGTGGCACACATCATAAAAGGGTTGTTATCCAGGAAAAAAGAGGTCATTGTTCCCCTCTACTCGAACACTCATTAGACCCATTATAGAGTACAACGCCCCTTTTGGAATGTATCTCACAAGACATCTGCAGCAACTGGAAAGGCCACAGAAGTACGTCACAAAGAGGATTACTGGCCTTAAACAAATGCCCTACACTGACTGCCTCAATAAACTCCAGCTTTACTCCACAGCATATTGCCTACTCCGAGGTGATCTCTGCCTAACATAGCTATGTCAAACCCAGAGCTGTTGGACATGCTACACCTAAAGAAATCCAAATCCCTCCGAGCTACACGCTCTAGGGACCTAAACCTTGTCACCACAATAAACAGGACAAGCTGGAGGGATAGATTCCTGTCCCAGAGACTTCCCATACTCTGGAACAGGCTACCCATCTATGTCAACCGAAGTTCTTCATTAGCACTCTTCCAGAAAAATCTTGATGAATGGATGGGAAATAGGAAACACACACCGGGGATCACTTCTATGTCTCTGCTCGACAGTGGCATAGGAAAATAACTTTCTTGGGTGGCGTAAGTCAGGGAACCTTGTTGGCTAGGCTTACATAGGCCCTTGGGCCGATAGCCTAGTACGTACCTATGAACCTATAAATGTTATGCACCCAAAAAAATTGTACCTTTCTGTGAATGAAATGTTTTATCTTAGAAAAAAAACTTAAAATGTTTCTACTGGTTCAAGTAGGAATACATCCTTTTCCCCAAGTCAGTATATATCTGTAGGTCAGGAAATCAGTACTGTTTCTTCTTTAATGGTCATAGACATGCCTCTCCTAACTGACTTCAAGCATATTCTACTACTTAATCAGACTAGTTCTGTGAATACGAATATTACAATGCACAACTGAGTGGGACGATATAAGACGGCTGATGAGTAGAAGAATTAGAAAAGAGTTCTGCAATTTCAAGTGGATTTTTATTGGGAAGTGACCAGAAATCAGCTAAAAAAGGAACCAGTCCGGTAATAACGCAAACATTTCAAAATCTTCCTGCCAAAAACTCTCTCCTCAACTTCTCTCTTGGAATAATATATACATGAGTACCTCAAAAATCCACTTATGGTGACATATCACTGAAAAAAGACTTTCCACAGATAATTTCTTCAATATGATAACTTACCATAAAGTCAATAACTTCCAGACAAAACATGATACCCTAACAAGATAATAGTCAAACAGACATAGCTGTTAAAAATTCATGATAGAAAAGCAGAACTTTCAAATCGAAGATATAAGGGTTGCTCTCAGTGATACAAATGGAAGGATGAAATAAGGAGAAACACAAACTGAATTCTTACTGAAACAAAATACCTGGATGCTAAATAAAATGGAAGACTTAAAAAACCAAGGATGGAAGATCTAATAAGATTTTTTTGTCTTCCAGAAAAAAACAGAAGGTTTATTTATTTATTTATTTATCCATCCTTTTTGATCGGTTAGTCACACTAGGCTAGTAGCCTCTTTTCAGGGGAGACCAGAGGTGGTATTTTCACTAGTAGGGCAATTTTGGCCAGGGCATTAGGTTAATTCCCTTTCATAGGTGCAGTGGGATCTTTTTCATCCACCTAAGCTACCACCAACTCAAGCAGATGGGATCTCTGTTTAATGTCTCATCCAAATGATGACACACTCAGTAGGGTAGCAACCTTCCTTAAGATGTACTGCAGTGTCAGTAATCTATCTTCCAGGTGTGGGAATAGAACCCACAGCATTCTGCACCAAAGGCATCTAACTTCTTTCCTAATTACTCGGATACTCAATATTATGAAAGATAGTTTAATTTTTTTGGGGGGGGTTCAATTGTATATTTGACAAAAGAAACTACTGCAACCAAAAAAAGCTACGCTTATCAACTTCTGTGAAAACATCAAGAAAAAGGATGGCTTTATTAGACTTAGGGGATACAATTCACTTAAAGGATAATGTTTCCCTAGAATAATCACATTTTTCCTATGCTTTTGTTACTCAGCCCAGAACAGATAAAATTAACAGAACATGACATCAAACATAAAAAATTTAAACGGTACTTTACTCCTAATATTATAATGATTTAACTAAGAAATTAATTAATCTTAAAAGATCATCAATGACTACCAGACTCCCAGCATATTTATGGTTAATAAACAAAACTGATGACTTCATGAAGAATAATAATGAAGATGATGTAATCAAATTAATGATATGGAGACTCAATGAAAATGAATCAGGTATAAAGGAAAAATGAAACAATGGCAAAATTAATTATTACACAAAATTCATCTAATCCAATACAAATTTCAAAAAGAAGATGCGCAGTGGTGCAGCGGTAACATTGTTGCCTCACAGTAAGAGGTTCTCCAGTTCGATTCTCGGCTGAGGTGCCTTCTGTGCGGAGTCTGCATGTCCTCCCTGCATTCGTGTGAGTTTCTTCCCACGTTACAAAGACATGTGTCTGGAGCCTTTCTCCCTGGCCTCCACTGAAAATGGCTTAGTTCCAAGTCGGACATTTCCAGTTAACAAATATTAATTAAATAAATAAATATAAAGATAAACATCTTCTTTCCAAGTAAATTATCCCTCACACAAAACAACATTAGCTCAGAAAACTTACAAACTATCTTCATATACAATGACAACTAGAGGAACACAATTTAATCTACAGATCAAAACTCATGGCAATAACCAATCATACAACAGAAATCAGAAGTATAACATAATAAATTAAAAGCTGAAATAGAAGAACTATTACAAGAATTTAGAGATCATTATAACAGCATAAAACAGGACAGTAACGTTAAATTTCTAAATGACTCTCAATTAGAGAATTATGTTTGGGGGGGGGAGATGCTGTAGATTTCAGTAACAACTAAAATAATCTCAACAAAACTATAAAGAACTTAAAATATAGTCCCTGGAACTGAATTCTGCCACAGAGTGAAGCGCATTCATTTTTTCATAAAGTTTTAGTAGGCATTAAAACAAACTCAAAGACCACCCCTTCTTGGAAATACTCACCAACATCAATTTCAGAGGAAGACAAGGACCCCATAAATTGCTTAGCATATGAACCAGTTTTGCTATTAAATAGACTAAGGAGTATGTATGTTCATATTCACAGACCATATCCTACTTGATTTATAATGATTAAACTGCATTCAACATTAACTACCTCTATTCAAGTTAAAATTCAGTTAATTACATTAAAACAGAAACAGCACTGTTAAACCTAGATATAAGGAAAATGTTTAATTCTATTAAATGGCATTTATTTAATATTCTTGAATTATATGATTTTCCTGCTGAATTTAGCACCTTAGTAAAAAGTTTATATTATAACAAAGCTTATGTATTTTTATCTGACCCAACAGAAGTACAGAAAACAAGGGTGTTCTTTTTCTCTTCTTTTAATTATGATAGTAATAGAAACATTAGCAAACTCTAATTGTTATATTATTTTATTTATTTATTTACTCGTACAGCACTAATCACAAATGACTGATTTCAATCTCAAACCAGAAAAGTATTAAAGTTTGACAATTACAGAGGTATATTTAAGAGTTAAAGTACATATAATTATACTATTGTTGAAAATATACAGAAATTATACACAGTAAGATATAAACTACACACACATATATATATATATATATATATATATATATAGGTGGGTAACTAGGCAATTGGCCCTGGGGCCTATGCAAGCCTGGCCAAAAAGGTACCTTGGCTTTTGCCACCCAAGAAAATTATTTTCCTGTGCCACTGTCGAGCAGAACCACAGAGGTGATCCCCAGGGTGAATTCCCTATTTCCCATTCAATCATCAAGATTTTTCTTGAAGAGTGCTAATGAGGGGCCTTGTTTGATATAGATAGGTAGTTTATTCCAGAGTATGGGAAGTCTCTGGGACAGGAATCTATCCCTCCTGCATGTTCTGTTTATTGTGGTGACAAGGTTTAGGTCCCTAGAGCATGTAGCTCGGAGGGATTGGGATTTCTTTAAGTGGAACATGTCCAACAGCTCTGGGTTTGACATAACTTTGTATGTTAGGCAGAGATCACCTCTGAGTAGGCGATATGCGACGGAGTAAAGCTCGAGTTTTTTGAGACGGTCTACGTAGGGCATCTGTTTGAGGCCGGTAATCCTCTTTGTGAGGTATTTCTGTGGCCTTTCCAGTTGTTGTAGATGTCTTGTCAGGTACATACCAAAAGGGGCATTGTACTCTATAATGGGTCTAGTGAGTGATGAGTAGAGGGGAACAATGACCTCTTTTTTTCTGGATGAGAAACCTTTTATGATGAGGTGTGCCACGTAGAAAGATTTCCTGACTACTGTGGCAATGTGATTATCAAAGGAGAGACTACTGTCCACCTGTGTCCCAAGGTCTCTTATCACACTTTCAGTGGTAAGTATACTACCGCCTATGTTGTAGTTCATGGGTACAGAGTTTTTACCAAAGTGGATGACAATGCATTTTTTGGCATTGAACCTGAGGCCATGGCTTTGACACCAGGCATCTGTCTCAGTGAGGCCCTTTTGTAGGATGTCCACATTGTTAGGAGTTTCGATTATGGCTCCTAGTTTGCAGTCATCTGTGAACTTCATTAGCCAAAGACCGTCTGTGTTAGCCTGTACTTCAGAGAAGTAGATACCAAACAGGAGAGGACCCAGGACTGAACCCTGTGGTACTCCACTTGTCACTGGTCTGAAGTCGGATTTGGAGTCTGCTGCTTTCACAGTGTGGGTTCTGTCAGTGAGCCAGTTGGAAACATTTCTTGTGACATAAGAGATTTATACCTAGTTTAGTGAGTTTATCTATAATTCCAGAGTGGGGGATGGTGTTGAAAGCCTTGGCAAGATCTAGATAGGCTGTGTGAACCACCTTACCCTTGTCTACGGCTTTGGTGACTGCTTCAAAGAAGTCCATCAGGTTTAGGAGACATGATCTGCCTTTTACAAACCCGAACTGGGTGGGGTCCAGAGTTTGGAGATTACCAATGTCTTTGTTTACAAGTTCCACGATGATACGTTCCATGGCCTTGCAGACCAGGCTAATGGGGTGGTAGTTCCCGGAGTCCGTGGTGGCTCCCCCCTTGTGCATGGGATAACCGTCGCTGTGCGCCATTCAGCAGGCACAAAGCCTGACATGAGGTTATGATTGAACATGGTACTTAGGTGGGGTGCCAGTTCGTTCTGTAGTTCATGTAGAACGCAGCCTGGGATGTTGTCTGGTCCCAAGGATGCTGTGTTCTTGGCTTTGGAGAGTGTGGTTTTTACCTGTGCAGCCGTGATTACAGGAACCTTGCATTCTTCTGGTATAGAGATGGGCTCTTTAGGTGGTGAGAGGGGGTAAAGTTAGCACTGAACCTATCTGCCAGGATGTTGGCAATATCAGTTGGGTCTGTATATTTAGTGCCATTGTGCTGTAACTCAGAGCAGATCTGAGTGTTGCCATTGAGATTCTTGACATAGCTATGAACTGCTTTGTGGCTGTCTTTAGAATCAGTGGCAATTTTGTTTTCGTAACTAGCTTTGGGGGATTTTATCAGGGATCGCAGCTTCTTACTGAGGCTGACCAGGGAGCTCCTCCAACTCATGGGATTTTACTCCCTTTTGCAACAGTTTCTTCCTTCTGTTGTACAGTTTGTTTATGGCAGGGGACCACCAGATTGGCTTCCTTTTTTTGGAGGATAGCATATTGGTTCTGTTTGGGATAGCATGATCCATACACTCATGTAAGTGCTTATAAAGTGCAATTGTGTAGAATTCAGTAGTCGTAACTGTATTGTCCATCTGCATGGGTGTCATGAAGTTCACCATTTCTGTCTTAAGAAGCATGAAGTTGGCTTTGGAGAAATTTTTTACCATGGTTTCCTTAATGGGGGTGGAGACAGGAAGTAGATATCTAGGGTAATTAGCTTATGGTTGGACTGGACCAATGAGGCGTTGACTTTAGGTGTGGAACACCGGTCACTCATGTTGGTAATGACTAGATCTAGGATACTGTTGCACCTGGTGGGGGTTTGGATAAGTTGATCCAGGGCATTGGAGTTTACGAATTCCAGAAATCGTTGAGCGAAGGAGTTGGTACATGAGTAGTTTTCCCAGTTAATGGTGGGGTAGTTCAAATTGCCCATTATTAGGGTGTTTGGTTGAACCCTAATATTTTCCAGTTCATCAAGAAAAGAGGAGTGGGAATCCTGGGGCATGGTGGGTGATCTGTAGCAAGCTACAATTTGGATTGCAGTTTTGCCCAGAGTTAGTTGCACTTGGATAACCTCGGCTGAATTATGCTGAGCAACTAGCCTGGAGGTGTGGATATCCTTAATGAATATGGACACACCTCCGCCTTTGGTGTTCCGGTCCAGGTTACATGGCCGAAAAGTGTGGTATGAGTTATAGCCTGGAAGTGCAGGGGTGCTCTCCAGAGCCTTGAATCAGGTCTCAGTCACTGCACAGATATCGATGCTCTCCATTTAAGGAGTGCCTCGAGTGAGTGCATTTTCAGATTTAGACTTCTAGCACTGAGTAGCATCACCCTCAGTTTTTGCCTGTACCTGTTATGGCGGCGAATTTGCTATGAAAACCTTGCCTAAAAAAGGCACTATAGGGGCGGCAAGAACCTTAGCAGGTATCCGGAATCCCAGGTGCAGGCCATCTCTGGCAAAGCATTGTGGTCTGTCGACCATGTCATCCCAGGCAGACAGATACTGGATCCCTTTACAATGGCACCAGAAGCTTAGCCAATTGTTGAAGTCAATCATTTTGTCCTTGTACTGCGGCATCATTCTGGGTGATGGCAGAATGCTACTCAGGGCTAGGGTCATACTTGCCTGGGCTACTAGATCGGAGAGCTCTTCCATGTCTCTTTTCATGTAGTCCAGGGAGGTATGTCTCAGGTCATTCACACCAACATGGACAATGACAGAGTCATATTTGTACTAGTTGTGGAGTAACCCGAGTGCGTGGGTTATGTGGCGGATCCTGGCAGCCGAAAGGCAGCTGACAGTAACCTTCTCCTTGTTTAACCTGGTGAGTGGGACATCAGTGTGCCTGACTATAGAGTCACCTATGACTAGTGTGTTGGGTACGTTGTTTTGCCTTATTGGCTGTGGTTGAGTGGCACACTGAGTCTGCGGGCTGTGTGTCATTTGGGTTGTGTTGGGGGGGGGTGGAGGTTGCTTGCATTTCTGCTTTGAAGGTCTCTGTTGCTTGAGCAGATTATTATTGAGAGCCTCCACAAATGTTTTTTGTGTTTCTATGTGTGGATTGTGGTGGTGTAGATTTAGTGAGACTATGTGATGAGTGTGGTGTGGTGCAAGTGTTTACCTTCTCCTCTTGACTGTCAAGTTCAGTCTTGATTGGAGAGAGCTTTACCTCCAGTTTGGCTAGATAAGTGCATCTCTCACAGGTTGTAGTATTGGGTGGTAGGAGGAGAGGGTTGTCTGTGTACATGAGGCAATTTCTACATTGCCCCAAGATGCCCAGATTCATCAGATAGACAGGAGAGAACACTGGGAGCTGACCCTTGGACATGCCTGAATAAAAAAACTATTTTCCTCTAGATAAGTGAGGAAAGTGAGTACAAGAGCTGTTTTTCTCTAAGCAAGTGAGGAAAGGAAGTACCAAAACTGTTTTCCTCTAGGTAATGAGGAAGGTTGAGTGCTGTAGTAATTAGGTTATTTAGTGCTTACAAGTTCTGAACAAGTGCTGATCACGAATAACCAATTTCTAGTGCTAAAACTAAGAATCTGTATCTGGACTAAACTAGTTATAGGAAAGGGGGGAAACAAGTGCAAATGCAGGCTTTTAAATCAGAAAGTTGAGAGAGATGGAAAAACTGCCCAAACGGCCAATAACTACAATTTCTGGGCCAGAACCACTCCTTATGTGGTAGATAGGTTACCTAGTGCTTACCACTCCCACTGATAAGCTAGAAGGCTTCCCTCCAACACAGAAAGCTTGGGGGGGCTCAGAAGCTGACATACAAACCTGGATACATATACATATATATATATATATATATATACACACACACACACACACATACACACACGTGTGTGTGTGTGTGTGCAGTTTATGTAGTCATAGAGACACTGTTACATACAGCTATATACAAATTAATATATCTCTTAAAATAGGGTTATAAAGACAGCTGATCAAACCATCTATGAACTGACCACAGATCAAAGATATTTATGGAATAAAACAGGGAAATACTATGCATCAAAATTTGTGCTGCTTGCATTCAATATATAGTTAGCCATTACTCACATTAATATCTCATAATAAGAAACACAGTAAAACTAAATATTTCATTCTAAATTAAAGACATACAAAGAAAAGAGACAAACATTTTGAATAAAGAAACAAAGTGATTTAAGACGTGGAACAAAAAAATATATATTTTTTAAACACCTTTACTGAATTATCACTTGTGACATAGGCACATTTACATTTATATAAAAGCAATCAAACTTTATTTGTATTAAGTTAAAATTAACAAACATTATGCTTCACATATATTTCTCTATATCATATAATCTAAGCAACATTACATAAATCATTCAATTCCTGTCCCTTTTTTTTAAACAAGAAACATCTTTATTAAACTATCACTTACGACATAAGCAATCATACATTTATAATAATGAAAACAAACCACACTGACACAATCCTAGTTACAAGCATTTTACATCACAAACCATACTGACACACTCCCAGTTGCAAACATTATACGTCACTTATAATCTACCCTATCATTCATTTTTCAAACATTACACCGCTCATTTAAGTCCTGCCTTCTTTTAAACCTCATTCCTCCTCTGTATGTATTGTTCTCACAATTTCCATTTTTCCTATGTAGTTTGCTCCTACCTTTTTCTAAAGATTTCAGTTCCAGTTGTTTTATTTCTATTACTATATTCACTACTTCTAATATAGTTGGTTTAGATTTTCATTTCCATTTTCTAGTAACTGCTTTTTGGCAGCCACCATAAACAGAGACAGCAAGGCCTTACCATGTCTAGGCAATTCTGATTTTGTATTACAGCTCGGAAAAATCATCTCCCTTGTCACACCAATCTGCCCACCCAGCATCTCCTACAGTGCATTCTGCAGGGAATCAAAGTCCACCAACTCACTGTACTCACAGAAAATATGTTCCCAAATCCCTCTTTCTTCCCCATCACACCTGCAACATTTGCTATCTACCAGAGGAAACATTCTCTGGAGTCTACTTTTGAACATAGACTTCAACTCATAAAAATGGTCTTGGTACCCCAAGATTTATACAGAATACAAATAACATCTCCTATTCCAAATAAATTCTACCTGAAGAATTTCAGTAGAATTTCCCTAACATTCTTATAGTTCCCTAGTAAATAATGAATTGCTTACAAGCATCATGCTATATCTTGGGACAGAGGCCATATTAAATTACCTGATCTAGAAAGCTACCCCCATAAATGTTAGTGTTCATTAGGCTGATAATAACTACAAAGGTAATTGGAAAGCTTTACAAACACATCATCCATTGCTATAGAGATTACAGAAAACACAGAGTGGTTGTTATATGCAACTATTTCCATTTCAGTGTACACACTAACACATTCACATTAGGTCAACAACATTGTGAAACATACTGGGGCGTACTGATCTAAAACTTTGTGCTTTAATATACTTGCACTATTTTGTATAATGAAAGTTCTAATCAAAACCGAGACACTGGACAAAATACAGGATGTATAACTGTTTACAAGGTTCAAAAAAAAAAAAAAAAAAAAAAGGAGAGACTCAAGACCTAGACTCAAAGGACTGGACTGCAACACAGGTAATTAGAAGTTATGCACAACAGAAATTTCTTGGTGTAGGAGGTACTACAAAAACCAGGATATCCATAAATTACTTGATTTCCTCTTCCAGTTTATAATATAAATCCTACATAACACTACTGAAAGATCTGTGTATGCTCCTTATTATACACAAAGAAGAATTATAAATGGTAGACTTTGGAATTTTATCTTCCAAAATGAGGAGAAAAGTTTGTCAAAAAATAGTAAAAGTCTTATATGTTTGAAATCTATTGGGAGATCTTCCCTTGTTCAGTATGGGTAGGTGTTTGCTTGGAAATGATTCCTTGGGCTTTATATATGCCTGAAAAAATTAAGGAAATGAGTAAAAACAATAAAATAGTATTCTGGAAATGTAAATTAGAATAAAAGTTGAATGGAACCCTATGATGTATACATTTTCATTGCTGGAAGAATTTTGTGAAGATGGTTATTTCCCTGCAATCTCTGTAGACAGACAAAATGTTTATTACAAAACACTTTGCATTACTTAATATTACCATCCCTCTCAAAGTGAAAACAGATCAATATTGCCTTTTATGGACTATTCTAACCACTGCAAAAAAGGTTATTACAAGAAACTGGAAAACTAGTAGATGTTAAGTTGTCAATCTCGCCTTCATTCTTGCTTGATGGGTTCGGAGCCGATCCTCGGCTCCGACTCGGCACTTGCTAAGCTCGAGAGTCACTTTTACCAGCTCGAGGCAGCCCCATATCCCATGATGCAAGGCGGTAAGTACCCAGATCTCGTTTGCCGCTTCGCTGATGAGGTCCTCCTTTTACCAGCTCCTGGTAAGTGATTTATACACTACTGTTTTTGCCCCTTTTTCTATTTAAACTTTAATTTTAACAGTTTTAGACTAGTTTTAGTCCCGTTCTGACTAGAATTCCCTCTCTCCTTAAAAATTTTTAGTCAGGCCTTCTCCCATCCCATCCCCCCCTTGTTAGGGTGTGTGTGTGTATGTGAGAGATTAGTGTTTCTTTAATTTTGGGATAATATTTTCTTGGACAGGTGTTGTGTGTGTGTTTTTTTTACACCATGTCTAAGGAAAGGGTCTCAGGCTTTAAGAAGTGTGACTCGTGCTGTCAGAAGATGTCTCTGACAGACGGTCACACTTCTTGCTTATACTGCCTGGGACCTCTCCACCTGCAGGACTCCTGTGCGAGTTGTCATTCTTTTAGCCAGAGAGTCCTGCAGGAAAGGAGAAACAAGCTTATTTTGAGGGGCCTACTTAAACCGGAGGGCTCTCCGGCTAAGTCGGCTCCAACCAAGACTTCCAAGTCTTCCAAGGCCCAGGCTTCTGTGTCCAAGCCTGCGGCCTCGGCTCCGACTCTTTCAGAGTCGAGATCGGCTCCGGCTGGAGCCGATCCTGGTTTGCACAAACCTTCGGCACCGATGGCTATCGGTGCCGATTCTGGTTCGGTCACTTCGGTGTCGGCTCCGATCGGTTCCGACCACCATGTGGCTCAGGCTTCAGTGTCGGCGCCGACCGGCTCCGACACCCTTACTTTTATGTCTGTATCGGCTCCGGCCAGAGCTGATGCATCGAAACTTTCTGTCGGTGCCGAAAAGTTGTCGGCTCCGACAGCTTCCATAGTTTCGTCGGCTCCGATGGTTCCTTCGAGGAAGAGGTCCAGGTCCCCTTCCTTGGAACCGATACTCTCGGCTCCGGCATCTCCTCTCCTCTCGGAAAGGAGCCATCAGAGCCGATCATCCAGGTCATCCAGGCTTTCTGACCATGATTTAGAGAGGGTGGTCAGTAGATTATTAAAATCACAGGCACTGGCCCAGATGCTACATAGTCCGTCTCAACAGACGACTATTAGTCCACACCCCATTGCAGTTCCTCCTTCGACTCTACCCCAGAGTTTGGAGTTGGAGTCTTCGGGAATGGTTTCTGCTACGGCTGAGGGACAGATACCCCCTTCTGCTCCTTCAGCCTCTACTCTTATCTCCTCTTCGAGACCTTCCTTAGAGGATTCGGTGGTCGGGCTTCCCTGGTCTCCTCCGAAAGGGTGAGTGGCATCGGACCCTTGTCCGACCCCACTCTTCTCCTTGGAGCCTCGGCCTTGGTGAGCTCGGCTCCGACATCTGCCTCGGAGCCTTCCCTTTCGGTGGGTCCTGGAGTTCCTGGTTCTTCGGAACGGGTTCTCTCGGACCTCCCTGGGAGGGGAGCCTTCGAGGTGATGAAGAGTGTGCTGGCCACTGGACTCAGCCAGCAGTCTATTCCCTTAGCTCCTCCCTCTATGGTGCCTGTCGATATCTCTGCCACTTCTCTTGCTCCCGGACCCAGAGATCCTCCGCCTCAGGTTTCCCCACTGGGAAGAACCCCCTCTTCTGAGGATTCTCCTGATCAGTCAGGGGATCCTCCGCGCAAGAGGACCTGTAAGAGGAAACACGTAGACTCCCCCGAGTCTATCACTTCAGATACCGACTTAGATGAGTCAGAGGGATCCCCAAGATCCCCCTCTGAGGATGTCTCCTTTTCAGACATCCTAGAACTCCTTAAACAGAGGGGAAACTGGCCCTCCAATAATCCCTCTGAGGATGAGTCGGTATACCTGGAGGCGTTTGGATCTCGGCCCTCCACCTCCTGGGTGTCTCCGCCTTTCGACCCCCTTATGCAGGTTATTGCTCGAAAGGCTTGGGCTGCTCCTGACTCTGTAGAGCCAGTCCCTAGGAGGCCTTCTAAATTTATTACTGCCCCATCGGACAAGCAATTCCTCACGAAAGGTGTCCCTGCTGATGCCATGGTGGTGGCGGCTGCCACTAACAAGGAACTTGCAGATCCTTCCGTACCTATCCATCCTCCTAATAAGGACTCTAGGACCATGGATAGGTATGGTAAGCGGATGTTCTCTTCAGCGACCTTTGCTATGCGTTCGCTGAACTACCTATGTCACTTCACCAGACTCCAGAGGGATATCCTTAAGGAGCTAGGTGAAGTAGTACAGGATCCGACAGCTGCAGGGGCTCAAGAAAAATTGCTTCGCAGCTAGGAACCCTTAATTCTATTGCTAACTCCTCCATGCGACTGATATCATATGCAGCAGATGGAGCGAGTAGGGCCGCAGGTACAGGTGTGGCTCTTAGACACCAAGCCTGGATGCGGCTCTGTAATTTTGCAGATCCCTTTAAGGCGTCCTTCGCAAACTCTCCCTTTGATGGGTCAGCTTTGTTTGGCCCTCAAGTGAAGGAAACGTTGACCAGGTGTGAGCAGGACGGCAAGACTCTTTCTGCCGTAGGGGTCCATTTTTCCACCCCTTCTAGACCTTACCACAAAGGGCAGAAGGGTGGCAAAATGTGGTTCCGCAAATCCCAAGGAGTCACGCCGGATTCACGTGGTCAGTTTACCCCTAGAGGCAGAGGGGGTAACAATAACAGACGCCGCTCTAGAGGCAGAGGAGGTCCACAAAACCAGGGAAGCAGAGAGCCTCTCTCTGACAAGCCCTTTCAGCATTCCTGAGATGTTGCCCGACTGTCCATCCTTGGGGGCAGTCGGGGGAAGACTATCGCTGTACCCAGAAGCCTGGCTTTCCCTCACTCAAGACAGATGGGTACAGTCGATCATATCCGAGGGTTACAAAATTCCTTTCGAGGAAAGTCCTTTCTACCACTCAAATTCCCTTCCAGATGTACCAACCGGTCTAAGGGAAATTGCAGAGTCAGAAGTCTTAAAACTTCTGCAAAAAAGAGCCATTCAGCCAGTTACAACAGATCATTCAGAGCCCGGAATCTACTCAAGGTTCTTTTTGGTCCCCAAAAAGACGGGAGACTGGAGACCAATATTGGATCTCAGCAGACTCAACAAGTCTGTGAGGAAGACAAGATTCCGAATGGTCACTCTTCAGTCAATTCTGCCCTTCTTACAGAAGGACAACTGGATGTGCTCAATAGATCTTCAGGATGCGTACTATCACATAAAAATTCACAGATGCTCCAGGAGATTTCTCCGCTTTCGGCTGGGGTCCAGTCATTTCCAGTTCAGAGCCCTGCCCTTTGGTCTCACTACACCCCCCAGAGTGTTCACCAAATGTATGGCAGTGGTAACGGCTCACCTGAGACGTCAAGGATTCCAGGTGTTTCCGTATCTCGACGACTGGCTCCTTTCAGCCACCACCAGGCATCAGCTTCTTCAAGCCAGGGATTATACAATAAATCTTTGCTCTCAATTGGGCATCTCGATCAACTCAGGAAAATCCTCCTTATTGCCCTGCCAGTCTATTACTTTCATAGGCGCAAACTTAAACACTGTTCAGATGTCAGCTACCCTTACAGATCAAAGAATCTCAGACATTCAAAGTCACGTCAGGATCATTCTAGCCAGCAAGAAGGTACAGGCCAGAATGGTTCTAAAGGTGTTGGGCCTCATGGATGCGGCCATTACCCTTCTTCCCCTGGCTCGCTTCCATATGCGCCTTCTTCAGTGGATGTTGTTCACTCAGTGGTCTTACCAACAACTTCCGATGCGTTACCAAATACTGGTGACACAGATATGCAAGAATCATCTTGCTTGGTGGATTACTTCTCCCCAGATTCACCAAGGCAGACCCTTTGTACACCCAACTCCGGTAGCCACTGTCAATACGGACGCCTCCCTGATCAGGTGGGGGCATTATCAGGGCAGGATGGTTCATGGACGTGGCAACCTTCGAATACCACCTGCACATAAATGTCCTAGAGATGAGAGCAGTGCTTTTAACGTTGCAAGCCCTCAACGACTTTCTTCCCTTGGGGACAATTGCAGTCCACACAGACAACATGTCTGTAGTTTGGTATATCAACAAACAGGGCGGAACCAAGTCTTACCCCTTGTGACGAGAAGCGCTCAGACTTTGGCAATGGGTGATCTCCTCTCATCGGTTTCTGGTAGCAACGCATATCCCTGGGAAAACCAACATTTTAGCGGACAGATTGAGCAGAGCTATTCTCATGCCTCACGAGTGGTCTCTCAAACAATCTATAGTGGAAGAGATTTTTCTGGAATGGGGTCGCCCATGTTGCGATCTTTTTGCTACTCCCCAAAATAGCAAATGCCCAGACTTCTTCTCTCTCTTTCCACTGCCAGGCCATCCCCCCAGAGACGCTCTGACCCAGGATTGGCCCCAGGGACTTCTTTATGCCTTTCCTCCTTTTCCTCTGATCCCTCAAGTTATCCAGAAAGCAACCATTTTGAGAGCCAAAATGATTCTCATTGCACCTTATTGGCCTCGACAAATTTGGTTTCCGTTCCTCCGTCACCTTTTGGTGCAGCCGTGGCATCTGGACCCAGTGCCAGATCTTCTGATTCACCAATCCGGTCAGCTGCACCGATCTATCCCTTCTCTCAACCTCACAGCATGGTTGCCCCACTTCCTTCCTTAGCCAGGCTTCCCATGATCTCTAACCCTGTTAGAGACATCATAGTAGCTTCCTTAAAATCCTCTACTAGGAGGATTTATACTAGCAAATGGAAACGTTTTTCTTATTGGGCTAAAGCCAAGAGTACTGATCCCTTCACTGCTCCAGTACAAGCAGTTTTGGATTTCTTAGCGGAGATTTTTCACGCGGGCTCCTCTTCTTCCACAGTCAAAGTTCAGTTGGCCTCTATCTCAAACTTTCATGTCGGGTTAGCAGATCACAACATTATGTCCCACAGGCTTTGTAGAGCCTTCTTGAAAGGAATTTTCCTCCTGAAACCTCCAGTCAGGAGTCCTCCTCCTCAATGGGACCTAAATTTAGTGCTGACATCCTTGATTCTTCCTCCCTTCGAGCCAGCTGTTTCTTGTTCCTGAAATTTCTTTCATGGAAAACTTTATTCCTGGTTGCTATTACTTGGCTAGGAGGGTGTCTGAACTTCATGCTCTATCTGTTCGCCCCCCCCCTATTTGGTCTTCCACAAAGACAGGGTATCATTGAGAACTAATCCGACCTTTTTGCCTAAGGTCGCCTCAAAGACTAATTTGAATCAGGCTATTGATCTCCTGTATTTTTTCCAAACTATTCAAACAGATCGGAACAAAAATTACATTATCTTGATGTCCACCGCCAACTCAGATATTATTTAGACAGAACAAAACAATTCAGGAAATCCGATCAACTCTTTGTTTCCTATGCTGATAACAAGAAAGGCCTTCCTGTCTCAAAAGTGACCTTGTCTAGATGGCTTTCTTCTGTCATCTCTGAAATTTATCAGCTCAGGGGAAAACAGCTGTGCTCGAAACCTAAAGCGCATTCAACCAGAAGCTTAGCCACTTTCCACAGCTTTTCAAGCTAGACTTCCATTAGACACTATTTGTGCAGCAGCCACTTGGGCCACTCCTCATACATTTGTTTCCCATTACAAATTGGATTTGGCCTCCAGGGACAGAGCCAGTTTTGGCTCTACAGTTCTCAAGAGTCTGTTCCATTGAGCCACCCAGGATAGAGGTGCTAGGGACGCGGTCCCATCAAGCAAGAATGAAGGCGAGATTGACAACTTAACATTGAGAAGTTATGTACCTACCATAATGTTCCATGTTAGTTGTCTTCTCTCGCCTTCTTTCTTGCGACCCTCCCTCCTTCCCCCAGGCCTGGACAGACCTTTCTCTACAAGGAATTATGCTTCTGAAGACCATACAAAGCTGGTCCTTCTACCATCCTTCAGGTTTTTTTCTCTCCTTCTTTCTTCCTTTGGGAAGTTATTATGCTAGGTGCTATTGCCTTTTGTCATCAAACGAGATCTGGGTACTTACCGCCTTGCATCATGGGATATGGGGCTGCCTCGAGCTGGTAAAAGTGACTCTCGAGCTTAGCAAGTGTCGGCTCCAAACCCATCAAGCAAGAAAGAAGGCGAGAGAAGACAACTAACATGGCACGTTATGGTAGGTACATAACTTCTCATTCCTCACCATTTACTGACTTCCATGTCATCTTGAAAAATGAGCAAAGAGATTAACAGAAGTCAGAGGCCTTCTTCAAAGAACTTTTGAGTCAAATTCATGGTCTAAATTCCAATGTCTGACACAGACTATAACTTCAACCAACAAATCATTGTTGGTGATGACTATGGAAATACTATCATAACCTCTCTATTTTTTTTATAAGAGTTTAATTTATTTATTAATTTATTAAAAATAAAAAATACTGGAAAGCCACCAAATGAAAATACAAAAGTCCAGTATAAGTTGAGTGCTTTCTTTTGTTTTAATTCAACGAACTTCTTCAGAACTAATGACAACACTTATATATATCAAGTTAATTATCCAATCAATCAATTACATATGCAAATAATACTTTTCTCCGCAGAAAATACATACTTTTTAGAATAATAATAGAAAACAATAAATAAAAAAGCAAAATTGCATATAAATCAATAATAGTATTTGTCGTTTAAAAGACATTTGATGTTTAAAGTGCCATTTAAACCTGGAAGTTTCATTTGGTGTCCTTCCAGTATTTTTTTTTTAATAAGTTTAGTTTTTTTTTATTTATTAATTCACTTACAGCATTTATTGGGATAGTCTGCCTGCACAGAAAGCTACCTCTTTGCAGTATAGGCCCCAGAAGAAAAGCTTATGAACACAGTAAACACAGGTAATTAACAAATATACAAAATTTTAAACAAAGTATCATTGATTAACAGCAGCATAATGTAAGGACCTATGAAATATATTTGGCAATGAAACTGGTAAAAGGAGAGAAAAGGAGACAAAGTTAATTTATAAGTGTTATGAAATGGTTACTGACATCAGTTGAAACAGTATAGATAGTTGGCCTGAATGATTAGACTCTATGTTAAAGTTTATGAAAATGCTTGTTTAAAAAATTATTACAGTTTTAAACAATGTTTTATTTTGTAACATGATAGACATGGATAATAAGAAGTTATGTACTCACCATAACGTTCCATGTGAGTTGTTCCATCTCGCCTTCATTCTTCACTGATAGGTTCGGAGCCGATCCCTCGGCTTCGACACGGCTGTTAGCAAAGCTCAAGATTTACCAGTAGCTCGAGACCAAGCCCCTTATATCCCATGATGCACTGCTGGAATTACCTCAGATCTTGTTTGCTGTGTGTACCATATCCCTGTGAGAGAACTACTCTCCTAAGAGAGAGAAGGATTGAATAACCAGGATGAGATCAGCCTCTATATGTTCAATCTCGCCATTCATTCTTCACTGATGGGTAGCGTCCCTAGCACCCTGAATCTGGGTTGGCTCATGGGAGTACATTCTTCAGGACCATAGACTCAAAGGAAGCCATGTCCCTGGAGGCCTTATCAACTTTGTAATGAGTGATTTTAGGCCAAGTGGCTGCAGCACAAATGTTATCAAGGGGTAATTTGGCTTGAAATGCAGAAGAAGTAGAAACTGCTCTGGTAGAATGAGCTTTAATCTTGTGCAGTAAGGGCATATTAGCCACTGAATAAATAAAAGCGATACAATCAGATAGCCATTTAGAAAGCGTTGATGTGAAAGTGTTCAATCTCGCCGTTTGTTCTTACACACGGGTTCGGAGCCGATCCTCGGCTCCGAGTCGGCCGCATAGCAAAGCTCTGCATCTTAGAGAAGCTCGAGACCAGGCTATATCCCACAATCCTCCCTGCCATTACTCAGATCTAGTTTGCCACTGCAACGGGTCACATCGTTCAGAGAGCTCGGACCAGAGAAAACTGTTGTTAGACAGATAAGATTTGTCAAAAGTTCTTATACTTCTATAGTTCTATAGTTTTTGATAATTTATTTTCTGATACTATAGTGTGTGTGTATGTATTGTAGTTAGTTTCTTTATAGGTTTCCCTTTTGGGGCCTACCCTTCTATATAGCTTTATTTTTTTCCCTTAATATTAGCTAGTGTTAAATTCTATCTTTTTTACAGTGAGTTTACTGTTATGTCTGAAAAAGCCAAGTCTGGTTTTAAAAGGTGTCAGTGTGGACAGAAAATGTCCATCACTGACAACCACACTTCCTGCGTCTACTGTCTTGGCCCTCTCCACTTGAAGAGGATTGCTCTATTTGCCATTCCTTCAGTGGGAAGGTCATGACAGATAGATGCAGGAAACTTATAGACAGGGGACTTCTTAAGCCTGCTTTCCAAGAGGCCTTGGACAAGTCTGACCCAGGCTTCTAAGTCCTCGAAGGGGTCGAAGATGTCGGACCCCATGTCATCGGCTCTGAGTACATCTTCTAAAGTTCGTTCGCCGGTTCCACAGACTTCGGGGCCGAGCGTCGAACGTTTATCTCTCACTGAGCCCCAGGTCTTGGAACCAGTGTCAGAACTACCGCCACCTTCTATTCTTCGGTCGGTGCCATCTTCGGCCCCTTCGACCCGATCTTCCAGACCATTATCCGATACTGATGTGGATCGTGTCATGCAGAAACTTATGGAGAACACGGCCCTTTCCAAATTGATTGCAGTTTCCTCCCAATTGGTGTAGAAACTAGAAGGCCTTCCCTTATCTCCAACAGGTCCTCCTTCGAGACCCATCCAGTCTTCGGAGCCGGAAGAGGATGAGCCGATGATAGTGGAGCCCTCGGTGCCGAAACCGTCCATTGCACGATCGACACCATTTACCTTGACTCCATCGGAACCTATAGGTGAGTCGCGGAGTCGACGATCTCTCCTTGGTTCTGGGACCGAGAGTTGTACCGACCTTTCGGTGCCGACTCTCCCTCTCGGGGCCTCGGCGCAGATTGGCTCGGCTCCGTCCTCGGGGTCGAGACCCATGGGCCCCGTGTCTCGGATTCTTCCATGTTCTTCGGAACCTGGGGAGTCCTCGACCCGAGGTTCAGGGGTTTTTGACCTTATGAGGAAGGTTTTGTCTACACAGACAACCACTTCATCGGACGCGTCTTCTCCCTCCCTTAAGGAGCCGCTCTCTGTTTCTGTTCCCACAACACATCCAAAGCGTGGAGCACCATTGTCTCAGCCATCCCAAGAGGATGCCCGCTGTTCCTCGGAGGCCTCACCGGAATCTCCCTCCGATGAGGTTCCGAGGAAAAGATTGTGCAAGAGGAGAAACTTAGATTCCCCACAGGAATCTCTAACTTCTGACACTGACTTGGATGAGTCAGAGGGGTCCCCAAAATCCCCCTCAGAGGATTGTCTCACTTGCGGACATCTTGGAGATATTAAAACAGAGGGGTGATTGGCAGTCCCTAGCCCCCACTGAGGACGAGTCGGTGTTGCTGAAGGCATTTGGTGCTCAACCTTCTACCTCCTGGGTTACTCCGCCCTTCGATGAGTTAATGTATTTGATTGCTCGAAGGGCGTGGGAGACACCGATCACAGTGGAACCGGTCCCTCGAAAACCAAGCAAGTTTATTACCGCTCCCCAGGACAAGACTTATCTCACCAAAGGAGTCCCGGTTGATGCTATGGTGGTGGCTGCAGCCACTAAAAAGGAGATGTCGGAGTCTTCCTCTTCTGTTCATCCTCCTAATAAGGATTCTAGGACTATGGACAGATACGGGAAGCGTGTTTTTAGTTCAGCGACTTTTTCTATGTGTTCGCTAAACTATTTGACACATTTTACACGTCTACAGAGGGATCTCATCAAGGAGCTGGGAGATACTCTCCAGGGTAACACAGATGCTGCTGTTTCAGATAAGGTAACAGCACAGCTTAACACCCTTACCTCCGTTCTGAACTCGTCCATGAGGCTCATCTCGTATGTGGCTGAAGGGTCGAGTAGAGCCGCAGCTTCAGCGATTGCTCTACGAAAACAATCCTGGATGCGGCTGTGCTCATTTGCGGAAGCCTTCAAGTCTTCCTTCGCCAATGCCCCCTTTGATGGTGCCACTCTTTTTGGGCCCAAAGTGAGAGAGACATTAACTCGGTGTGAGCAGGAAGGAAAGACTCTGTCTGCTGTCGGAGTCCGTTTTTCCTTTCCATCTAGACCGTACCCCAAAGGGCAACGAGGCGGAAAAATGTGGTTCCGTAGAACTCAGGGATCTTTCCAGGCCACACAGAGTGAACCTCCCCAGAGGCAGAGGGGGAGAGGCAGACATGGAAGACATCGCCCCGGCGGCAGAGGGGGTCTGCAGAACCAAGGTGACAGGGATCCTATCCCTGGTAAGCCTTTCCAGCACTCCTGAATGGGGGCCCGACTGTCCTGCTCTGGAGGCAGTTCAGGGTTGCTTGGCTTTATACCCACAGGTCTGGCTAACTCTCACCTCTGACTCCTGGGTAAAAAGCATTTTAATCAGAGGATACAAAATCCCCTTTATGTCAACTCCACCCCAACAAAGAAGGTCTCCAGATGTGCCACCCCGTCTGCGAGGCCCAGCAGCAATAGAAATTTCAAAGCTGCTCAAAAAAAGAGTCATTCAGCCAGTCCTGCCGGACCAAAAAGGATCAGGAACTTACTCAAGGTTCTTTTTAGTTCCAAAAAAGACAGGGGACTGGAGACCCATTTTGGATCTCAGCAATCTCAATACCTTCGTAAAGAAGGAAAAGTTCCGGATGGTCACACTTCAATCGATCCTTTCATTTTTGCAGAAGGATGACTGGATGTGCTCGACAGATCTCAAGGACGCGTACTACCACATCAAGATGGCCAGACCATCCAGAGATCACCTGGCTGGGAGCCAGTCATTTTCAATTTCGAGCCCTGCCCTTTGGGCTCACCTCAGCCCCCAGGGTATTCACCAAATGCATGGCTGGGGTAGCGTCTCACTTGAGATGTCTAGGATTTCGGGTGTTTCCCTATCTGGACAACTGGCTCCTCACCGCCACCACCGAGTGTCGCCTCATACAAGCCAGAGACTATACAGTCAACCTTTGTTCCCACCTAGGGATTTCCATAAACTTCGAAAAATCTGCCTTACTGCCCTCACAGCATATTTCATTCATCGGAGCAGACCTAGATACGCGCTTAACATTGGTAAAGCTCCCTCAAGTAAGGGCTTCATCCCTCAAGGATCAGGTTCTTCTTCTACTGCAATGCAGGAAAGCCCCGGCCAAATTGGTGTTGAAGGTTTTGGGACTCATGGCAGTGTCCCTGATTGCAGTTCCCATGGGGAGATTGCACATGAGGCTCCTCCAATGGCTGCTGTTCACGCAGTGGTCATTCCAGCAGTTACCCCTAATGCACGAGATTCTGATAACAGATTCTTGCAAGCGAGACCTCTCATGGTGGGTGTCCAGTCAGGATCTCACTATGGGTCATCCATTTGTTCTACCGAATCAGACGGCCACTATAACCACGGACGCTTCTCTGATAGGGTGGGGGGGGACTTTTTCGGGGAAGAACAGTCCAAGGGGAATGGTCCAACATGGAGTACAACCTGCACATAAATGTTCTGGAAATGAGGGCGGTGTTCTTGGCGTTGCAACACTTTCAAACCCTCCTACCTCTAGGAATAGTAGCAGTTCAGACAGACAACATGTCTGTAGTCTGGTACATAAACAAACAAGGGGGAACCAGATCTTACCCATTATGCAGAGAGGCCATGAGAATTTGGCAATGGGCGGAGTCCACGGGTCGCTTTCTGATAGCAATGCACATCCCGGGGTCATCCAACGTCATTGCGGACAGGTTGAGCAGAGCCATCCTGTTACCTCACGAGTGGTCCCTCAAACCACAGGTGGCGGAAAGAATTTTCCGCAAATGGGGCCAGCCTTGCTGCGATCTATTCGCCTCCCCGATGAATACCAAATGCAGAAGCTATTTTGCCCTTCTACCCCCTCCAGGGGATGTCCCCAGGGACGCACTGATACACGATTGGCCCCCGGGTCTCCTATATGCATTTCCACCTACCCCCTTGATTCCCAAATTTCTTCAGAAAGCCACGAACCTGGAAAGGACAATTATACTCATAGCCCCATTCTGGCCTCGACAGATATGGTTCCCCTTTCTTCGAGCCCATCAAACAGAGGAACCATGGATCCTGGACCCAGTACCAGATCTACTGACACATTCGTCGGGAGTTCCTCACCCGTCTCTTCTATCCCTCAGACTAGCAGCTTGGCTGCTCCACTTCCCCGCCTAGCCAGGTCTGATCTACTTTCTCCGGCAGTTCAATGCATTTTGGTTGCCTCTCATAAGGCTTCCACTACAAAACTCTACAAGAGTAAATGGAAACGCTTTGTGTACTGGGCATCTAGTCAACACTTGGATCCCCTGGTTGCTCCTTTACATAAAGTTCTAGAATTTCTATCCATCCTTTTCCATGAAGGAGCCTCTACTTCCACACTAAGAGTACAGTTGGCGACCATATCCAACTTCCATGTTGGTGAGGACGGTTCTTCTATTATGTCCCACAGGCTTTGTAAGGCTTTTATGAAAGGCTCCTTCCATCTTCGACCGCCCGTCAGAGACCCTTTATTGCCATGGAATTTAAATTTGTTATTGTCACAACTAATGTTGCCACCCTTCGAACCAGCCTCTTCTTGCCTCCTGAAGTTTTTGTCGTGGAAGACTCTTTTTCTTGTAGCGGTTACTTCAGCTCGGAGAGTGTCAGAGCTGCAAGCACTGTCAATTAAACCATCTTACTTAATTTTCCACCCAGATAGAGTTTCCTTACAAACAAATCCGTCTTTCCTTCCTAAGGTATGTTCTGTCATAAATATTAATCAGTCCATTGAACTCCCTACTTTCTTCAAAAACCATACCAGCAAGTTGGAATATATGCTGCACAAGTTAGATGTCCACAGACAGCTAAGATTTTATTTGGACAGGACTAAAGATTACAGAAAAACAGATCAACTTTTTGTTGCATTTGCAGACAATAAAAAGGGCATGGCAGTTACAAAACGCACGCTTTCTAAATGGCTTACTGATTGTATAGCCTTTGTGTATTCTAAGTCAAATCAGGCCTTGCCCACCAAACCTAAGGGCCATTCTACTAGATCCGTTTCCACTTCCTTGGCTCATGCAGCTCGCCTGCCTTTGGACACGATTTGTGCAGCAGCCACGTGGTCTAAACCACATACTTTCATCGCTCATTATAGGGTTGACAAAGCCTCCAAAGACAGGACATCTTTTGGTTCCACTGTGCTCAGGAACATTCTTCCATGAGTCACTCAGGGTGATGGAGCTAGGGACGCTACCCGTGTGTAAGAACAAACGGCGAGATTGAACACTCTCACATAAAGAAGTTATGTTCTTACCATAACGTTCCATGTGGAGTGTTCATCTCGCCTTTGTTCTTACATTCCCCCCCTTCCCTCCCTCACATGTTTGGAAGAACGAGTAGGACTAGAGTCTGGTCCACATGTCTTTACCTCTTCCGGGTATATATATATATATTACCTCATACCTCATAGGGTATATTCGTTACCCTTTAGTTTATTTGTCAGTGAGATGGTGTCTCTGAATTTTTGTAGCAGTATGTAGCCTTAGCACCTCAGGTTTATTGTTAGTCTGGTTTGCCTGCAAACTAGATCTGAGTAATGGCAGGGAGGATTGTATGATATAGCCTGGTCTTGAGCTTCTCTAAGATGCAGAGCTTTGCTATGTGGCCGACTCGGAGCCGAGGATCGGCTCCGAACCCGTGTGTAAGAACAAAGGCGAGATGAACACTCCACATGGAACGTTATGGTAAGAACATAACTTCTTTTTTAGCCACTGGTCTACCTTTTCTGGCTTCAGAGAAAGACACAAAGAGCTGGTCTGATTTTCTAACATCTTTTGTTCTGTCCAAATAATATCTGAGCTGTTTGTGAACGTCAAGTTTGTGCAGCATGTACTCTAATATGTTGGAATGGTTAGGGAAGAAGACTGGCAACTCAATGACTTGGTTGATATTAAGACTCAGAACAAACTTTGGGCAAAAAAAGAGGGCTTTGTCCTAAGAGATGCTCTATCAGCATGAAAAATCAAATAAGGAGAGCTGATAGACAAAGCTTGAAGCTGTGACACACTGCGGGCAGAAGTAATAGCTACCAGAAATATGATTTCCCATGATAAAAATTTGAGATCACAAGATGATGCTCATTCAAATGGGGGAAGAATCATGCGAGACAGCATAAAGTTTAGATTCCAAGCTGAATAAGGAGTTTTCACTGGAGGCCTCATATGGAAGGTCCCTTTGAGAAAGGCCTTGGACAACTTGTGGGACATTATGTTTATGTCGTCCACTCCTAGATGAAAGCTAGATATAGCAGCCAACTGGACCCGAACTGTAACAGGTGTAGCTCCCTCATTAAAAATCATAGTCAAGAATTCTAAAATGGACAGCAAGGGGGCTTGATAAGGATCAATGTTCTGCTTAGAAGCCCATATGGAAAATCTCTTCCACTTACTAAGATATAGTCTCCTGGTGGACGGCTTATGAGACAACAAGAGGATCTGTCTTGTCTCATCAGACAGATCATGAAGCCTGGCTATGATGGGAACTGGAGCAACCAAGCTGTGAGCTTTAGTGACTGCAATGAAGTATGGAGGTCCCCTGACGGATGTGTCAGAAGGTCTAGAACTGGGTCCAGAATCCATGGATCCTCCAATAGATGATGATGAAGAAATGGGAACCAAATCTGCCGAGGCCAATGTGGGGCTATAAGGATGATAGTCCTTCCCAGCATCATTGCTTTCTGTAGAAGTCCGGGTATAAGAGGAACTGGAAGAAATGCAGACAGAAGACCCAGGGGCCAATAGTGTATGAGTGCATCTCTCGGGGGTTGTCCGGGAGGGGGAAACAGGGCAAAGTAGCTTCTGCATTTCGTGCTGATGTGACTGGCAAAAAGGTAGCAGCAAGGCTGGCCCCATTTGCAGAAAATCCTGTCCGCAATCTCTTGTTTGAGGGACCACTCGTGTGACAACAGAATTGCCCTGCTCAGTTTGTCTGCTATCCCATTGGATCTCCACGGGATGTGCGTTGCCAACAGAAAGTGCTGGGAGGAGACAACCCACTGCCAAACTCTGAGGGCTTCTCGGCAAAGGGGGTAAGACTTGGTCCCACCTTGCTTGTTCAAATACCAGGCTACCGACATGTTGTCTCTCTGAACTGCAATCGTCCCTAGAGGAAGACAGTCCTGAAAGTACTGCAACGTCAGAAGTACTGCTCTCATCTCTAGGACATTGATATGCAGGTGTGATTCTTGATCCGTCCATGTGCCTTGGATGGTCATTCCCTGAAAATGCCCCCCACCCTATCAGGGAAGCATTCATGGTCACCAGTGGCTACTGAAGGGGGTAGAATAAAGGGACTTCCTATGGTTATATGAAGAGATGTCAGCCGCCACTGGAGATCTCTCTTACAAGAGTTTGTAATTAAAATCATATGACTCATTGGAAGTTCCTGATAGGACCATTGGGTGAACAGCAGCCATTGAAGAATCCGCATATGCATCCTTGCTAAAGGTATGGCCAAGATCACTGCAGCCATCAAACCTAATACTTTTAAGACTTCTGCAGCTGGTGCTCTGTCCCTTGACAAGCTGGCGAAGGAGAAAAACCCTCTCTGTTGGCAGTCACAGAGTGGTGGTGGTTGAAGTGTCTAACTCTGCCCCTATAAAGACAATAAGCTGCTATGTCGACAATGCAGATTTTTCTGAGTTGATTGTAATGCCTAAGTGATGAGAAAGTGTCAGAGTGTATTCTCTTGCTTGAATAAGTTGATGCCTGGTGGTGGAGGTAAGGAGCCAACTGTTTAGGTACGGAAACACCTGGAAACCTAGACGCCTCAGATGAGCCGTGACCACTACTATGCATTTGGTGAACACTCTGGGGGCTGTACTGAGACCAAAGGGCAGGGCTCAAAACTGATAATGACTGGCTCCCAGCCAGAAACGCAAATGATCCCTGGATGGCCTGGCCATTTTTATGTGGTAGTACGTATCCTTAAGCTCTATCAAGCACGTCCAATTGTCTTTCCCTAAAAAGGGAAGTATCGACTGAAGCATGATCATCCGGAACTTCTCTTTCTTTACAAATTCGTTGAGTCTGTTGAGGTCCAAAATAGGGCTCCAGTCCCCTGTCTTCTTTGGAACCAAAAAGAATCTTGAGTAAGTTCCGAATCCATTTTGGTCTGCTGGGACTGGCTGGATGACCTCTATAGTTTCTTGTTCCCTGTAACTGGGTGGAACGTCCGGGATTCTTCTTGGGGGTGTACACTGGGTGAAGAATTGTATGAAATACCCTCTGGAAATAATGCTTTGTACCCAGCTGTCATTTGTTATATCTTGCCAGGTGTCTGGGTATAAAGACAAGTGATCCCCGACTGCCTACAGAGCAGGACAGTTGGGTCTCCCTTCAGAAGCGCTGATAGGGTTGACCAGAGAAATGATCTCTGTCACCCTGGTGTTGCGGACCCCCTCTACCACGAGGGCAGCGTCTTCCATTGTTACATCCTCCTCTGCCCCTAAAGGGGGGTTGACCACGTGTCCTGAAAGGCTCCTTGGGCTTTTTGGAACCACATTTTTCCTCCCTGTTGGCCTTTGGGGTAAGGCCGAGTAAAGGTGGAGAAACAGACTCCGAAGGCAGACAGAGTCTTTCCCTCCTGCTCACACCTGGTAAGGGTTTCCTTCACTTTGGGCCCAAAGAGAGATGAGCCATCAAATGGGGTGTTGACAAATGAAGACTTACAGGGCTCCACGAAGGAACACAAGCGCATCCAGGAATGTCATCTTAGCGCATCTCCTGTACCTGCTGCTCTACTCATCCCATCAGCTGCATATATGAGACGCATGGACGAGTTCACAATGGAGTTTAGGGTAGTGAGCTGGGTGGCAACTTTGTCAGAAGCCCCTGAAGAGTATCTCCCAACTCCTTAAGGAGATCTCTTTGCAGTCTGGTGAAGTCGGTCAAATAGTTCAGGGATTGGAGTGTAAAAATCACTGAACTACACATGCGTTTCCCATAACGATCCATGATCCTGGACTCTCTGTTAAGAGGATGGATCATCGAGCGAGAAAGACTCAGACAATTCCTTCTTGGTGGCTAGCGCCACCACCATGGCATTAACAGGGACTCGTTTGGACAAAAAAATCTTTATCTACGGGTGCAGAAATGAACTTGCTTGGCCTCCGAGGGACAGGCTCCATGGACTCCGGAGACACCCATGCCCTTAAAGAGACCAGCTGAATGAGCTCATCGAAGGGTGGAGACACCCAAGAGGTGGAAGGTTGAGACTCGCAAGCCTTCAGGAGAACTGACTCATCCTGAGTAGGGCTTTTGGACTGCCAATCACCCCTCTGCCTAAGGATCTCGAGTATCTCCACAAAGGAGATATCCTCAGAGGGGGATCGGGGGGACCTTTCTGACTCATCCAAGTCAGTTATCAGATGTCAAAGACTCCTGTGGGGAGTCCAAGTGTCTCCTCTTACACACTCTCTTCCTGGGGGCCTCCTCAGTGGGAGCCTCTGGGAAGGTCTTGGAAGAGCAAGGGGCGCCCTGTGGGGCTGAGGCTCAGGATCTCTATGCTAGGCCTGGACAATGGAGGCAGAAGTGGACACAGGCACTTTGGGGGAAGAAGAGTTCAGACCTGGTGTCAAGGATGTCTTTGGAGACAAGGCTCTCCTCATGGCTTTGAAGGCATCATGGCTCTGATGAGAAGGAGTTGACAGATCAGAGGGAACCACCATCCCCTCCTGCACCATGGCCGTGGGCTCCAAGCCGGAGGTAGGAGCCGAGCTCATCCAAGCCGAGGCCTCAAGAGGAAGAGTCAGCACTGACAAGTCGGTATGACTATCCTCCCTGGACCCGACAGGAGAGTGTCGGTCCCTAGAGTCCCCGGTCGGCACTGAGGACGTCAGAGTAGATGGAACCAATGACACCAGGGCAGGACTCTGCTACAAAGGCTCCACGAACAGCAGGTTGGCCCCCTCCGGCTCTGAAGATCCAGTACGGCTCGGAGGAGGAGCAGTCAAATCCGGGATGGTGGTCTTCGGTTCTGACGCTGGGGTCGGAGCCGGCAACAATTTGGTAAGACCTGGTGCCCATACGAGCTTCTGCACCAATCAATCCATATCCAAATCCAAGAGGCTGACAGAAGATCTAGAGGAGTGCACCGAAGGTGCCGATTGGAGGAGTGGAGATACAGGTTTCTCAGAGACCGGCTCCAAGACAATGGGCTGCCTCAAAAAAGAAGAGGCACTCTGCTCCGATAGCTGTGGAGCCGAAGTCCTAGAATCCTCCACTTTCTTAGACTTTTTAGATGCCTTGGAATCAGTAGATGATTTAGAGGACTTGCTGGCCCCATCCTTGTCAGACAAAGCTTCAGTAAAAGGATGCTTCAGCAAACCTCGATCCACAAGCTTCCTTTTCCTCTCTAAAAGAAACCTTGAAGAAAAGGAATGGCAAATGCTACAGGACTCCTGCAAGTGCACCGCACCCAAACAATACACACACTGAACATGCCCATCAGTGAGAGACATCTTTTTCCGCAGTCTGGACATTTTTTGAATCCAGACTTTGGGTGCTTGTCTTTTTCCTCAGACATATTAAGCAATATACAGACTAGAAGAAAGTCAAGATAACACTGCTAACAACCTAACACCGTTTAACAAATGGCCACAGCATAATATAGCCTAAAAGTTAAAGCTATCCTTAGGCTAAACTGAATACAAAACACACTCTAACAATGGCCTGAGAAAGGAAGGCCAACTGTAAGAAATGTGAAACAGCACACTATCTACACTATGAACACTATATCATATAATGAAACACACACACACTGAAAACTAGGCCTAACACGAGGCTGCTACAAATATAATCAGCTATGAAGCACCAAGGGAATAGATCTAAAGAGACAACTACAGGGATATATATATATATATATGAGTAATTATCTATAAGAGATAAAAAAAGTTTTGAAAAAGACTTGCAAATAGCGATTTTGTGTCAAAAAAGGCTCGAGCGAACTGGAACCCCTGAGATCTGTGCCGCGGCAAACTAGATCTGAGGTAATTCCAGCAGTGCATCATGGGATAAGGGGCTTGGTCTCAAGCTACTGGTAAACCTTGAGCTTTGCTAACGGCTGTGCCAGAGCCAAGGGATCGGCTCCGAACCCATCAGTGAAGAATGAACGGCGAGATTGAACAACTTCACATCATTATTCTTTTATAACAACAAAATAAAAAAAAAAGATGTTAAATGAAAAGTGAAAACTCAGTACAGTAACAATGAATTTAATTTTCAACCTACTGAAAGAAAAACTGGTCAGAAGACGCAGACAGCGATGTGCATACATTAAGTCTGCATGAAACTATGAAACTGGATGTATTACATAAATCAGCTATAACAATATTTAATGCATGCAATTTAGGAAGTGTAAGAAGAATACGTAATAGTTTAAAAAAAAACTTGATTTCTTAAAAAAAATTGAGAGTTTTATCTCACTGGTAAACATTTTTGTAAACTACTGTACATACTCATGTAAAAAGAATTGTGTAGACTTTCTTAAGCTGAGATTTGGGGGTCATCTACTACAGGAGTACTGTTTTCGAAGAGATGAGATTCATGCTTGGCATGAGTGAAAAAATGGACAAACAAGAGCCAGATTTCTATATAAAATAATAAACAAAAGGATAAAGATTTAAGGCCACTAGCGAATATTTATCCACAAAATCACTGTTTCCATCATGCCTGCTACAGTACAATAGTACTGTCATACCATATTACAATTACCCGTACTGTAAAGTGCATGTAGATCTGCACATATCATGTACAAAAGTTAATGTGCATAGCAGCAAGTGGTCAGGACACCACATAAATTAATAACATAATTTACTGGTAGCTACCAGTGTTCGAAAGCGTGATCATCAAAAGCCTACCGTAGCCTACCTTAGAGAGTATAGGAATATAGGAAGTTACTAGGCTATTGGCTCTGAGGCCCTTACAAGACTAGCCAAGAATTTAGTCCATGTTCCAACAAGTCAGCACCCTATGCCATTGTCCAGCAGGGACATAGGTGGAATCCCGGGGTATTTTCTATTCCCCATCCAGTTATCCAAGTTGAGCTTAAAAAGGTTTAATGAGGTACTCTGCTTTATGTGGAAATGGAGTCTATTCCACAAAAGGGGGAGTCTCTGGGACCCACATCTGTCTCGCAAACAAGTCCTATTGATGTCACAGACCAGGTTGTGGTCTCACGTGCAGGTTACTCGGGTGGAGCTTGACTTGCAGATATGCAGCATTCCCATCATGGCGGGGTCTGAGATTGCTATACAGGTCTGTAGTTTCTTGATAAATAACAGCACTTCAAGTTCAATTTTCTTAAACTAGTAATGAAACTTCAAGGTAAGTATATGATATGGTACGTTCTGGTAGTATCCAGGCACCATAATGTTTACAATGATAGCATCTCCATATCAGAAACAAATGCACCTCAACCTGACCAACTACATCTTTGTACAACAATACACAATTCATGAAATAAAAGCAGAGAAGCAGTAAGAACAAAAAAAAATTGACTGATATTTTATTAAAAAATACCACATGAAACTTTTAATAACATACAGCAATCATGATACATTAAATATTGATATTCACATCAAAAAAACTCAACTGAATATCACAATATTATAGCATAGCTGCTTAAAACAAAAGGGGATCATTAACCGATTTATCACTTTCATCTGTCCATAATCATCCTCAGTACCATCTAAAGCATTGGAAATTCCACATTTTTGAAGGCTTTCACAACATTTTTCAGTTTTCACCTCCTTTTAAGACTCAACTATCCAATCACATATTGTTTCAACTAATGCAGCATGCATGTCGCCATCCTTTGCGAAGCTTTTTTCCCCCCTTCCTGCATCCAAATGTCCCACTTCTTTCATATTGAGTACTTAAAAGGTTTACTGATGCTAACAACTAGTGGCTATGCCATGCTAGTAAGGCCTCCAGGAATTATTGCAATGTTTGTATTCTTAGCTCAAACTTCAATGAGAACACTTTTCTCTCTGTGTCATTTGAACATATCCCAAACCAGTAAGCTTTCTTCCTTTCCAAGTCCACCTGGTTGCATATTCCAGACCTCTCTAATCCACTTACTGCAGCCACTTTCATCTAGCCACTCTTTTTCATGGATGAGGACAACAATGCCTTCCGGAAATTTCTGTTTAAAAAATCACCATAGGCTTTAACTTTGTTTCATCTGCCATTCAACCAAGCACGACAGTGAATCATCTTCTTTCATCATGGCCAGTAGTCTTAAACTGGACCATTTTTGCTCCATTCTTGTCCACAGTTCTGTCCCGTGGCATATCAAAGCGCATTGGGTTTCATCTATATTGCCAGTGTATGAGAGCCTGTATCTGTTTTTCTTCCAACTTGGGAGTAAAAAGTGATGGAACTCAACTTGTCATTAAATTCTGCTGGTAGTGGCTGGGCAAGCTTGGTCTTCTCTCTAAGCACTAAATCGTACCTTTTTGTAAATCTACTGCACTATTCAGCACTGCATTTGAAATCAATGCTTCCATCTTTTCTTTTGCTTCTTTTTTGGCATGTATTCTTGTAGACGGACAAGTCAACTATGGTTCCATTCTGACAACACTGAACTACCCAGTCAACAACTTTTTCTTCTAGTTGTGGCCACTTGTTCGGCTTTCCTTGGATGGCACACTTCTGTTTTGGCACAGTCTAACTGTGTGGCTTTTTTCCTCCAATCTCGAACAAGTTTTCAGATACACAGAACTCCCTTACAGCTATGCTGTTGTTGATCTTCTCTGTAACTACAGTCACTTTTAGTTGAAAATGCTGTACACATGTTGTTTCTTTGTGATGACATTTTGTCAGAAAAATATGGGAAGAGTTTTACAATCAGCTCAGGAGCACAACTGTACATGACACCTGCTTTGAAGAAATTGAAGGCAATTTCACATGGTGCAAGTTTGTTGCTGGAAACCTGATATGGAAGTTTCTAGCAACCATTGATGCTAGCAACGAGTAAATAAGAGTAGTGTTCACACAAGTCAATAATTTAGAGATACAGTGTCTATTATAAAAATAGTTATGGAAGAATTATGAACAGAAACTGCATAGCACTGCACGCACTGTTTCTGCTCAAGATTATCCCTGTTGCCATACTGGATATTATTTTAATTCTATTGGCTCTCAACTCATTCAGTTTCAAACAGTCAACAAAATAGAGCTGTACTTAAATTAAAAAAATGTAATGGTATACTATAGCCATTACTGTATAATGATAAGGAATAGAGTCCTGAAAAACTAAGGTCGACTTTTATACAAGGTACAAGAAAAATTAATTAATTTTTGGCCACAAGTAGGGGGTAGACTTTTATATGCAATCTACTATTACATTAGCATGTACGGTGCATTACTGTACTCACCAACACAGTTGTTACATACAAGCTTACTATCACCAGGAATGCAAGAATCCCATTTTGTTGTAAAACATCTTACAGGTACATAGTATGTTTCTTAATGATAAAGCTTTAGCATGGATGTCTTCAACAGTAAAACGTAACTTCTCAACCATGGTTTATCCTTATTCAAACATCCTAAATGGGAGCTTAAAATGGCTCAGTCCTGAAATCTTCTGTTAGAAAGACTAACCTGTCAGCTTATAAAATGGTCCCTGGAGGGAAAAGCAGTATTCTTGAAAAAACATTCATGCTTGCACACTGCGAGACATACCTTTTAATAGAAGGAAGAGGCCTACATTTAAGCTCAACAAAATGCGACTAAGATCATAGGACCTTACTCCATGGCACACACGGATTATGCCTGGACAGAGACCTAGATGAACCAGGGTAGGTCTGAAACCTAGAGACGGGGAAAGGCAGCAAGTGAGTGTGGTAGTAAGCAGCTGAAGCCAGCTCATTCACACATACATGTTCCTGCCTTGGGCAATTCTGGTGACAGATATGACATGCACAGTGAAGGACCAGGGACAAGAACTTATCAGCCAAGTCTAATTTTCATTGTAGTTCCATGATTAAGTGTGCCCTTGCCATGCAGCATATTAGAAAACTAACATGCAGCTCAAAAATATATTGAGATCAAAATCTAATAGAAAACTTTGATATAGAATGCAGATGTAAAAGTGTTTCCACCTATTATAAGTCAGCTTAGTGTCTGAGTTATAAACAACTTTTAAAATCTATGGCTCAGAATGTTTGTAAGAACTAGATAAGATGGAAGACTGCAAACTCTTAATGGATATGCTCTGGTCAGAGACTGAACACAGAAATAAAATCTTTTAGGTCACTAATGGACAGTAAGTCTTACTTTAGGAGCTCTCATCTCTGACTCAGGCAAGAAACATAGGAGTGGGAAATGAGAAGCTGCTTAAGTTCAAAGTTTTTCCCAAGAGTATGAAAATGCAGCTGCTGTCTGCCTCCACTCTATATAATTGTGCAGAATAAACAGATGTCAGATAACTGTATTTTCTTTGTTAATAAACAGATCCACCAAAGGCTAACCCCAAAGATGGAACAGGTGCTATGCATCACTTGCGGACTGTATTTGTATCTGATATCCATCAATGAGTTTTCTGCTTTAGGACATACACTGTACTGCCATGAAGAACAAACAATGTCTTAATACTCACTGTTGTAGTCTACAGACGTTTCAGTGAAGGGACAGATAACATAGGGGTTGGGAGGGTGGCCTAATGGTTAAGGTGTTTGCCTTACAAACACAAGGTGCAGGGTTTGAGTCTCTCAAGGAATAAATGGCTAGGCTTAAAAAGGCTTGCAAGAGCAGTTAACGTAGTACTAATCTATGAACCTATGAATCTATATGTGTACTTAGTTCTTCCCCTATATACTGTTATGCATCAATTTCTTGATGTTTCAACACAATAAAACAAGTCAGTTGACGTTTTAATTTAATGAAATTAAAAAAAAAATCTCTGTAGGACAGGAAAGCCCCCCACACACTCATACACCCTCTTGTACCTCCATGGAGGATTAAGCCTTCCTTCAGGCTCTGCACAAACTCTTCACTGCTTTCAGGCTACAGTAATAGGTAATTATTTCCCTTTAGTCTATCTAATACAATCAATTATCTCACTAAGTATTGTGAGTATTTTAAAGAGATATTCCTCATTGTCCATGGACAAAATATCAAAACAACTCCTAACCAGTACAAAAAGATTGGCTCTGAACTCACACAGATATGCTGCAATATCAGTCAGTCCATGTCTATGGGTGACAGTATACCGAAAAGGCTGATGTGGTAGTGCCCAGCAGCAAAACTTGGTATTGACATTCTGCTCTGTACTCAGTCACTGCAATGGGATATGGCTGTTTACCAGGTCAAAGTATCTGCCTAACAGGTAATACTTTAGAGGATATTTACTTTAGAGGATATTAGGATCACTTCACCACCAAACATTCCATCTCAAAGACTGAGTACACTTCCTCAGCATTACATGACTTTCAACTCAGCCTAAATATCCTGTGATAACATTACTCCAAAGCCTACTTCTAATGTACCAGTATACAAAGCACATTTCTTAGTAAAAGCAAGTACCAACACTGGATCAGAAGTAATAGGCCACTGGACTTTGATAAGAGCTTTTCCCTTTGGTGAAATCTATCAACGGATAAGCAGTACTTCTAAAATTAGGTATACTTTGTACCCAGCTAGTCCAAGGAAAAACATTACTTGTTTTTTTTTTTTTTTAGTGGAAGATATCAGCTAGTTTTCTTACAGCTTCTGCTTTTTGTTGTTGTAGTTTTACCAACGTTCTGTCTACACATTATCCCGGATATTTGACTTTCACTATACCCAGTTCACTGTTTTAGCATTCGCAGTCTAGCCTACTTTGTCTTACAGATTATAACAGCATACAGTTTTGGTAAGTGGAAATCCTAGACTCTGAATGGATGACCATGTCACCAAGATATGCAGAAGCATATCATTAAATTGAGCTTCAGTACTTTATCCATCAGATTATGATAGTTGGATGGAGTTCCATGTAGCCCAGTGACAACACTGTGTATAGAAATAATCCTTACAAAGTCTTTTTTTTTTCTCTAGCAAAAGGTGATATCTGCCAAAGTCTAATGTTAATTATTTCACCTTTCTTAGGTTCTCTATCCGCTCTTCAGTTCTGGGCATGGGATAACTATCAAACTATGAAACACTAATCAGTTTTCAAAAGTCATTACAAAATCTGATACTTAACATTAGGTTTTGGAACCAGCACTACTGGACTTCTCCATTCATTTTGCAAATCTTTTACCATTCTTCATGAGAGCTTATTTTGAATAACTTCTTATGAATTCATGGGTTCATGCACAAGTACTAGGCTAGCTGCCCTTGAAGGCCATTTTAAGCCTAGCCAGTTTCCTATTTTATGCTTGAAATAATCTATCCCATTTGGTTATAGGTTGGCCTTACCTATTCCATGGTCGTTAATTATATATTACCCATAATGGTAATAACTGGCATCATACCATAGATAATTTGAGGAGATCCATGCATGGAATAAAGCATTTGGGAGCGGTCTCTGTCCATTAGTAGTACAAGGGGCAATCCAGGGGTAAATTTTCTGTTTCCCATCCATAGATCTAAACTGCGCTTGAATATGGACAGGGGTGAACTTTGTTTTATGTGGATTGGGAGTCTATTCTGTAGCAGTAGTATCGTCTGTGAGATATACCTGTCCCTCCAAACCGTTCTGTAGATTTTGTAGAAGAGGTTTAGATCCTTATACAGAGTATTTCTGATGTCAATTTACTTGCTGATGTGCAGTAAATCCATTAGTTGTGGGTTGGAGGACACTTTGTATGCCAGACACAGGCCACCTCTTAGCAGCTGGTAGGATACAGAGTATAGTGACAGAGCTTTGAGTCCGTTCATGTAGGACATGTTGCTTAGGCCTTGTATCCGTTTAACAAGGTATCTCTGTGGGCCTTCCATTGTTCCATGTGTCTGGACAGATACATGCCAAAGGGGCATTACATTTAATGATTGGCCTAATGAGGGCTGACTAAAGGGGGGCAATGACATTCCTAGATCTTGACACAATCCCTTTGTCTTTTCTTTCACAAAGTATTTCTGTGACTTGGGTGCTCTGTATGATTACAGACTAAGGTCCAACTCCAGGTGCTGCTCCTGTGCCTTGGTTCATCAGTTTAGTTTGCCAAGGCATTTCTAAGGACACACTATTTCTTAACAGAAATTCTCTTACACCCTGCCCTTGTAACTTTACACAAAGATTCCTCTACTGCATTTCAGGTACATAACAAGTGATCAAAAAAAATAATCACATGCTATCACTCATGTTCCAAACACTACATATTTAATCAAAATGCTCTCACATGCACCAAACTACAATCCAAAGTTCAATATGCGTGCGCGCACACACAGACACACACAGTGATATAGATATATACATGTGATGCATGTTTTGCAGAACATTCAAATCACTGATTGCAAAGTCAAGCTATAAATTTAGTTGCAAACTTGTATGCAGAAACAGCTTTTTGTAACTTTGGCTGACTGCCATTTTAACGATGCTGTGCATCTGTGGAGTGAGAATTAGTAAGGGGGGTGTGAAGGGCAAAGGCCCCACATTAAAGCCTTTTTATTGTTCTTTTAGAATGTTTGGGTGTTAACTTGTGTGGGTTTTCTGATGATCACAATTGCAGGTCCACTGTGTTTGTACTTGCAGCCTTCCATGTTGCTGTGCTAGCAGGGTTAAGCCATCGCATAGTCAATGTTCTTTTTCTTTTTTGACTGTGGGGTGATGGATGTTTGTGTTTTCTTGGTGAGGGATGACTCCTCGTCTAACCGCCGCTCATGCCCAGCCCCACTTCACATCCAGTCCCAACCAACCCAGCCCTTAGAGCCAATCCTTATCCCAAATATAATGAAGTTTATATATATATATATATATATATATATATATATATATATATATATATATATATATATATAAAGCACAGATCCTTGTGTTGAGGTGCAACAGTTGCTGGCTGATAATCATAAAAATCAGGAAAATGTTCATGTTATATCTATTTGTTGGGCAATGTATAACTGTATATAGTTAGTATAGTTATTATCCGTCAATGTATGGTATATATATATATATATATATATATATATATATATATATATATATATATATATATATAGTGTTGTCATTATGTTTATGTTGTATGCATAATCTGTTTGTATAAAGAAACTTTTAATAAAGAGAATTAAAAAAAAAAAAAGAACCATGTACTGAAGACAAGCTCATTTGAGACTAAAGAGTAATCAAGCAATAATAACTTGTTTAGAAATCAAAACTTCATTACTGAAAATCAACTAGATGAGCACTTTTACTCTTTAAGGAGCTTCATCAAATCTAAATCCAGTTTACATGAGATGCAGTATTTATCTGCTTTATCATAGGGCTCACTGTTAATTAACTCAAGCTAGGGTTGTAAAGTAAGTTTGTCTTTTACAGGGCCAGCTGCACAGCATGTACAGCATTCTAAATAGGCAAGACTACCAATGTCCTAAATGCAAGGGTCACTAAACACTTATCAGTCATACAACTAAAACATCTTAATAATCCACTAACCAGGCATGCTCTACCCTGCAGAAACTTTGAGATATTTGTGTTCCACATAGAACAGAAAGTAACAAATGGCCCATTTGAAGGCAACACAAGAGCTATACTTGAGAAAAAGGAACTAGAGTGGCAGATTCAGCTAGAAGCTTAGTGGCACCCAGGACTGAACACAAACTGCTCCATCACATCTGTATTTGAACTTAACAAACTGGACCATAATAGTCTTTACTAAGAGTTAGATACTGCATTTTTAATTAGCATTACATTCACATTGGTTGACTACTACAGGACCAAGTAGAAAAAAAATAGGTAAGTTAACATCATGGGCTCAGAAGCAGTTTTATATTTATATGCAACACTGCCTTCTAATTCTCCCAATTCAAATTCCAATGTATTTGTCAGGAATAGTATTACTAGTAGGCATAAGTGTTCAAACCTTCCTGTGTTAAGTTGTACAAGATTTTAATACTGGTTTGCACACACTCATTGTTTCTGGTCTGTCATGTACACATTTACTATTTAGTGGAGTTAACCATGTGAATACAGATAATGCCATTGCAAGTGTACTTCACTGATCTGATGAAGCCTCACCTTCTTACTGGTAGTTAGGTGAAAGAGCTTTAGACTCCCAAGTTTAAACAGTTTCAATAGCAGCAGTAAACTGATGATGTTTCTAAACGCCAATGTATCTTTTACTTCATGTCAACACAGTCACCCTACCATAATCATATCTTTAAGTTTACATAATAAACCTCTCTAGCCTCAGTTTATTTGGCCAGAGGCAATGCTGCCTTCCTGCCTCCTCTGATTAAATTCACCACTTTCTATGAATTAGCCCTAGCTTCACACACTTAATTTAAGTCTCTTTTCAACAAAGATTTTCACATTTGTGATATCCATCCCATCACCGACTCAGCTTGTGTTAGTTTACAACGTGTAACATCCGCACCGTTGTAGTATATGAGACTATTGGCAGTAGACCTACCTTTACATTAAACCTAAAGTTTGTTTGCACTGTAACAACCTACAAATTATTTTCTATTTATTTCAATTATAGATGGATTAATATCTTGCTTATACTAAATGATCAAGTAAATTCAGTATACCACCAAGGGCTAGACAATCTGTACGGATGCATATTTTTACACTCTGCCTAGACATCTCTGCAAAGTTGTTTTTGCAACAGGCTCTGGTACAAAATACAATTACTGGATGCTCACTGATTTTTCTCATCCACATTTCCATAAATCTATCAATTTCTTGTATCATATTACTCACATGATTATATATCTGATAGAAAATCACTCTCCGCTCCATTTCTGTAAAACAGCCATAGTGATTTTCAGTCAAGTTTTTCCAAAATATTTAATTCTCCCACAATCTATCATGTTCAACTATTTCCTCTACTTGAAATAATATATATATATATATATATATATATATATATATATATATATATGTGGAGCCCTATCATATGACAGAAACCTCATTTGACTGAGACCATAAGACTGAAATTTCAAAACACTTAAAAGTCACTTGACTGACACCCATAAGACTGAACCCCATAATACTGAATTTCAACATACTAAATTGTAAACCCCCCCCCCCCCAAACTATATATACTGACTCCATGATTGCACTACAGTGGGGAAAAGGGCATATATCTTTCACTAACTTTACAGTAGTGTACATACTGCCACTGCTATGCCCTTTTCTCCACTGTAGTGCGATCCTGGAGTTAGTATATATAGTTGGGGGGTGTGCGAGGGGCACAGCCTCCCACATTGGAGGGCGTGGGGGGTAGCTCCCCATATAGTCTGGTTTTATATGGTCCAGTTTAAAATTTAGTATGTTGAAATTAAGTATTATAGGTTTCAGTCTTACGGGTTTCAGTCAAGTGACTTTTCAGTCTTTTTGAAATTTCAGTCTTATGGTCTCAGTCAAATGAATTTCAGTCATATGAGGTTTCTATCATATGATAGGGATCCATATATATATATATATATATATATATATATATATATATAGACATTCATTCTGCTGTTAATACTTCATCTCTCTTTTTCTGATATAATACAAGAGAGTCCTTAAGACTACTGGCAGTAGGCCTACCTTTATATTAAACCTAAAGTTTCTTTGTACTGTAACAACCTACATATTATTTTCTGTTTGTTTCAATTATAGATAAATTACTACCTTGCTTATACTAAATGATCAAGTAAATTCAGTATACCACCAAGGATTACACAATCTGTACAGTTGCATATTTTTCCACTCTGCCTAGACATCTCTGCAAAGTTGTTTTTGCATCAGGCGCTGGTACAAAATACAATTACTGGATGCTCACCGATTCCTCTCATCCACATCCATAAATCTATCAATTTCCTGTATCATATTACTCATATGATTATATATCTGATAGAAAATTACTCTCAGCTCCATTTCTGTAAAACAGCCACAGTGATTTTCAGTCAAGTTTTTCCAAAATATTTACTTCTCCCACAATCTATTATGCTCAACTATTTCTTCTACTTGATATTAATTTTATATATATATATATATATATATATATATATATATATATATATATATATATATATATATATATATATATATATATATATATATATATATATATACACATACACACACATACATTTATTCTGCTGTTAATACTTAATCTGTCTTTTTCTTATATACATAACAGACTCCTCAAAAAATCTGTTTCCCAATTACTTCACCTGTTTTTTTTTTCTTTTTTCCCCTTTAACCCTTTCCAATGGTTGCATAATAATAATTTTCCTTCACTATCTTTTTGTAGCATTCTTTTCTCTTATAATTCCTTATTTCCACTATCTGACTTTACTCAACATAGTTATCCATCCCAACTACACTCCCTTTTTCTTTAACTAGTTTTTACTTCTGTCAAGAAATCGTCATGTTTCTTCCAAAACACCTTTTGCCTCACAGTTTTACATCCTGCTGCATCTTATCCACACCAAAAATAATTGTGGAGAAGCCAAAGACATGAATGGGTATATTAAATCTAACCTTCCATCATCTCTCTCAAAATAGAGAACTTCCCTCTCAATAGAGTTAAACTCTGATCCCCAGACATTATTAATTAGACAATTAGTACTGGAAAAATAAAGTTTTTTTATTTGAAAAACATCTTTACCATCAATTGTCTGGGGTTGCCATGGGAACTTCAGTAGTCAATACATATGCCTGTTAAGCTTTGAATTAATGAGAAACTAAGTTTGTTTTTGATGAGAGGAATGTTTATGCTAAGTATATTACTTTTTACTCATGTCTTGTTGATGATGATTTTTTTTTTAATTTTGAAAGGTCAATGTGATGAACTAGAAGCGTTTGTAAAATATTTAGATAGTACCACCAGCTTCTTAAAGTTTAAGATGAGCTGTTCTAAAGATAAAATAACTTTTTTGGATATTTATTCAAGTAGAGAGAGCAACATGGGTTCAGACTAGTGTTTTTAAGAAGGATGTCCAAGCTAATAGGTTTTTGCATACTACTAGTATGCATCCGTAACATATTTTTAAGGGTATAGCAACTAGCCTATACCTTAGAGTTAGTAGACTAAATACTAATGAACAAGTATACCAGGAACAAGTGAATGAAATGTATAATGATTTTAGGGCTAGAAACTATGATGAAATCCTTTTACAGGATATCAAGTACTATGTAGACTGTGAAAGAGAGGGGATAGCTAGACGCTATTGTAGACATGATGGGTATTTAGGTAAAATTAAGAAGCATAAAATATGTTACCAACTTTAATTTAAGAACTCAAGTATTGAATATTATTAAAAACAATTGGACTATCCTGAGTGCTTATCCTAATATAGCTAACACTGTAGGTCAAACTCCTCACTTTTCCTATAGGAAACAACAAAAACTGAAACAACAGTTGTGCTATAATAATAGAGCTGAATACTATCAAGAAACATATACATGTGTTTAAGCTTGGTACAATTCCTTGTTTGAACTGTGTGAACTATAAATATATAAAAAACGATTTAGCATTTAAACATCCAGCTATTTCACAGCATTTTGAGTCAAAATGCTCTGCTACATGCTTGATAGAAAATGCAGTTTATTTAGCTACCTTTTCAGCATGTACTGTGTTTTAAATAGAAAAGTGTAGTAGGAGGTTGAAAGTCCGAATAACTGAACATATTTCAGATATTAAAAGGAATGTACAAACAAATGCTTTGGCTAAACACTCTATGGATAATGGTAACAAACATATTTGGCTTTAGAGTAGTGCAGATAGTTTATTCTAATAACAGAGAGGGGGAGACCTTAGGAATAAATGAAATATAGCTGAATACAGGGAGATACTTAAGTTAAATGCAGATAAAGCATCGTGATTGAATGCAGCAATCAATCTGTTTAGGTTTTATTTGTAGTTGCTTTTTATGTATTTTATAGAATGTGTAGTTAACTTGATATAATAAATGAGTTTTGATGTCTGTTAACTGCAACTTAATTTTCACTGGTTGGCTGTGTCTTTTATTTTGAGTATAAATTTGTAGTTTTCTGTAGATTTGTATTACACACTAAAGGGTTTTGTAGTACCTGAAAGCTTTGTGGATTTTATTGTTAATAAATTTTCGTTTTCCCTGACGTTGGTTTGGCTTTTTTTTTTTTGTTTTTTTACAATGTTTGGTACAGACCTACATTTACACTAGCTGCTGTCCGTTTTTTGTGACTAGATGAATAATCCCAGTCCTCCTAATATAGGAGCACAGAAAGGTAGTGTCTGCTGTGAAATGCTACCACAAACAAACTTAAAATACAAAGTACTACCACAAACAAAGACAGTCACAGCAGTGTACTTTATAGGTCCATAGGTTGATACTAGGCTATCTGCCCTAGGGCATTTACAAGCCTAGGCAAAGTATGTTTGGCTTTCGCCACCCTTTTAAATTTTTTGACTGTGCCTCTGTATAGTAGGTCACAGAAGATAGCCCTTTTAAGGTTAGTTTACTGTGCCTCTGTCTAGTAGGGACACAGAAGAGATCCCTGGGGTAAACCTACGATCTCCCATCCACTCGTCAAGATTTCTCTTGAAGAGGGTCATTGAGGGGCTCTGCCTAACATGGATTGGGATTTTGTTCCAGAGTGAGGGGAGCCTCTGGGATATGAATCTGACCCTCCAGCATGTCCTAGTTATTTCTTTGCTGAGGTTTAAGTCTCTGGAGCGTGTATCTCTAAGGGATTTGAATTTTCTGAGGTGGAGCATGTCCATTAAATCTGGGTTGGACATGGCTTTACATGTCAGGCACAGATCGTCTCAGTAGGCGGTAGGCAACTGAGTAGAGCTGGAGTTTCTTTAGCCTAGCTGTGTAGGGCATCTGTTTGAGCCCCTTAATCCTCTTGGTGAGGTACTTTTGGGGTCTTTCCAGTTGCTGCAGGTGTCGGGTAAGGTACATCCCAAATGGGGCATTGTACTCAATCATGGGCCTGATGAGTGATGAGTAGAGGGGCACAATGACTTCTCTTGATCTAGATGTGAACCCTTTCGTGATGAGGTGGGCTATATAGAAGGTCTTTCTAACCACTTTGGCAACGTGATTGTCAAAGGAGAGATTGCTATCTACTTGGGTCCCCAAATCCCTACTTACTTCTTCCGTACTTAATGATTTTCCACCTATGTGGTAGTTTGTGGGCACTTTGTTTTTCCCAAAGGGGATGACTATGCACTTTTTGGCATTTAGCTTTAGGCCATGGCTCTGGCACCAGTTATCCGTCTCTGTGAGACCCTTTTGAAGAATGCTTGTGTCAGTCGGCGAGTCGATTATGGCACCCAGTTTGCAGTCATCTGCAAACTTGGTCAGCCATAGTCCTCCTGTGTTAGCCTGTACCTCCGAGAAATATATACTGAACAGGAGAGGTCCCAGGACTGAGCCTTGTGGGATGCCACTTGTAACTGGTTTAGAGTCTGACATGGCACCTGCAATTCTGACTATGTGGGTTCTATCCCTGAGCCAGGTTGCAACCCATCTTGTGACATAGGGGTTGATATTTAAGCTGGTGAGCTTATTTATGATGCCCGAATGGGGTATCGTGTCAAAGGCTTTTGTGAGGTCCAGGTAGGCTGTGTGGACTACCTTCCCTTCATCTATTGCCTTGGTGACTGTTTCAAAAAAGTTGTCCAGGTACAAGAGGCAATATCTGTCCTTGACAAAGCCGAATTGGGTGGGATCCAGTGTTTGGAGGTTCCCAATGTCTTTGTTTATGAGTTCCATGATGATACGCTCCATAGCTTTGCAGACCAGGCTAGTCAGGCTTATAGAGAGATAGTTTCCAGGGTCTGTTGTGGCACCACCTTTGTGTAGTGGGACCACTGTTGCTGTACGCCATTCCTTGGGTACATATCCTGTAGTGAGGCTGAGATTGAACAGTGACTTTATATGAGGGTTCATTTCTTCTTAAAGCTCATGTAAGACGCAGCCCAGGACACCTTCCGGTCCCATTGATGCTGTGTTTTTTGCTTTGGAGAGGGCAGCTCTCAACTGTGCATCTGTGATGTCAGGGAGGCTACACTCTGTAGGGATAGACATTTGATATTTTGGTGAGGAGGGGGGGTGGGGGAGTTTGCACTGAATCTGTCTGCCAGGATGTTGGCAATGTCTGTGGGATCAGTGTATTTTTTGTCATTTTGCACTAACTCAGAGCATATCTGGGAGTTGCCACCCAGGTTCCTGGCATAACTGAAGAAGGCCTTGTGATTATCGTTAGCGTCATGTGCAATTTTTCTTTTGAAGCTGGCCTTGGAGGATTTTATGAGCGATCATAGTTTCTTGCTAGTACAGATCAGAGATGCTTTCCCTTTTTGGGATTTTGCTCTATCATGTAGTGGTTTCCTCCTTCTGTTGTACAGCTTGTTTATGGCTGGGGTCCACCAGACAGGTCTCCTGCCCTTGGAGGAGTGAGTCTTGGTTTTATTTGGGATAGCACGATCCATGCATTCCTGTAGGTGTCCATAGAATGCGTTTGTAAAGGATTCTGCGGTTTGGGCTGTATTTTCCACTGGCCCGGGGGCTTTGAAGGATTCCACCTCGGTTTTGAGAAGTGTGAAGTTTGCTTTTGAGAAGTTCATCACCGTGATTTCCTTGGCTGGGGGTGGGGATGGGATGAGGATGTCCAGTGAGATTAATTTATGGTCAGATCTTACTAATGAGGGGTATACCACTGGTGTGGAACAATGACTCCCCATGTTGGTGATGATCAGGTCCAATATATTTTCCCATCTTGTGGGAATGGTGACCAGTTGTTCCATGGCATTTGAGTTTATGAATTCTAGGAACCGTTGGGTGAGGGTGTTGGGGCTTGAGTAGTGCTCCCAACCTATGTTTGGGTAGTTGAGTCACCCAACATGATGGTGTTTGTGAGATCTTCATATTTTCCAGTGTTCTCAGGAAAGCCGAGTGGGGTTCCTGAGATTGGGAGGGTGGTCTGTAGCAGGCTACAACCTGAAAGGCAGTTTTGCCCACTGTTAGTTGTGCATGGATGGTCTCCGCTGCTTCGTGCAGTGCCACTAACCTGGAGGTGTGGGTATCTTTGATGAATATGGATACCCCCCCCTCCTTTTGTGGTTCGGTCTAAGTTTTGGGGCCGAAAAGCATGGTATGAGGTATAACCTGGTAGTGCTGAGGTGCTCTCGGGAGCCTTGAACCAGGTTTCTGTTACTGCACAGATATCGATATTCTCCATATTGAGGAGAGTCTCGAGTGCGTGCATCTTGAGGTTTAGACTTCTTGTGTTGAGCAGCATTACCCTTAGTTTCTTTTTCCTTTTGTTGTCTATGGAGGTGGGTTTGTCTTTTGAGCCTTGCCTAAAAAAGGCACTATGGGGGTGGCAAGAGCTTAGTCCAAACAATGTCCTATGCACGGGGGAATGCACGGCCAAACCAATAGCTACACAAACAAAAAATGGCCAGCATAAAGCAGAAACGGATGCTGAGACAAAATAAAAAGTCCTTTATTTCCAAAATAATCGGACCGGTTTCAGCAAAGATTGCCTTCTTCAGTGTAGCAACTCCAATGCTAAAAAGAACAGGAACTTCCCAAAGAAACTCGTGCACGAAAGGATGTAAATTCTTTTCTTTTATTCCACAATCCTATAGCAGCATCCTAAAGAAAAGAATTTACATCCTCTTCAGTGTAGGACAGACCTATCCGTTTCTGCTTTATGCTGGCCATTTTTTGTTTGGGTGGCAAGAGCTTAGCCAGTATTCAAAAGCCCAGGGGTGACAGGTGCAAGCAGTCCCTAGCGAAAAAACGTGGCTTGTCGAGCATGTCATCCCAGGCTGACAGACACTGGATCCCCTTTGAATGATACCAATACTTTAGCCAATTGTTAAAATTGATCATTTTGTCTTTATACTGTGGCATCATTCTTGGTGAGGGTAAGATGTTACTCAAGGTCAGGGTCGTACCGGCCTGGGCTACATGATCGGAGAGCTCCTCTATGTCTCTTTTCATGTAGTCCAGAGAGGTACGTCTCAGGTCATTCACACCAGCATGGACAATGACGGAGTCATATTTGTACTTGCTTTGGAGTGACCTGAGTGCTTGCGTTATGTGGCGGATCCTGGCACCCGACAGACAGCTTACAGTGACCTTCTCCTTGTTTAGCCTGGTGAGTGGGACGTCAGTGTGTCTGACAATAGAGTCACCTATTACAAGTGTATTAGGTGTGGTGTTTAGCCTTAAGGGCTGTGACTGTGTGGCACACTGACTTTGTGAACTATGTGCTATGTGGGTATTGTTGTGGGGTAGCAGTTGTTTGGGTGTCTGCTTTGGAGGTCTCTGCTGCTTAGGCAGATTTTTATTTAGAGCCTCCAAGTATGTTTTTGTGTGTTTATGTGCTTGGTTTGCTGTTGATATAGGTCTATGTGAGACTGGATTTGTGGTGTGTGTGGTTACCTTCTCCTCCTGACTGACTGTGCCAGTCATGGGTTGAGAGAGCTCAGCCTCCAGTTTGGCTATATAGTTGCATCTCTCACATATATTTGAGTTTGTTGGGAGGAGGAGAGGGTTGTCTGTGTACATAAGGCAGTTGTAACATTGCCTCAAAATTCCCATATTCACCAGCTGGACTGGAGAGTACACACGAAACTGACATTTGGACATGTCAGGATATTATGATGAAATACTTTTTGACTGATCAAAAAGGATCTGTAGGGTGTTAAGTGTTTAAAAGAGTATAAGAGGGGTTTAGTGCTTATGTTTGTCAGTGTTTAGCTTATAGGATTACTTATAAGAGCAAGTGCAAGGCTTTAAAATGAAAATAGAGTGCTTCCTTTGAGATTTAGATCAGTTCCAAGGGAAAAAGTGAAGAGCAGACTCTGTGGAGCTGGTAATAGTTTAAACCTGTTTAAGCGGCGCTGCCTGATGCTGCGCTATGCGCAAAATCGCTAAAGTGGGTTTTTAAGCAGGGGACTTGAAAGAGCTAGGAATTAGCCCAAAACGGACAATAAACAAGTTTCTGGGCTGAGACCACTCCTCCAGGGACAGATAGACTGCTCAAAGCTCCCCACTCCCACTGGTGAACAGAGAAGCTTCCTTCTATCCAAGTAAGGATATAGGCAACACAGGAACAATTCTAAAGTCCAGAATACAGCAAAACCTGTATTAGGAACTATTCTAGCTCAGGAAAGGCGGGAAACCAGGATTTTTTTTTTTTTTTTAGGCAGATATCAGAAAAAGCACAGTAAATACTTTACACAGGCTAGCACACTTGAGTGAGCAGCCTCAACAGTTAATTCAGACAAAAAAACAATTTCAAAGTCCAGGTAATAATAAATGCAGTAACAAGCTTATTTCAAGCAAAAGAGCAGTTTCAACTCGCTTTTCGGCAAGAATAGACAGTCGCAAGGATAAAAGCAGTAAAAAGGTACTTAAATCAGGTAGCAGTCGCTCTTTTTTGTCTCTCTGCTGTTAGCACCACTCTGCAGGACCACGAGGTGCTTTGCTGAGGCGGAACAAGTGCAAAAAACGCACCAAAGAGGGTTTATAAGCAGGGGACTTGAAAGAGCTAGGAATTAGCCCAAAATGGCCAACAAACAACACATTTCTGGGCTGAGACCACTCCTCCAGGGACAGATAGGCTGCTCAAAGCTCCCCACTCCCACTGGTAAACAGAGAAGCTTCCTTCTATCCAAGTAAGGATATGGGCAACACAGGAACTATTCTAAAGTCCAGAATACAGCAAAACCTGTATTAGGGACTATTCTAGCTCAGGAAAGGCGGGAAACAAGGATTTTTTTGTTTTTTTCTTTTTTTAGGCAGATATCAGAAAAGGCACAGTAAATACTTTACACAGGCTAGCACACTTCAGTGAGCAGCCTCAACAGTTAATTCAGACAAAAAGACAATTTCAAAGTGCAGGTAATAATAAATGCAGTAACAAGCTTATTTCAAGCAAAAGAGCAGTTTCAACTCGCTTTCCGGCGAGAATAGACAGTCGCAAGGGTAAATGCAGTAAAAAGGTACTTAAATCAGGTAGCAGTCACTCTTTTTCGTCTGATGTTTTCCCTGACGTTGGTTTGGCTTTTTTTTTGTTTTTGTACAATGTTTGGTACAGACCTACATTTACACTAGTTGCTGTCCATTTTTTGTGACTAGATGAATAATCCCAGTCCTCCTAATATAGAAGCACACAAAGGTAGTGTCTGCAGTGAAATGCTACCACAAACAAACTTAAAAGATACAAAGTACTACCACAAACAAACTTAAAGACAGTCACAGCAGTGTACTTTAAACAGCTTATAAAAGTGTGAAGATTCTGTGGCAGGGCTAGGCACCCAGCTGTGTAAACCTTGGCTCCAGATGATTGTCACTGTTGAAATGACACTGGACCCCATGTGCAAAATGGGAAAAAAGGGGTTAAGGACAGATGGATGAATAAAAGTGTGATTATTCAATAAAAGTACTTCACTTTGTATAAATGAGCCAAGAGACACTCAATTGTACAGAATTTATAAAGGTTGTCACCTCACAGCTAGACGTTGCCCGTTCGATTCTCAGTTAGGGCGTCTTCTGTGTGGCAACATGCATGAACGGGCATTCCTTCACTGAAGGTTGTGCTTTAGGCCCAGCAAGCCAGCACATAAAAACTCTACTGCCAATCATTAGCGGACCAGAGTTCTGCCGTGGCGACCCCTAACCGGGAAAAGCCGAAAGACACAAACAAACTAAAAACAAGATAAGAAGATTAATAAGTCCTCCTGCCAATAAAATTACATGCTGAAATCGCAGGTGTTTCCCCAACCTAAACAGACAACTGTCTCCCAGTGGACAACATGGAAATCCACTGACTTTTTGATGTAAAATCAAGTTCTTAAAAGAGTGTAAAAATACACTACGTTGTCCAACAGATAGCTAGATAATGAATTCAGAACAAGTAAATCAGTAGAACAGACAATTAGAGGCAGAATGCACTTTTTCAACATAAGCGCAAAGAAAGGCAAATCAATAATTCAAGATATCAACAACAGTGTAGAAAAGGAGAAGCATATTAAGCTCAATATACAGAAGAGGCGGACAGCTTAAAATCACAAGGTTTAAAAAGCACATCAACAAACAGGAGGGTGGGTGTGAAAAACTGGCAGTGCTTTAGTTTATGCAGGCTTGAAATATTTTCAGAAAAAGACAAAGCCTGAGAAATTCACTGTGTATTTAAGTATTACTCAAGAAACAATTTAACCAATGAAAAAAAATACATGAAATGTGCAACCTACATAACTTAAGTGTCTATCTCTCACATGGACCAAACAAACCAGGCCAAGCAGGCTTCTTAAAACTGAAAACAAAATGGAGCAGGTAAAACAGAAAGCAAGTCTATCGGTCACAGAAAGAATATATGGGTTTACCTTCCTCACCCAGCAGGGAATCACCAGCAGTGCTTTCGTTTATGCACGCTTGAAATCTTTTCAGAAAAAGACTGGCTCATCCAGGCTGTAAACGAGGAGTAGAATTAATACACCTTGAACAGGAATGTGTAGATTCATTTGGAAAATACTACCTCATCTTCACATCTACAAAGCTGCACATCAGCTGTTAGGAATGAGGTTATAGCCACCCCCCCAAAAAAAAGCTCTCAAGATTGCCTGTATTTTTTTTCTTTTGTGTGTGCAATGGCAATGGTGATCAAATAGGAACATTTGTTGCAGGTGCTTGAGAGTTAGCAGAGTAGGGATAATAAAAAGAATTTTTAAAAATGGTTTGAAACTGCTTTGATTCAGAATCAGACAGGACCCAGCAATTTCCTGGGACTAACAAAAAGTGGTATCAGAAGCAGTGTTTACAGCATAAGTGGAACAGTGGAGCTAGCACTGTGTCAGAATCTCTTTGGATATCAACTCATACAACACACGATGGCATCAGCAATTCCAAAATTGGTCCCCTTTGTACAGTATCCAGCATCTTTTGTCTCACGTACTGCAAACATGGGAAGCCAGAAAAATACAAACATTTTGGGGAGTTTGCTGAAAGCCCATGCAGAGGGGTAAAGCAGCCTAGAATTGGGCAATTTTTATATGGTATTTGGAAATGTTGTTAGGAAAGTTTAAAGAAAAAGAGAATGGGACTGTATATATTCTACAGTACAGAAAATATGGTGCCATCCTTTTGGAGTTCTGTAGAGGTCTTAGGGTGAGAACTTCAAAGAGAATCTTACCCTTAGGTGGAACATTTAGAATGTTAAGAACTTGTCCTTCAAAGGAGGAGAAGGACAGTCTAAGACTGTGCTGTGCTGGCAAGCAGTTGTGGCTGTGGGTCCCAGTCAATGTAGTTGCAGCATCAAATGTAGAATGAGTCATGTAGAACCAAAATGAAGACACAATGCTTTCGATTTCTGTCCCAGTTTCCTGTTCATTAAGGTCTAGGAAGGTGGGCAGTATTTTAAAGGATGCTCTCTAAAAGAAAACTGGAACTGGCACATGTGGGACATATGACTTGGCACAAACAAACTAGCATGACAAACATGCCTACAACATTTGAATCCTTGTCCAGAGCAGAATGCTCAACTGATAATGTTCCTGAGGCCTATGTAGAGCATAGGAAATAACACAGAATTAGCTCAGCACATGTCAGAATTGCAGACTACTGAATGTATATCCTACAAAAATGGTCAACCTTCCTAAATACTAACAGACCAGATTCTGCTGTCTCCTAACAACAAATATATAATCCTCGATAACAAGTTCCGGGGCAATCATAATCAAAGTTTCCTTTATATTCTTCACCAAACAAATGTTCATACAGCATTTAAGAGAAAGACATGGAATGCACAACACACTAGACTGAATTTCATGAGCCCAATGGCTATTCCAAAGGCAATCTCTTCAGGAGAGGAGCAAGTAGGAAAGGAAGAGTCTCTCTCTTTCTCAAGCGGACAGTCCATTAACCTCTATGTTCTCCAATCCAAATCTAAGAGTTGCAGACAGAATAAGATCTCTACTGAATATTGCTTGAAAGCCAGGACATCCAACCATCCTGCACAGGGGGGTATGGCACATGCATGATCAAGTGACACAATCATTATCCTGGATAAGCCTGTGGTGGTATGTATCTCAGAGGTGATACCAGGGAAATAAGGCTTGCACAACCAAAACTTAAATGATACTTGGTACATGTTTGTATATGCTCAGCAATCTTACATCACATGATAAGTAGACTGTTAAACTCTAACAAAGGTACATGGAAAATTAAGGATTCATAACTGGGCTTGCAGGTACCATTTTAGCCCTTGCAACAGACGGGTCATGCTTGGATAATACGATGCATCTTCCCCAATGGAAAAGTTCCAACTCTACAGAACTAAGTAGTACTAGTTCCTACTCATAACAGTGAATGTAAGCAAATGAAAAATAACTACAGAGCTGTTTCACTCCTCAACGGCCCTAGCCAAGTTTACTGAAAATAGCTAATTTCTTATTTGGACTGACATACACTCCTAGCTGACTTACAGCATATATTCTACCCAAAACATGAAGTAGACAAAACTTTAAAAAATAAAAATTCATATAAGCAGCAGCATGACTGATTGCACATTAACATGTGCATTATTTTTAGACTTAATAAAACGCCTTTAATATGAATAATCATTGCCTCCTCCTATAAAAAGTTGGGGTCCATGAATGCAAGGACACAGCCATTACTGTGGCTCCACAAATATCTGGATGTCAGAATATAAGATGTAAAGTGGCTTTATGCACCACTTTCTCCAATACACAACTTCTGGAATCTAACAATTCTCTAAGCTATACCCTTAGTGATTTCCCATTTCCAGCAATTTTATGTGTGCTAAATGCAGGTGGACCAAAATAATTCTGTATGTAGATGACAAGGTACTGTAAGTTGTGTGCCAAGATCCCTCTGTCAATCCAAAAGCAGTGCTGGCTTGGATGGTGGCAATTAAAAATATGGCTAAACCAACATTTTTTGAACATTAAATCTGGCTACCACCAAACTGGTCTTTTTCAGAAGGAAGAAAGAAGAGTCAAGTGTAGAATACTCATCAAAAAAGTTTAAGTAAATGGGAAACTTTTTGGCTGTATTTAGAGTACAACATGACCTTTAAAGGTAAATAAGCTTTAAAACAAAAAACAAGCTATGCTTTACAAAATGATTCACCCAGTAAAAACATAAGTGCATGCTTTACTACTACTGCCTCTTGACAGAAGCAATGGGAGTATCCACCTCTGTGCTGTACGATACAAGTTCAACAATGCTGATCACAAGGTAACCAGACTTAAAACTGAAGCAATCAGATATATGTATACGCATGGTCTGCTGCACTAGACAGAGCAACTACTTATGCAACAGGCTTCTCAATTTCAGCAAGAGCTCAGCAGTGACAGAAACAGAATGTGGGAACACTCCATCTTGTGCTGCCTCTCTATCTTGAGTCACATCTCATTATTTGGCTCCATTATAATTTTATTCTTTCAAGTTGGCTATATCAACAGTTTTTTGACAGGATGGATGGATAAGTGTATGTTTGTTAGAAGTATTTACAGCTTTATTTTAACTGTTGTTACTCTCGTTTTAATTTCTGTAAGTCTTTTGGATTTCTATTACCATGATGGGAATGGACCCCATTCTCAAGTCAGGGTATGATTAAATTTCATGAAATTAGTACTGTTTCAGTCTTTGATGTTAGTCAAAAGTGCTCTTCGCAGCACCCGCAATGTGCCCAGGACAGACTCCTTCTGCAATTCATATGGAGTTACATGTATTGGCAGCCTATCTAACCATGACTGTAGATTCTTTTTTTTATGAGACCTATTACTCCTACTACTGCTGGTACCGTCTGGGTATCTTTCCTCAACATTGTTCGTTTCTGCTAGCAAATCTTGATCTTTTATGACTTTGCCTCTCTTTGTACTTCAGATGCTGTAATCACTAGCTGTAGAAATTTCACTGATCAATGCTTCCTCCTTTTGCCATTTTTTATGGACTACTACATCTACTTTTCTCACATCTAGGTTTTGAACTGTTGGTAATGGGCGATTCCACATGATGTAAACTTCATCATTCTCTATAATGTTTTGTGGTTCATATTTCCAATGCTTCTCAACTACTTATATATTGTAGTGTTTGCACAATACCCAGTGCAACAATCTTGCCAAAATATTGTACCTGTCAGTATAAAGGCCCTCTGTCATGAATGTATCGCACCCAGCAACAAGTTGTGCAATTGTTTCCAATTCTTTGTTTTGTGTACAGAACCTACATTTGTCTGTCTCTCCCACATGTTCAATGGACTTTGTAAACAAATGTGTACGCAGTCCACTATCTTGAGCTGCCATTATCAAACTTTCATTCTTTGATTTCAATTCACCTTTCCTTAACCATTCCTGTATCAAATCCTGATTAACATGAAGTTGTTCCAGGAGATCTCTATACTTGCCACTATATTTATGGCCTGTCGACTCTTTTCCATTTCATCTGATCCTTCTCCTTATATTCTTTCTTTTGTTTTTGGCATGTTTAGTTGTGTTCTCACTTTTGTCTACTTCTGGTTTGATATCCACTCCCACTTGTGACCAAAATGCTTTTGCTAAACTAAGCAGAGGTCATATTAGACTTCCACTCCTTGTGTTTTAAAGCCTTCACTATGTTTGGATCTGATGAGGTCAGCAAATATGTATGCAGTCCCATGACTGCAGATTTATACATGTAATCAATATCGAGGGGGCCCATACTTGCTTCACACTGAAGGCTATATAAGCTTGGTATACACCGATGTTTATATATCATTTGATATACATGAATAATTTTTCTTGTTTTTCTATCCAACTGATCCAATACCTTTTGGGGCCAGTCAATCACACAAAAACTAAGTTAAAACTGGGAAAGCAAATTGGTTTATAGCTTGAACTTTATTCCTAGATGTCAGGGCTATTTTCAGTACCAGTTTTTGTCTTCTGATGTATTCCTTGCTGAATTTTATTCACATTTGTTCATGTTTTATTGCCAATCCTTCAATTCCCAGATATTCATACACTCCTTCCTGCTCACTGCTGATAAACAGAAGTGATTAGGCTTGCAAAGCACAAATGGTACTCCCTTGCTCCATGGTCAGGAAATCTCAGAAACAGCACTTTCAAACACTAAGGGTGGGTGGGGATTTGGGGAAGTTTATAACTTTTTTTGAAGTGTGTGGTCCTTAATTATGTAGTCCGGTGATGAGTTGCTCATGATTTTCATATTAAACGTAGATTTACTGATGATGACATTTAATGTGCATTTGGCCCAACTTGGAAAATGTTTGTTACATATATCAATGTCTGGGTTGAGGAGATAAAAAATATTAGACTAAGTGCAAAGAGAACACATTTAGTAGGAAAAAGTACCCTCTGCTAGTAAAGATCACTCAAGCCCTATTAAACATGATACTAGAGATGACAACTTTGGTATACTAGGCCTATGCAGACAACAATCTGAGGATTCAGAACACACAGAAGAAAATAAAAAAGGAACTAAAGAAAAAGAAGGGAAGTTCACAACAAATAATTAGGAAGAACAAGAAACTGACTAATATCCATCATACAAAGAGACGTATATTAAACAGGACACTGTTTTGATGGTTTACCTTTAAAATGTAGACTATGCATAGTTGAATGGCCACACCACTGAAACGTTTCCCCGAAAGCTGAACCAAGAAAACTTCACAAATTCGAAAAAACCTTGAATATCGACATTTCTGACCATGCCACACTTACAAACAAGTGCTAACATGGGTCAAAAAGGGGGATGAGATTTTGCGGTTCGAAACATCGGCATTCGAGGTTTTAAGAAGGCGCACTTCGGAGTTCACGGAAGCGGGTTCGATGTTCTGACCATCGACATTTTGAAGGTAAACCTGTTTTGATATGTTAATACCTAGATAACACGGAATGATAATGTTATTCAGACACAAAACATTCAGTCTACAAAACATTTAGTCTACAGAAAATGACATCACTGTTGCAAAACAGAAGGCAAAAAGAAAAGGCAAAGGACAGGCTAAAAGAAGAAATCTAAACTGAATTTGGAAAGATTAAAAAATTACTGTAAGAAGGAGAAACACTGAAGCTTACAAATAGCTCAGGATGGGAGGTACAATGACAGCTAGATGAAAACTGCAAGCTTGCAACTGATGTAGGTGAAGAAAACAGTAAGATTAATATGGTTGTGAAGATTATTCTTTCATAAAAACTGAAAGAGCAGATATTACTGAATTGGAGGTGGACAATTCTTCAGAGCTGGTCATAAATAATATAATAGTAATTGGAGATTTGGTCATTAATGGAACAGAAAACTACATTTTCAGTGAGGATAATTAACACTAGTGTTATGCTTGCCATTGTGGCAAAAATACAGATTCTGAGAGGAGCCTTAGAATGCCTTAATGTAAACGTAAGAAAGTATGGAACTGTTTTTATTCACACTGGTTAAAATATCATCTTTAAAGACTCACTGACTGTGGGGGTGCTTATACAGCTCATATAGATGTTAGGACATTTTTTTTTTTTTTTTTTACAAATTACATATGAAAAGGGAAGTCAGATTAATACAAAAGAATGGCTTTTGAGTAAATACATACATGAGAAAACGTCCCATTTTAAAAGTGGAATTGTGCATATAACATCAAAGCCTGATTTGGGACATATATGTAGCGAGAGAGGATGAAGTCCACTTTTCAAGAGAAGGAAGAGAATTTTGACAGCAGATGTACTACAATATTTGACTAACATGAGACAGGATTTTTGCCAGGCTAGAAATGTATCATTTCACAGACAGCAAAATTGTATTCATCTGTCCAGTTTAAGCACATCAAGTCCACAGGCTTGGAGAAAGACGAGCCGATCAATAATAATTAACGTGGAACTTTATTCAAATAAAAAATACAAATACCATCAATCCATTTTTCAAATTGCAGGTTTAAATACTTAATAGGTAAAATCATGTGACCAGAGTATTAATAAATTAAGTGTGCAATTAACTTTAAAGGCACTAGTTACACGTTAAAAATAAATAGGTAAATAGTAAATAAACCACATGTCAAATTGTTAATAGTATACCCAATGAAATGCACTTGTGCAAAACTCATGCTAAAAACATCATAAAAGACTTAAGAAACTTTATAAAAATGTCTAAAAAATCTGAAAAAAGTACAAACACCTCTTCACAAAATTTAGGCTCTAAAAAACCTAAAATCATAACTTAGCCCTTCTTAGTTTCAATACACTTACAATACTAATGCTTTCATTGAGACCAGGTGGTCTTGTTGCGTTCAGTTTAAGTTGCCACAACAATTCTTTATACTCCAAACGGGCTGTTTGGATTTGCATCTGTCCAGTTTGTTAATGCAAGAAGCATTAGTAATTCTTCTTTTTATTGTAAAATGTGCATCATTCACTAATGTTATTGTTTGTGAAACATAGTTAAAGAACAAGGATTGAAAACCACTTCTGTCAGAGTTTATTTTTTGCAATAGACATTTTTGACAAAAAAAAAAAAAAAACAGGTGAAGGTGTTATGATGGAGATTAAAGATTATTATGAGACCTGTGATTATTATTTCTTTGATGATAACATCAATACTGCATATTTTGTAACTGTGACAATAAATAGAAACCTGGAACACATTACAAAGGTTTGACTGTACAGGTCACTAAAATTAAGTCCTGATGACCTAGAGGAATTTATACATTTCTTGAGTGGTACACAGAAGGGAAAACTATAGTAACTGGGGACTTAAATTTATCAGAAGCAGAGTGAAATAATTAAGCAATAACCCATGCCTGGGTGTGGGTAATGCTGGATTTACCCACGGTTGGTGTGGTATGGTCACGAGGGCGAAGCCCGAGTGGCCAAACAAAGACAACCATGGGTAAATCCAGCATTACCCACACCCAGGCGTGGGTTACCGCTATTATACAATGACATTATTTAAGAAAAAAATACTTAGTTTTCTTAAATAATGGCATTGTATAATGCCTCTGTACTGCCTGTCCACAGCTGTCTGGTATTCTGCAGCAGTTCTGATGTAATGCACATGCGTATGCTTATGCAGTACATTAGAGCTGTGGGTGGAAGCAACGGAGAAAGCAAGATCTCCATTGCTTTTTAGAAAGTGTCTCGCTATGTTAAAGGAGTTTAACAGAGTGACACAACTTTAAAAAAAGCAATGGAGAGCTTCCTTTCTCTGTTGCTTTTTTTAAAGCTGTCTCACTATGTTAAACCCGTTTAAGATAGCGAGACAGCTTTAAAAAAAAGCAACGGAGAAAGGAAGATCTCCTTTGATTTTTTTAAAGCTGTCTCACTATGTTAAACTCCTTTAACATTGCGGGACTGTTTCTAAAAAGCAACGGAGATCTTGCATTCTCCATTGCTGTAAAAAAAAAAAAAAAAAAAACTTTTACTAATGGAAAAAATCAGGGCGACCGGAACGTCTGATTTACAATGTTAACGCTGACCAATCGGCGTGCACGCTTTGGAATATTAATGGGGGGTCATTGTATAATATTGATTTTACAACATAATAGAATTATTTCAATGTATGCTCAGGAATATTTTTTTCAGATTGTAAACAAACCTACTAGGGAATGGGACACACTGCATATTGTTTGTGTTCTTAAGGAGATGACTCCTACTTTATGTCATTTCTTTTCTGCAGTGATCAATGGGTTATAAAGGTTAAACTGCTACATAAACCTGGCAAACTGAAATATAAACCAATGTACAGAAGATTAACAATAGACTATATGGAAGTAAAATAGCCACCCTGTAAAACTAACTGAAGCGATGTATTCAATGAAAAGATGACACAGGTAATGTGGTAAGTTTTGCAAGGGAAACTGAATGCAAAACAAAAAAATGGTTTAACCTCAGAATCTAGGCACACATGGTAGGAGGATACATTTCCATACAAGCAAGATATTTAAATTAAGATAAAAGGTGGAAGAAATGGAAACAAAGTCACACTATACTTGTAACAATTGAAGCATAGTATAAGACAAGATCAAGAAAAAAATGAAGAAAGGTTATAGAAAGATATTGAGCAGACTGCGGTGGTGGTGCTGCGGTAGCGTTGTCGCCTCACAGTTAGACGTTGCCCATTTGATTCTCAGTTAGAGCATCTTCTGTGTGGCAACATGTGTGAATGGGCATTCCTTCGTTGAAGGTTGTGGCCCGGAAAGCCAGCACGTAAAAATCTACTGCCAATCATTAGCGGACCGGAGTTCCGCTGTGGCGACCCCTAACTGGGAAAAGCCAAAAGACACAACAACATTGAGCAGAACAGAAAAAACATTTGACATACTAATTGATAAACTATGTGTAGATTTAAAACTTATTCTCAAACACAACAGATTGTAGACATAGTTTGGCTTCACAAATGGGGAGGCAATTTGTGCTAGTAACTTCCTGGAAACACTACTTAAACTGGACCGAAGCAAAGCACATGGAGGAGATGGAATAAGTAATAACAATATGAGATCATTGATCATTTCAGTGTTAACTTATAGTGCCATTACACTTTATTCACAAGGTCATTCAGCATGGGGGAAGGTCCTCAAAACTGGTGACATGCACTTGTAAAGCCTATCTTTATAGGATAGTGAGCAGGACACACCCAGTCATATAGAACCATAAGTATAGCTTCTTGCTGTGGAAAAATAATGGATAAGGTTATTTTGGATAAACTATTGCCAGAACTGGAAAGTTTAGGACTTGAAATCATATATCTGTATGCATATGTTGAAAACAGATCTATTAACTATCTGTAACATGATGTTCTAAAATGATACAACAGCTAAAATGAAAAGTGGTGCTGCATTCTAATTTATTCAGTCTTATCATTAGACTTTGATGAGGTCATACATAAAACACTGACAAATAAATCAGAATAACTAGGTATCAAAATGTAATCTTGATAAAATTGTCAGCTGTATGACTTATACACAGGACATGTTAAGTAACATACAGCAAATGAACAGGTGAAATTCTAGGTTACAGTCAGGGTGTCCCACATGCTCTGTCTTACACCCATACTTGTCTGAGATGTATTTTTGTCTGGATCTATCTTTTATGCAGATGACCTGAAAATGGGAACGCTCACAAGAAATTGACTAAACTGACCATTTGGGCACAGGAAGATAATATGCTGATAAATACATCAAAAACAAGAGTACGAAATTTGAACAGAGATATAGACTAAAGTACACCCCAACCACATGTGCAAAATGGGAAAAAAGGGTAGAGGAAGGATGGATGGATAGACAGACTGAAAGGTGATCATTTAACATAGCATGCAGTGACTGAAACTGTGGATTATCTTAAGGACCTGGGTATAGTTTTTCCTGATGATATCAAGCAATTGGTTAATGATGACTATAAAACTATATGCTAGAAAAAAAAAGATATAATAAAGTCTAGCAGTTCAAAATTAATGAAATCATTGTTTGTAATTTACAGTATACCCAAACTACAGTATGAAATAATACGGAAACCTTACAAGAAAACAAGCATGAATAAATTGGAACATGTACAACAGAAATACATCAAGGACAAGAAAGATTAAAATCTCTGAGCTTGTACAGTGTCATTTATGCATAAAGAAGAGACTTTATTCAGGTACATAGAGTGACTACCTCTTGAAAAGCTTGGAGTTATTAAAAGAGTAGCACAGAATCATTAGACAACTGAGTAGGAGGTTATATAAGAATGAGGGCTATACTAACTGGTTTACTTGGTGAGTTGCTGATGCATGGAATAGACTACCAAATTATATAAAAGCAAGCACCAGTTTAGATATTTTTAAGAACTTGGACACTTACTATGGGCATAGCTATTTTGGTATATTGGCTGGCTAGAAGGACATTACTGTCCATGCTTGAAAAATGTGTACGTATTTATGCATATTAACAACTCCATTATACTAAATACATTTCTAGTTTGACCGTGCTTGTAGTGTGCACGCAATATAAGCACAAGGCAACAGATTCACCCAAATATTAGCAAAAGTGTGCAGGTGTTGATAATGCTGCTGATATAGCCCTAGAATAACAACTTGCGTGATACTTCTATATAATACTGTTGGCTATTTGTTTAGAACTGTTTGGATGCATGGGAGCATTCTTCTTGGGTCTGCCTTGTAAGAGGTCACCTACCAGTAGGACTTACTGAGAAAAGAAAGAAAAAAAATAGTTAGGTAATACTATGATCAATTTGTTGTCACTGACGGGGAAAAAAAACTAAAACTCTTTCCTCCGGAAGAATGTTATGTACATAAAACATAATTTGGCTTACATAATTTGGCTTTTTGAAGTACGGATTCATCCTCTAACAGTAACTTTTATGTGCAATAATACCTTTATGCTTTTTACCAAATGCTTATGTCTAAGGTTCCCAGCCCCACAGCAATCTCAAAATTAATTTTGACATGAAGGGATTGTCCCAGAATTGAACATTTTTTTTTGTGTGCGCGTGCATGCAAGAGTGTACATGCCAGATACAAAAAGACCTGCAACAAGACTCATTTTTCTCTCGTTATTTCTAAGTCCTAACACCTAACAAATGCCACAGACAGAAAGATAAACAGCAAAAAGGCTAATTTCTGAGCCTTAACTCTGATAGGATGCATACGATGTTTTCTTAAAAATTGAACTGCAAGGAAAATGTAATTTGAAAAATACTACTAGAAAAAAAGTGTGACGTTAATGCAGATCTACTGTGTGCTATTTATTCTTCCTTTTTTTTTCTCAGAACAGATTTTTCCAGTCACACCACAAAAACTATTTAATACAGCCTCATGAATCACAGCAATTCTTCACAGGCCTCACAGTTGGAATCCTACATTAGTGTGTGGCAGCAATCCAACTACTGATAGACAGTGAACAGTTTGAACTCCATTTCGTTTACAATGAAAACAGACAAAACTGCAATCATATTTGCCAACTTCAAGGACATCAAAATAAAGGATTTTAAATGTCAGAGAATAGCAATTTGCAGGAAAATTCCACATGACAGAATTCAGATCAACAGCCTGAACACAGTCTGATGATGACTGAACTTTCTAAGCCTGTATTTTTAGCATTAATAGCATGGTTAGATTTTGAGTAGTAAAATGTATAACTGTTCATGCAATTTTGGATTTGGACTTAGAAAACTAATTATTTAATAAAATAATTTGCTTTCATTAAGTACTAAAATCAGATCATATGTGGGTCTTCATTCCAGTCTGCCAACTTACGACTCTAGACTTCAGTTTCTTTTGCATGCCTTTGCCAGTATACTCTACATCTAGGATGAAGCACAGGTAACCCTTAAAACTCTTGATCAACTCTATTCCTCATGATCTGTTCAGGTAGTACAAAAGTCAATTGACATACATCCGGAAAAGGGTCGAGTGGTAAGCACTAGGTAGCCTATCTACCACAAGAGGAGTGGTTCTGGCCCAGAAATTGTAGTTTATTGGCAGTTTTTTTCCATCTCTTTCAACTTTCTGGTTTTAAAGCCCATGTTTGCGCTTGATCCCCACCTTTCCCATAACTAGTCTAGTCCAGGTACAGATTTGGTGCATCTAGGACTGTTTTTGTAAGCTTCTGAGCCCCCCAAGCCTTTGTGTTGGAGTGCAGCCTTCTAGCTTATCAGTGGGAGTGGTAAGTACTAAGTAGCCTGTCTACCACAAGAGGAGAGGTTCTTGGCCCAGGAATTGTAGTTTATTCATTATTTGGGAAGGTGTCCATCTCTTTCAACTTTCTGGTTTAAAAGGCCACATCTGCGCTTGTTTCCCATCTTTCCTGTAACTAACCTACTGGAAAGCACAAGAAAGCCTTAAACTGATACAAGACTTCTAGCTTAAAAGAGGGACTTTGGAGTGATTATCAGTTTTCTGTATTTTCTTGCTGTACTTAACTGTTTTCCACCTAAACGCTGATTTTCCAGCACTTACTGTGATTTAAAAACTTGTTTTTTTTCACATATTGTACTTATTTGACTGCCTGCACTTTTTTGTTTAAATAAATTGTTTAACTGTTGTAGGCTACACACTAAAGTGCGATAGCCTTTTCTGATCGCTTGTAGTCGTTTAAAGCTGTTTTAAGTGTACTTTTTACTGTTTTTGCCTTATCGTTTCAAAAAAAAAAATGTTCTGGTTTCCCGCCTTTCTAAGCTAGTATAGTACAGTTTTCAGGCTAGTGCTGAATTCAGGGCTGTGTTACAAGTTTCTGAGTTACCCATACCTTACTTGGATAGAGGGAAGCTTCTCTGTTCACCTGAGGGGAACGTTGAGCAGCCATCTTTTCCTGGATGAGTGGTTCCAGCCCAGAAGTTAGTAGTTTAAAAACCCGTGCTTGCACGGTTTTGTGCGCCGGGCAGCACCGGTTAGCTAAGGTTAAATTATTCCTGGCTCCACTAAGTCTCCTCTTCAGTTTTTCACTTGAAACTAGTCTAACTCTCAACCTAAGCACTCAAAAAGCATCCTACAGTCCTGCACTTGCTCAGACCTAATAGCAAGCACTAACATACACTGACACTTGACTGTCCAGTAGGGCAATGCTCTTTATCCACCCCTCACCAACCAAGCGACTAAGCAGCTCACCCTACTATTTAGGCATGAAAAAAGGGCAACTTCAGGTGTACTCTCCAGTCGAGCTGGTGAATCTGGGTATCCTGAGGCAATGTTACAACTGCCTCATGTACACAGACAGCCCTCTCCTCCTACCACAAAACACTAACATATGCAAGAGATACAATTATACAGCCAAACTGAAGGCTAAGGTCTCTCCACCCAAGACTGGAACAGGCAGTCATGAGGAGAAGGTTAACATTTGCACCACACCTCCAGCCTCACACAGACCTACAAAACTAGCACTGGCAAAAAATACACATAAATACACTAAATCATACTTGGAGGCTCTAAATAAAAACCTGCAAAAGCATCAGAGAGCTCCAAAGCAGACACCCACAAAACCTGCACCACCCGTCACAAACCAGACAACACATAAAACAAAAAATCAATGTGCCGCACAATCACAGCCCTTAAGGCGAAATAACATACCTAACACACTGGTAATAGGTGACTCAATAGTCAGGCACACTGACGCTCCACTCACTAGGCTGGACAAGGAGAAGGTTACTGTTAGCTGCCTGTCGGGAGCCAGAATCCACCACATAACACAAGCACTAAGGTCACTCCAGAACAAGTACAAATATGACTCTGTCATTGTTCATGTTGGTGTGAATGACCTGAGACGTACCTCCCTGGACTACATGAAAAGAGACATGGAAGATCTCTATGATCTTGTAGCCCAGCCGAGTATGACCTTGACCCTGAGTAGCATCCTGCCCTCACCAAGAATGATACCTCAGTATAAAGAGAAAATAATTAATTTCAACAATTGGCTAAGCTTCTGGTGTCATTCAAAGGGGATCCAGTGTTTGTCAGCCTGGGATGACATGCTCGACAAGCTGCGTTGCTTCGCAAGAAACGGCTTGCACCTGTCACCCCTTGGCTTTCGAATACTGGCCAAGGCTCTTGCTGCTCCCATAGTGCCTTTTTTTAGGCAAGGCTCAAAATTCAAACCCACCTCCGTAAACAGCACAAGTAAAAAAAATGAGGGTTATGCTACTCAACGCCGGGAGTTTAAATCTCAAAATGCATGCGCTCGAAGCACTCCTAAGTATGGAGAACGTCGACATCTGTGCAGTAACTGAAACCTGGTTCAAGGCTCCAGAGAGCACTCCAGCACTACTGGGCTATAACTCATACCACACATTTCAGCCACAGAACATGGACTGAAACACAAAAGGAGGGGGTGTATCCACATTTATCAAGGATACCCACACCTCCAGGTTAGTGGCGCAGCGTGATACCTCTGAGATCATCCATGTGCAGCTAACATCAGGCAAATCTGCAATGCAAATTGTGGCCTGCTACAGATCACCCTCCATGACCCAGGACCACCACTCTGCCTTTCTGGAGACACTGGAAAACATGACGGTCCTACCGAACACCCTGATATTAGGCTATTTCAATTACCCTACCATTAACTGGGAAAACTACATGAGTACAAACTCCCAGGCTCAGCGCTTCCTGGAATTTATCAACTCAAATGCCCTGGATCAGCTGGTAAACTCCCCTACCAGAGGCCACAACATATTGGACCTGGTCATCACCAACATGGGCGACAGGTGTTCCGTACCAGAGGTCAACCTGTCACTGGTTAGATCAGACTATAAACTAATCACCCTGGACGTCCACACCCCACCACCACCCCCAACCAAGGAAACCACAGTGAAAAACTTTTCTAAAGCAAACTTTACCTTACTTAAGGCAGACGTGGTAAGTTTCACAGCCCCCCATGCTAAAGGATAACACTGCCCAAGATGCAGAATCCTTTACAATTGCACTCTATGAGCACCTACAAGGATGCATGGATCTTGCCATCCCTAGCAAAATCAAGACTCACTCCCCTAAGAGAAGGAAACCAGTCTGGTGGACCCCTGCCATAAACAGGTTATACAACAAAAGGAGGAAACTAGTTCAGAAAAAAAGCAAATCCCAAGAAGGAAAGACATCCCTGATCAGTATCAGTAAGAAACTAAGGTCCCTCATAAAATCATCCAAGGCTAACTTCGAAAGAAAAATTGCCAAGGATTTGAAAGATAACCACAAAGCCTTCTTTAGCTATGTCAAGAATCTAAGTGGCAACTCGCAGATATGCTCTGAGCTAGTGCAAAATAGCACAAAATATACTGAAACTACTGATACTGCCAACATCCTGGCAGATAAGATTCATTGCAAATTTCACCTCCCACTCACCTTCAAAAGGGCCCACAACAACACCGGAAAAGTGTAGTGTCCTGGAAATCACAGAAGCACAGGTTAAAACAGCCCTTTCAAAAGCCAAAAACACAGCATCAATGGGGCCAGATGGTGTCCCAGGCTGAGTCTTGCATGAACTACAGAACAAACTAACCCCCCACCTGAACACGCTGTTCAACCTCAGTCTCTCCTCAGGCTATGTGCCCATAGAATGGTGCACAGCAACAGTTATTCTGCTCCACAAAGGAGGGGCCACAACTGACCCTGGTAACTATAGCCCCATAAGCCTGACTAGCCTGGTCTGCAAGGCTATGGAGCGCATCATCATGGAACTCATTAACAAAGACATTGGGAACTTCCAAACACTTGACCTGACCCCGTACGGCTTTGTTAAGGGCAGATCATGCCTACTAAACCTGGTTGACTTCTTCAAGACAGTCACCAAGACCATAGATGAGGTAAAGGTGGTTCACACAGCCTACCTTGATTTCGCCAAGGCGTTCGACACCATTCCCCACTCGGGTATTACAGAAAAACTAAACAGCCTGAACATAAACCCCTACGTCACAAGATGGGTTGCCAACTGGCTTACAGACAGAACTCACACGGTAAGAATAGCGGGTTCCATGTCCGACTCTAAACCAGTCACAAGTGGTGTCCCGCAAGGCTCGGTTCTGGGACCCCTGCTGTTCAGCATATATTTCTCAGAAGTACAGGCAAACACAGGAGGACTATGGCTAACCAAGTTCAATGATGACTGCAAACTGGGAGCCATAACGGACTCTCCGGCTGACATGGACATCCTTCAAAAAGGCCTTACTGAGACAGACACCTGGTGTCAAAGTCATGGCCCCAAGCTAAATGCCAAAAAAATGCATAGTCATCCCATTTGGGAAAAACAAAACACCCATGAATTACCACATAGGCAGTAGCCCCCTTAATACAGAAGAGGTAATAAGAGATCTTGGGACCCAGATAGACAGTAACCTCTCCTTTGACAATCATATTGCCAAAGTAGTTAGGAAATCCTTCTATGTGGCCCATCTAATTACTAAGGGGTTCGCATCTTGAAATAAAGAGGTTACAGTGCCCCTCTACTTGTCACTCATCAGACCCATCATAGAGTACAATGCCCCATTTGGGATGTACCTCACAAGACACTTCCAAAAGCTAGAAATACCACAAAAGCACCTCACCAAGAGGATTACTGGCCACAAACATATGTCCTATGCAGCCCGACTGAAAAAACTCCGGCTGTACTCAGTGACATATCGCTAACTCAGAGGTGATCTCTGCCTGACTTACAAAGCCATGTCCAACTCAGAATTGATGGACGTGCTCCACTTAAAGAAATCCAAGTCACTGTGAGCCACGTGCTCTAGTGAGCTAAACCTCGCCACAACAATAAATAGAAACATGCTGGAGGGATAGATTCCTGTCACAGAGACTCCCCATGCTTTGGAACAAAATTCCTAACTACATTAGGCAGAGCCTCTCACTAACACTCTTCAAGAGAAGCCTTGACGAGTGGATAGGTAACAGAAAATACACCCCTGGGATCACTTCATTGGCTCTGCTTGACAGAGGCTCAGTTAATTAATCAATGGGGCGGTGAAAGCCGACACACTCTGGCTAGGCTTATAAATGCCCTCAGGCAGATAGCCTAGTACCTACCTATGAACCTAGTATTGCACCTACTTTTCCAAAAAGCCATAATCTTCTTTGACCTCCACGTACCCAAGCTATTGCATATCACCTCCTTTCATCTCACGCCATCTTCATTTTTGAGGCAGATAAAACTCTGCATTAAACTACTACTACTTGTACTTAAGATGAAATTTGTCAAAGACTAAAAAAATTTCAGATGACACCAAAACAGGCAACAGATGCACAGAAATGTTAAAGGTAAATGTGCACTTTAATTAAACAAATAATTGTTTGACACATTGAACACTGTTTTATCTCTGACAGAAGAAATGAGATTTATAACAAAATCTTTCTCTGTTAAATTTTTTAACTATTTACCAATTTCAGTGTGCTGTTTAGTATCTATCAGAAATGTATTAATGTATTACTATCTGCTGAGACAAGTTTATCACTGCTTTATATATATATATATGTATATATATATGTATATATATATATATATATATATATGTATATATATATATGTATATGGGTCCCCTTCACATGGTCGACTTTTCATAAAGTCAACTTTCATATGGCTGAGACCATATGATCGACTTTTGAAAAGCCGACCATGGGGAACCGCTATCTCCGCACAGTGCGGAATGGGAAAATTTCCCACTTCCGCACTGTAGCCCGATCTCAGAGTTGGTATATTTAAGCTACAGTGGGTGTAGGGGGCGGGGGTGCAGGTGGGCGGAGCCCCCTTCTAAGTTTAAGGTAAGTGTTTGTTGTGTGTTTATGTTTACTTTACATAGTCGGCATTCTGAAAGTCGATCATATGGTCTCGGCCATATGAAAGTCGACTTTCTGAAATGTCGACCATGTAAAGTAGACCCATATATATATATATATATATATATATATATATACATATACACACACACACACACACACACACACACACACACACACACACACACACACACAGATAGATAATATGGGAGTACTACATTATGTAAGCATAAGATCAAAAGTCCCAGTGGACTATGATGTTTGCTGATGACATTGGGATTTGTAGTGAGAGTAGGGAACAGGTAGAGGAGTACCTGGACAGGTTGAGTTATGCTCTAGAGAGAAGAAGGTCAGTAGGACTAACACAGAACAGATGTGTGTGAACGAGAGGGAGGACAGAGGAATGGTCAGGATGCAGGTAGTAGAGCTGACAAAGGTGGATGAGTTTAAATACTTGGGATTAACAGTTCAGAGTAATGGTGAATGTGGAAGAGAGGTGAAGAAGAGAGTTTAGGCAGGGTGGAGTGGGTGGAGAAGAGTGTCAGGAGTGATTTGTGACAGCCAGGTACCAGAAAGAGTGAAAGGGAAGGTCTACAAGATGGAAGTGAGACCAGCTGTGTTATATGGGCTGGAGACGGTGGCACTGACAAAAAGGCAGTAGTCAGAGCTGGACATGGCATAGTTAAAGATGTTAAGATTTGCACTGGGTGTGACAAGCATGGACAGGATTAGAAATGACAAATAAATAATAGTAAAAATCTGTAAGTAATTTATTGATTGAGTAAATTTACTTTACAATAATATTTTTCTGTGCTGAAATTTGGTAAATGATCAGATCCTATTAAGCATATACCATTTAAATTACAAACAAACTAAATACTTGTCCCTCTACCAACTATTGTATTGTTACAGCACATAACAGTACAGAACAGTTTTGTTTTAAAGAAGCAAAGCGGAGTCAATCCCACAATTCACCCTGCCCCCACTCCCACTCTCCCCATAATCGCTTATCTTTATAGCCAGCCCTCAAACACAACCTCACCACATGAACTCAGTCTAACCAGTCTTTCAGTACCTTAGTTTAAGATGTCATAAATGCTCTGCCAGCCATGCTTTAACAATGCATTCAACCTTCACACATTATGCACTCCATACTTTCAGCCATTTCTACTAATTACAATAGTCTGCTGTAATATACCTCACAACTTAATGCACCAGTATATAGATGAGTCATTCAGCTCATCTTTCTACAACCAAATAAAAAGTGTTTCCTTCTAAACATTCACAAACATCCAGCCATATGCATCCAAATGGTAAAATATTGACTTTAGCCTCTCTAAACACACTCCTCCAGTAATAGAAAAACTTGACTCAGTTTAAGTTTCCCATCATGATACTACATTAGATTTACAACAGACTTATCTGCTTCATGCTGGAGATATGTACCCTAGCTGAGATTCCCTTAAAAATCCATTTCCTTAAATAAAAACATGAACTTTACATACTTAAATTTCTCAAAAACTTCCAATAAATGTAACCCTTTGAGCCATGAATAAATAACTTTCATCCTGATACATGTACACTTACCACTTAACCACAAACTTTTTAAATTTGCATTTGCTCAAAGATCCTATACCTGTGCTGAATACACTTTTAGGATCACGGTTTGTACAAAACCTCAGCATGCTGTATCAGTGAGCTATCTTCTACACTGTTGTGCAATTGTTAACTTGGTATATATAATAAGATGGGGTGCAGTAGGCTAGCCCAACCACAAAAAAAATGTTTTTTCCTGTTAAGTGCAGGTGGTTGATAGGCAAGTTGAGATCAGGTGTAATGGAGGAACTGGTTTATAAACGATGACTCCAGCCTTTGTAAAGGAGGTAATCAGAGGCCTTTACACTACTAAGACTGCAAAGGTATACATGATCCAGCTAAAGATACTGAAATCAATAAATATGGTTATGGTTGTGGTTTCATAGTTAACAAGCATCTTCAATACTGCATGAAGGCAGGAACCAGTCTCTCTTTTTAAGCCAACAGACTGGAGGATATGTTTTCACTATGGGGAGATCACATTCATCACCCTCCCTGAAGCCTAATTCCACAAAGAGGAAAGGAGTGTCTGGCCAAAAGTCAGCCATAAGATACAAAAGGAACAATGTGGTTTCAGTGAGGCCAATGAACCAGCTGTATAGATTTATGCAGTTCTTTGTGGGGCTGCAAGAGTTTTCTAATTCCTTCTGCAGCTATTTTGAGGACTTCTACTAGACATTTTCAGTCCTGTATCGACACACTAAAAGTCGCATCTGCATTTGTGGCATTAAGTAAATTTATTGAAAGAGGGTGCCACACACTGCCAGGGATGCATCTTTTCATAATTTCAGTTCAGGATTTTCATGGATAAAATCTAAAGATGCAGCCAAGGTTGGAAGGATGCCCAGTTTGGGAACCAAAAGATGGCAATTCATTTGTCTACAGATAATGTCATCCCTTTGGCCTAATCTAAATGACACCTTCAATAAATATTCCCACAGTTCACTACTGAGTGTGAAGCATCTGAGATGAACATCAGCAACTCCAAATCAAGAGGCATGATGTTCTCAGGAAATAGTGGATTATTCCCTTCAGGTAAGAGAACAGTCTACCTTTGAGACTTGTTCAAGAGCAAAGGCAAAATGAAGTATGAAACAAGCAGATAAAGACTGTGCCTGATCATCTAGAGATGATGAGAACATCTGTGGAGATGAAGCACATATTCTTTTCTTGCTATCTGCTTATAACTGACTGGTACTCTCACTTTCCTTCCAGTTCTTCTAATAATGGTTATACAGCAAGGTTCTTAAACAATGATTTCAACTTAAACAGTCTACATCCCTAACCTGAGATACTGATATGGGCTGCAAAATGGAGATTATGTGCACAACCAGTGGAAATCAGGCTCCTCTACATACTTGTTGGGGTTACTCGACAAGGCAGACAGAGTAGATTGGTGATGTAGAAGACTGAGTCTGAGCTGAATCTCCTTTGGATTACTGAAACTCAATAAGGTAGTATGAGAATCTTACAAAGACGTCTCTCAGGTGGCTCCCAATGAAGTTCTTACAGATAAGGCCCACTCAAAACAGGACCCACAGCAGACTTACAAACATGGAGAATGGTCAGGTTTATTACTTGGCTGATCTTGAAATGCTTGGGGATCCTTCAAAATGAGATATCCTGAGTGGTGGGTTAAACAGAAATCTGTCCTATTTACTCTGTTTCAACTATGATCATTACCAGAAATGGAAGGAAAGCTAATGGCACCTATTAACTATAAGTACATTGTAAGACAAAAGGCATGTTTTGTGTATATGGGACCTGCATTTAATGCAGAAATATTCAAGCATGTTTCATAGGAGGTTATGATCTAGCCAAGTTTTACCATTATTTTCTTGATCAGCACCCATCACCCCTGTCCAAGAGGGACAAAGGTGCAACTCTTGGGGTGAATTTATGGTTACCCATCTGATCGTCCAGACTGTGTATGAAGAGGGCCAATGAGGTGGTCTGCTTGACCTGAAGCAAAAGTCTGTTCCAAAGGTGTGGTAACCTCTGGGAGACAAATCCATCCCTCCAGCAAGTTCTGTTAATATCACATACCAGGTTAAGGCCTTTAGAGTGAGTAACCCGTGTACCAACTGACTTACGGATATGCAGCATTTCCAATAAAGTAGGGTCAAAGATTGCCTTGTATGCAATACTGAGATCACCTCTGAGTAGTCTGTGTGAAGCAGAATAAAGTTACAGTGATTTCAGACTATCCTCATAAGATAGATGCTGAGGACTATGAATTTTCCTTGTGAGGAACCTTTGTGGTCTCTCCATTTGCTGCAGGTGATTGGAAAGGTACATAACAAAAGAGGCATTGTACTCAATGATTGGCATGATGAGGGAAGAGTACAGGGAGGTTATAACTTCTTTTTTTCTGGAGGCAATGCCCTTACTTATGAGATGAGCAATATAGAATGCCCTTCTTACCACTGTGGAGACAGTGGTAAGGTTGCTGTCAACCTGTGTGCCTAGGTCTCTCACCACTGAGTGCATACTTAGGGTGTTAGTACTGATGTAGTAGTTAACAGGGACATCACGCTTACCAAAAGGGATGATAACAATTTTTTTTTGCTTTGAGTTTAAGGCCATGATTTTGGCACCAATCATCTGTGTAAGACACTCTTGAAGGATGTTGACATTGTTTAGAAACTCTATGATGGCTCCAAGTTTGCAGTCATCAGAAAACTTTGTAAGCCACAGGCCTTTAGTTTTAGCTTATTCTTCAGAGAAATAGATTTCAAATAGTAGAGGTACCAGGACTGATCCCTGTGGAACACCACTGGTTACATGTCTGCTGTTGGAGGTGGATTCCCCTATTTTGACTATATGGGTTCTATCAGTGAGACAGTTAGTGACCCCATCTAGTGGTATAAGGGTTGATAACTATCTGGGAGAGTTTGTCATTGATGCCTGAGTGGGGGACAGTATCAAAAGCCTTGGCTAAGTGTCGGTAGTCTGTATGCATGGATTTCCCCTCATCAACAGCCTTATTGACTGTCTTGAAGAAGTCCACCAGGTTTAACAGGCATGATCTCTCTTTGACAAATCCAAACTGAGTAGGGTCAAGTGTTTGGAGATTACCTATATCTTTGTTGATAAGGTCTGTGAAGATACGCTCCATGGCCTTGTGGATAAGGCTACTCAGGCTAATAGGTCTATAGTTCCAGGGGTCAGTGGAAGCACCACCTTTAGGCAAGGGTATAACGGTGGCCTTTTACCATTCAGCTGGGATGAAACCAGTGCTTAGACTATGACTGAAAAGAGTACCCAATGGTGTTGCTAATTTTTGTTTGAGCCCATGTAGGATGCAGCTTGGGATGTTATCAGGTCGCATAGATGCTGTGTTTTTGACCTTAGAGAGACTTTTCACAACCTGCTCTTTAGAGATACAAGGTAGAGGACAGGTGGTAGGGATATCATGGGGTACATGTGGCGGGGACAGGGGAGTGAAGTTTTCACAGAATCTGTTTGCTAACAGGTTAGCAATGTCCACAGGCTCAGTATATGCGGTATCATTAACTACCAGTTTGGCATAAATCTCAGCCTTTCTGTTTAGGTTATGGATGTAAATAACGAATGCCTTATGGCTGTTCTTAGTTGAGGAAGCTAATTTGGATTAATATTTAGCTTTGGAGGACTTCACAAGAAGTCTTATTTGCTTGTTTAAGCTGACGAGGGACTGTTTCCAGTTTAGGGCTTGCTCCAACTTACTCTTAGACAGCAAAGTCTTCCTCTTATTGTAAAGCCTGTTAATGGCAGTTGTCCGCCAGGCAGGCTTGAGGAACTTGTTTTGGTCCTATCAAATATGACCAAGTCAATCCAGTTACACACGTGTTTGTATAAAGCATTAGTGTAGAACTTGGCATAGTTGCCAGTTCAATCTGAGGGGGGAGGTGCAGTGAAACTATTTATACTATCCCGTAAGAAGTTATAATCTATTTTGGAGAAGTTTTTTAGTTCACCTGCTGTGGGTGGGGGAGTGGGCTCAGGAGTAATATTTACTTCAAATGAGACTGATATGTGGTTATACTTCACTAGGGAAGAACTCACAGTGGTGGTGGTCCCACATATTGGTAAGCACCAGATCCAGGATATTGGCACCCCTTGTGGGGGTGTCAACCAGCTAGTCCAGGGCACTGGAGCTAATGAAATCAAGGAACCTTAGGGCAAGTGAACGAGTAATTTTGCCAGTCAATGGATGGGTAGTTAAAGTCGCCCAAAATCATGGTGTTTGGATGTATCTTGATAGACTCAAGTAGATCCAAACAGGCAGAGTGGGTGTCCTGATTCATGGAGGGGTTCCTGTAGCTGGCAATAACTTAAATATGCATCCTACCAACAGTTAACTGCACCAGAAGTATCTCCAGGGAATCATGCTGTCTAACCAATCAGGAGGTGTATTTATTTTTAACGAATATTGACACACCGCCTCCTTTACTTTTCATGCCTTCAATTTGTCTGAATGTGTGGAAGGAGGTGTAGCCCAGTATGGCTGGGGTGCTCTCCACAGTATTGAACCAGGTCTCTGTGACTGCGCAAATGTCTATGTCTTCCAAGGTGAGGACTGCTTCCAGTGAGTGCAGTTTCATGTTAAGACTCCTAGCATTTAACAGCATAACTCTGAGGTTGTTTTAACATTGGGAATTTTGTCCTTGGTCTCTTTTTAAGGCACTATGGAACTGGTAAGAGCCTTGTCCAGTAGCCGAAATCTCAGGGGTGACAGATTACCATCTCCGGCAAAGCATCGAGGTCTGTTGATCATGTCATCTCAGGTTGACAGATACTGTATCCCCTTAGAATGACACCAGAAACTAAGCCAATTATTTAAGTCAATCATTTTCTGACTGTATTGCGGCATCATCCTAGGTGAAGGTAAAATGCTGCTTAAGGCTAGAGACATACCAGCCTGAGACACACAGAAAGCTCAGTCATCTCTCTCTTCATATAGTCCAGAGAGTTACATCTCAAGTCCTTCACACCAACATGGACTATGATAAAGTCATAACAGTACCTGTTGAGAGACTTGAGTGCATGTGTGATATGGCGGATCCTGGCACCTGACAGATAGCTGTCCATGCCCTTCTCCTTATCCAACCTGCTGAGAGGGACATCTGTGTGTCTCACAATGGAATCACCTATGACTAATATTTTTAGTTTTGTGTTTAGCCTTAAGGGCTTGACAGGTGAGAGACTGGTGTGTGAGCTATTATGTTCTGCAGAGGAGGTATTATGTGTAGCGTGCTTCTGTTTGTGTTTGGGAGGTCTATGGTGTTTAGGTACATTTCTATTGAGGACCTCCGCATATGTAGGTTATGTGTGATGTGGGTTTGGGTGGAGTAGGAGGTGAGGTGTGCATGCTGACAATTCACTCATTTTCATATGTACTGACTGGTATGTGAGACGGCCTTATTTCAAGGTTCTTAATATAGCTGCATCTTTCACATGCTGAGATTGTGTGGACAAGGAGTAGAGGCTTGTTGGTGAACATGAGGCAGTTACTAAACAGGATGCTCATGTTGACCAAGCTGGCTAAAGAAACTGTGGGGAAATTATACGTCCATAGTGTTAGGTAAATTTATATGGTCAAGAAGAGAGGTCACACTTAGGAATGGCTAGTGGGTGAGAGGCGGGTTGGTAACTCTGAGGTTAGGCTTAGTGTTCTACCTGACAGTAGAGCAGGGCAGTGTAAAACCTCTGGAGGATCACAAGCAAAATCCTAAGGGAAAATTTAACAAGAAAAATGTTTGCGCCTGGAACTACCAATGGTAACTACCACTACATGGGCAGTGCGCTATAGTGCACTACACGCAACCAAGCGCAGATATGGGGCTTTAATAAAACAAGAAATAACCCTTTAACTCAAACTACCCAATAAGGATGCGCACTCTGAGCTCTAGTCCAATCACTCTCAGTTAGATGGGACTCAGAAAGTACTCTTCCTCCACCTACAAGCATGCAGAAGAACCTTCTCCAACAAAAATGGCTTGAACTTGATGCTCAAAAGTTACAAAACAGACCCAGAAACAGCAAACCTGGAAATGGGCTATGCTACAGCCGAGCAAGTACAGTATGCAGTAAAATGTGGCAAAAAACAGTTCTGACAACTCAAACTGACAGTAGAATGCGAATAGAAATTAAAGGTGTAATATAGGAGCAAAAACAGGCACTTAAACTTAGTTGGAGGCAACGGATGCCTCAGATCTTTCAGTATCTCATTGAAGAGCTGGTTTTAGTGCTCAAGTGAAACAACACAGTCAAGATTCAGTAAGACAATATCGCCTATGCTAAAAAGTGCAAAGGTATTAGAAATTCAAAGTGCATAAAATCACAGTTACAACAGCAAAAAAAATATAAACAATGCAGCAATTCAGTAGAATATTGTTCTCAATTTAATCAGGCTACTAACAAACAGTAATAAATGTGCTAGAATAAATGCAATTGAACACTTTTAAGAACAAGATGAAAAAGCAAAATAAAGTAGAAAAAGACACAGTATAAATAAAGTAAAAGCAGCTGAACAGTGTGTAAAAATTAAAATGTATTATTTTTTTTATTTTTAGTTACTTATTTATTTTTTGTCAAGTAGAAAGGGAGGAAGCAGAAGATAATTCAAGGTTAAGAAGCTAAGGGGGTGGGCATTCCCAAACAATCTCACTGTATTCAGTAGAATGAGCTGATGTGATGGGACTGGAAGGAGTGTCCAGTATCAAATTCATTGTAAAAGGCAGGCAAGCAAAGGCCACCAAGTTATAAGAACACTAGATCGGGTGGGAGGGAAAAATAAAATGGTGCCAGCCAGAAATCAGAACAGAAGTAAATGTTCGGTTCACTAAGCCAAAGAAATGTTTAACACACAAACTTTGAAACACTCAGCACTGAATTATTAAATATCACTAAAACAGTTGGAACAAGTGCAAAAAATATACTTATATCAGCTAAGTATGTCCAGATGGTTACAGAAGCAATCAAACTCCAAGGGAGCTCAGGAATACAAGGGCTAAATCTTACAAAATGTAAAACTTAAATAGCAGCATGATTAAAGACTTTTACCCTCAGGCCAATTAGACAAACACACAAGGAGCTATTAACCAGAAGTTTCAACAAAATAAAATTGAGCCAACTAGAGATCAGTACAAAAGTAAATGTTCAGTTCACTACACCAGAGAATGTTTAAACACACACAAACTTTGCAACACTTAGCACAGAATTATTAAATATCACTAAAACAGAACACGCGCAAATACACACTTATATCAGCTTAGTATTTCCATATGGTTATAGAAGCAATCCAACTCCAAGGGAGCTCTGGAATAAAAGAGCTGAATCTTACAAAACATCTGTATTCTCTAACTGAAAGGAAATGTCAAGTGGAAACAGTGAACTGCAGCGGAGACTCTGGGAGAAAAGCACCAGCTAGCAGTGGACATGAAATATAATATTAGCAAATAGCGCATATGGTGTGGAAGAACAACACATAAAAAAAAGCAAGTTGATTATACATACATGGTGAATGAGGCAAATGTATAGCAATATGCAAACTACAATGAATTTTATCTAGCAGCTTGACGATGAACATGCTACATGTGAAACAGACAATGACATATTAAAAAAAACTGCAGTGGAATGTTAAGGTCTAACCAAATGGCAGATAGGTTTAAAATAGAAGCATTCAAGTTGCTAGAACTGAGCAATGACCATGGTAGTAGATGCATCACTGTTAAGTTAAAAACAAAATTTAGTCATAATGTATACAAATATTAATAATGAAATGATGTACTTAGAAGACTAGAAGAGCAAGGGTCTCTCTCTCTCTCTCTTTATATATATATATATATATATATATATATATATATATATATATATATATATATATTTATTCATATTTGACTACCAGGAAAGTTTGACTGGGTAGGAGGCCATTTTCAGTGGAGGCCCGAGGACAAAAGCTGCAAAGTATTACAAAACATTTTAAAAATAATAATTTTACAGTCTTCAAAAATAATACAAAAGACAAATACAGGATAGATAATTATACCAAATTAGATATATGAAAATAAGAAGTTATGTTCCTACCATAACGTTCCATGTTAGTTGTCTTCTCTCGCCTTCTTTCTTGCTTGATGGGTTGGCCGATCCCTCGGCTCCGCACTTGCTTTAGCTCGAGAACTCCTTTTACCAGCTCGAGGCAGCCCCATATCCCATGATGCAAGGCAGGAAGTACCCAGATCTCATTTGTTGACAAAAGGGCAATAACACCAAGCATAAAAATACTTCCCAAAGGAAGAAGAAACTTACAGATGGAAAAAGGACCAGGTTTGAATGGTCTTTAGCATAATAGTTTCTTATACAAGGTCTGTTCAGGCCAGGGGGAAGGAGGGAGGGTCGCAAGAAAGAAGGCGAGAGAAGACAACTAACATGCAGCGTTATGGTAGGAACATAACTTCTTATGTTAAGTTGTCAATCTCGCCTTCATTCTTGCTTGATGGGACGCGTCCCTAGCACCTCTATCCTGGGTGGCTCAATGGAACAAACTCTTGAGGACTGTAGAGCCAAAACTGGCTCTGTCCCTGGAGGCCAAGTCCAATTTGTAATGGGAAACAAAAGTGTGAGGAGTGGCCCAAGTGGCCGCTGCACAAATAGTGTCCAAAGGCAGTCTAGCTTGAAAAGCTGTAGAAGTAGCTAAACTCCTAGTTGAATGTGCTTTAGGTTTTGAGCACAGCTGTTTTCCCCTGATCGTATAAATTTCAGTGATGACCGAGAAAGCCATCTGGACAAAGTCACTTCAGAAACAGGAAGGCCTTTTTATTATCCATAGGAAACAAAAGTTGATCAGATTTCCTAAATTTTTTGTTCTGTCCAAATAATATCTAAGCTGACGGTGGGCGTCAAGATAATGTAGCTTTTGTTCAGCTCTATCTGAATAGTTAGGAAAAATACAGGAGATCAATGGATTGATTCAGATTGTTTTTGAAGCGACCTTAGGTAAAAATGATGGATTAGTTCTCAAAGATACTCTGTCTTTGTGAAAAATCAAATAGGGGGGTTGAACCGAAAGAGCATGAAGTTCAGACACCCTCCTGGCAGATGTAATAGCCACTAGGAATAAAGTTTTCCAAGAAAGATATTTCAGGGAACAAGAAACAGCTGGCTCGAAGGGGGAAGAATCAAGGATGTCAGCACTAAATTTAGATCCCACTGAGGAGGAGGATTCCTGATTGGAGGCTTTAGTAGGAAAATTCCTTTCAAGAAGGCCCTGCAGAGCCTATGGGACATAATATTATGATCTGCTATCCCAACATGAAAATTAGAAATAGCAGCCAACTGAACTCTGACTGTGGAAGAAGAGGAGCCTGCATGAAAAATCTCTGCTAAGAAGTCCAGAACTGCCTGAACAGGGGAAGTAAAGGATCAATATTTTGGGCCTTAGCCCAATAAGAGAAACGCTTCCATTTGCTGGTGTAAATCCTCCTGGTAGAGGATTTTAGTGAAGTTACTATGATATCTCTAACTGGGTTAGAGATCAAAGGAAGCCTGGCTAGGGAAGGAAGTGGAGCAACCATGCTGTGAGGTTGAGAGAAGGGATTGACCGGTGCAGCTGACCGGATTGGTGAATCAGTAGATCTGGCACTGGGTCCAGATGCCACGGCTGCACCAAAAGGTGATGATGGAGGAACGGAACCAAACTTGTCGAGGCCAGTAAGGGGCAATGAGAATCAATTTGGCTCTCAAAGCGGTAGCTTTCTGGATCACCTGAGGGATCAGAGGAAATGGGGGAAGGCATAAAGAAGTCCCTGGGGCCAATCCTGGGTCAGAGCGTCTCTGGTGGGATGGCCTGATAGAGGGAAGAGGCTGAAGAAGTCTGGACATTTGCTGTTTTGGGGAGTAGCAAAAGATCGCAACATGGACGACCCCATTCCAGAAAAATCTCTCTTCCGCTATGGATTGCTTGAGAGACCACTCGTGTGAGGCATGAGAATAGCTCTGCTCAATCTGTCCGCTATAATGTTGGTTTTCCCAGGGATATGTTGCTACCAGAAACCGATGAGAGGAGATCGCCCATTGCCATAGTCTGAGCTTCTCGACACAAGGGGTAGGACTTGGTTCCGCCCTGTTTGTTGATATACCAAACTACAGACATGTTGTCTGTGTGGACTGCAATTGTCCCTACGGGAAGAAAGTTGTTGAGGGCTTGCAACGTTAAAAGCACTGCTCTCATCTCCAAGACATTTATGTGCAGATGGTACTCGAACGGTTGCCACGTCCCATGAACCATCCTGCCCTGATAATGACCCCCACCCGATCAGGGAGGCATCCGTGGTGACAGTGGCTATCGGGACGGAGGAGGTAAGCATCTGCCTTGGTGAACCTGAGACGATGTGATCCACCAAGCAAGATGTTCTTTGCATGTTTGTGTCACCAGAATCTGGTGACGCATTGGGAGCTGCTGGTATGACCACTGTGTGAACAGCATCCACTGAAGGAGGCGCATGTAGAATCGAGCCAGGAAGAAGAGTGATGGCCGCAGCCATGAGACCTAATACCTTTAGAACCATTCTGGCCTGTACTTTCTTGCTGGCCAGAATGATCCTGACATGAGTCTGAATGTCTGAAACTCTTTGTTCTGTAAGGGTAGCTGACATCCGAACAGTGTTTAAGTTTGCGCCTATGAAGGTAATAGACTGGCAGGGCGATAAGGATGACTTTTGAAGTTGACTGAGATGCCCAAATGAGAACAAAGGTCTATTGTGTAATCCCTGGCTTGTATAAGCTGATGCCTGGTGGTGGCTGACAGGAGCCAGTCGTCGAGATCGGAAACACCTGGAATCCTTGACGTCTCAGGTGAGCCGTGACCACTGCCATGCATTTGGTGAACACTCTGGGGGCTGTAGTGAGACCAAAGGGCAGGGCTCTGAACTGGAAATGACTGGACCCCAGCCGAGCGGAGAAATCTCCTGGAGCGTCTGTGAATTTTGATGTGATAGTACGCATCCTGAAGATCTATTGAGCACATCCAGTTGTCCTTCTGTAAGAAGGGCAGAATTGACTGAAGAGTGACCATTCGGAATCTTGTCTTCCTGACAGACTTGTTGAGTCTGCTGAGATCCAATATTGGTCTCCAGTCTCCCGTCTTTTGGGGACCAAAAAGAACCTTGAGTAGATTCCGGCTCTGAATGGTCTACTGTAACTGGCTGAATGGCTCTTTTGCAGTAGTTTTGCGATTTCTAACTCTGCAATGTCCCTTAGACCGGTGGTACATCTGGAGGAACTTGAGGGAAGGGACTTTCCTCGAAAGGAATAATGTAACCCTTGGATATGATCGACTGTACCCACCTGTCTTGAGTGAGGGAATGCCAGGCTCCTGGGTACAGTGATAGTCTTCCCGACTGCCTCCAAGGAGGGACAGCCGGGCAACACCTCAGGGATGCTGAAAAGGCTTCTCAGGAAGAGACTCCCTGTTGCCCTGGTTCTTCCCCCCTCTGCCTCTAGAGCGGCGTCTGTTGTTGTTACCCCCTCTGCCTCTAGGGGTAAACTGACCACGTGAATCGGCGTGACTCCTTGGGATTCTGGAACCACATCTTCCCACCCTTCTGTCCTTTGGGATAAGGCCTAGAAGGGGTGGAAAACGGACTCCAACAGCAGAAAGAGTCTTGCCGTCCTGCTCACACCTGGTCAAGGTCTCCTTCACCTGAGGGCCAAACAAAGCTGACCCATCAAAGGGAGAATTTGTGAAGGACGCCTTAAAGGGATCCATAAAATCACATAGCCGCATCCAGGCTTGGCGTCTAAGAGCCACACCTGTGCCTGCGGCTCTACGCTCCATCCGCAGCATAAGATATTAGCATGGAGGAGTTAGCAATGGAATTGAGGGTTCCTAGCTGCGAAGCAATCTTTTCTTGGGCCCCTGCAGCTGTAGGATCCTGAACTACTTCTCCCAGCTCCTTGAGGATATCTCTCTGGAGTCTGGTGAAGTGACAAAGATAATTCAGCGAACATAGCAAAGGTCGCTGAGGAAAACATCCGCTTGCGTACCTATCCATGGTCCTAGAGTCCTTATTAGGAGGATGGACGGGCACGGAAGGATCTGCAAGTTCTTTTGGTGGCCGCAGCCACCACCATGGAATCAGCAGGGACACCTTTGGTAAGGAATTGTTTGTCACTAGGGGCAGTGATAAATTTAGAAGGCCTCCTAGGGACTGGCTCTACAGAGTCAGGAGCTGTCCACGCCGGTGCAATAACCTGCATAAGGGGGTCGAAGGCGGAGACACCCAGGAGGTGGAGGGCCGAGATCCAAACGCCTCTAGGTATACTGACTCATCCTCAGAGGGATTGTTGGTGGGCCAGTTTCCCCTGTTTCAGAAGTTCTAGGATGTCTGAGAAGGAGACATCCTCAGAGGGGGATCTAGGGGATCCCTCTGACTCATCAAAGTCAGTATCCGAAGTGACAGACTCAGGGGAGTCTACATGCTTCCTCTTACAAGTCCTCTTCCTAGGAGGATCTCCCGAAACATCAGGAGAGTCCTCGGAAGAGGGGAATCCCAATGGGGAAACCTGAGGCGGAGGATCTCTGGGTCCTGTAGCAAGAGAAGTGGCAGAGATGTCAACAGGTACAATAGAGGGAGGAGCTACGGGAAGAGACTGCTGACTGATACCAGTGGCCAGTACACTCTTCATCACCTCGAATGCTCCCTCCCAGGCAGGTCCGAGAACCCGCTCCAAGAGCTAGGAACTCCAGGTGCCACCGAAAGGAAGTCTCCGAGGCAGATGTCGGAGCCGAGCTGACCAAGGCCGAGGCTCCAAGGGGAAGAGCGGGCTCGGACAAGGGTCGATGCCACTCACCCCTCGGAGGAGACCATGGAAGCCCGACCACGAATCCCTCTAAGGAAGAGGAGATAAGAGTAGGAGCTGAAGGGACAGAAGGAGGTATCGGTCCTCCAGCCGTAGCAGTAACCCTGCCGAAGACTCCAACTCCAAACTCTGGGGTAGAGTCGAAGGAGGAACAGTAACGGGGTGGTGTGGACCCACAGTCGTCTGCTGAGACGGACTGTGTAGCATTTGGGCTAGTACCTGTGACTTGAGCAATCTACTGACCACTCTCTCTAGGTCATGATCTGACAACCTGGATGACCTTGAAGATCGGCTCCGCTCCGCTCCGATAGAAGAGGCGGCCGAGCCGAAAGTATCGGCCCCAAGGAAGGAGACCTCGACCTCTTCCTGGAATGGGCCATCGGAGCCGATACTACTGATCCTGTCGGCACCGATTTCGGAGCCGACAGAGCGTCTCGGTGTATCGGCTCCAGCCGGCGATACAGCTACCAAGGTAACGGTGTCGGAGCCGATCGGAGCCGACACCGATGCCTGCCACATGGGTGTCGGAGCCGATCGACACATGGCGCGATGCCATGTGGGTGTCGGAGCCGATCGGAGCCGACACCACAGTGGTCAAAAGCAGATTCGGCACCGATAGCCATCGGCGCCGAAAGCTGTGGATCAGAATCGGCTCCAGCGGAGCCGATCTCGACGACTCTGATCGAGCCGAGGCCGCAGGCTTAGAAACAGAAGCCTGGGCCTTGGCAGTTTTGTTGATTTTGTGGGGCCGACTTAGCCGGAGAGCCCTCCGGCTTAAGAAGACCCCTGAGAATCAACTTATTGCGTCTCTCCTGCAGGACTCTCTGGCTGAAGGAGTGACAAATAGCACAGGAGTCCTGCAGGTGAAGAGGGCCCAAACAGTACAGGCAAGAAGTGTGACCGTCTGTCAGAGACATCTTCTGACAGCACGAGTCACACTTCTTAAAACCTGAAACCCTCTCCTTAGACATGGTGCCTAAACACAACAGACACACACACACCAGTCAAATTAAATTAAATTAATACCAAGAGGTATTTAGTAAAAAACACCAACACACACACCCTAACAGGGGGGGGGATGGGATAGGGAAAATTGACTGACTAAAATTAAAAGAGACAGGGGTTTCTGTCAGAAAAGGTTAAATTAAAGATTAAACTATCAAAAAATTAGTTTAAACTCAAAAAAGGGGCTTAATATCACAAAAGTGAACAACTTACCAGGAGCTGGTAAAGAGAAGACCTCCCAAGCGGCAAAGCGAGATCTGGGTACTTCCTGCCTTGCATCATGGGATATGGGGCTGCCTCGAGCTGGTAAAAGGAGTTCTCGAGCTAAAGCAAGTGCCGAGTCGGAGCCGAGGGATCGGCTCCGAACCCATCAAGCAAGAATGAAGGCGAGATTGACAACTTAACATCATTGGTTAAGAATTACATACAAGCTATATGACAATGACTTAACAGAGATATTTTAGCCAGTTTATAGAGAAATTAAAGGAGAGTTAGTATAATACAAACAAGAATTGCAATACAAAGTGAGAGAAAAGCAGGCTTATGATATATTTAGAGAGAAATCCAGGGGAAAGTGATAGAAATAAGGAAGTGAGTTGAGAAGGGATAGTAAGGAGCTGTAAAATATGAATAGATAGTTTACAGATGGTAAGAAGCTTTGTATATGTTAGCTGATGCGGTAGTTTTAACCAATGCAGGCTTTTTAGTGCTATACAGAGGTAGGGTTCTAAAAGAGGTATTTGCTGCAAATTTAGCAACTTTTTTATAGGACTGTTCAAGTTTTGGTTTTTGTGATACCTGCTGGTTAGTTAAGAATGGGAGCACCATAAAGAAGTGTGGGGAGGAAATAAGTAGTGGCAAATGTAGCTTCAGTTGTGTCAGTCACAATGTTTTTGGCTTTATAAAGCGCCCCTAATTTTTGATGAGTTTTTCTTATGCAATTTTCTATATGCAGGTCAAATTTGATATCATCCACTATCATCCCTCACAATTTGACTTCAATTGTTGTATTACTGAGAGAGAATGGACTTTAATTTTTTTTTTCATGGGAGAGGGATTTGGGGGGAAAAAGTAGTAGTTTTTTTAGGGTTGAGCATGAGTTGTGAGTTACAAAGCCATGTTTCAGATGATGTTCAAGCTTCCTGAGTAATTTTCTGGAGGTCTGTCATGTTGTTACATAAGCAAATAAGTGTAGATTCATCTGTGTACTATATTTAGGAGGCCTGTTGTATGGATGTTTAGAGGGTGCTAGTAAGAATGTTAATGAGAAGGGTATCAAGGATAGAGTCTTGTGGCACACCAGTGGTGACTGTGAGGTATTAAGACAGGGTGGAGGGTCATTTTACTGAAAGATAGCTATTGGATAAGTAGCTTTTGAACAATAGAAAGGTGGCTGAGAGAGATCTAATGCAGACATCTGAAGTACAAATTTGCTCTGACAAACTGTGTTGAAGGCTTTAGACAAGTCTAGAAATAAGGAGGAGACGATTTTGCCATTATCTCTAGCTTTACTGACATTATCTATATAGGTTAGAAATTCAGTGATACTGCTATGGGAAAAACTCAAGCCGTGTTGTATGGGGATAGTAGTTCTTCCTGCAAGTGATAGTTTAGCAATTGTTTTTGAGGACATTTTTCAAGTATTTTGGAGATGGGAGATAATACTGCTAAATCTAAAGTTTGTAATGTCTGTTGAAATTCTTCCTTTGTGCAGAGGGAAAATGTGCGACTTTTCCCAGATAGAGGGATGTGGGATTCATGGACTGACCTGTTTATAAGAATGAGACAGGGTAGGCAATACTATCAACTGCTATTTCAAGGTATTCACTTGGAAGGTCATCTGCTGAACTAGAGCATGGTTTGAATTTAAGAGTAGTTTTATACAGGCTGTGGCAACAGGTTTGAAGGTGAAAGTGAATGTGGTGATATGTGGCTGCTGGGCAGGGTTGGTACTAGATTTTGGGGAAACCCTTGTTGGAGAAGCTACACGATCTATAAAATAAGAGTTGAACTGTATTGCAGTTTTGAGTGATGAGTTATTGGGAGAGAGATTATGGCTGAATTTATGGCCAGGATGCAAGATTTCTTTAATGGCTGTCAAGAATGTTTTTAGAGTTGTGGTTACTATTATTTTGAAAGTTATTACAGTACAGATTTTTATCTTCATTAATTTGCTTTTTTAGTACAATGGAAAAGCATTCTGAAGTGTTCAAGATACTGTGGTGTTTTATATTTTTGTCATTCTTTAAGTGCTTTTTCTCTAACTGCATTAGCATTTTACTCTTTTTGAATAGTTAAATCCCATTATTTGTTTTTAGTCACTTCCTTCTAGGAGGTGCAAGGCTATTTAGGATATTCTGGAAAGGTGTATTAATTCATTCACAGCATCATCTAAGGCGAGGATTTTTAGGTATTTTCAGTTAACAGATGATAGGTTAGTAATGAACATTTCTGGGTTAAACTTGGAAAGGTTGTGTGTTGTTTTATAAACATGCTGCATAAGTGGAAGTGTGAGATGTCTGTTGTATAGCTTGAGAGGTGATCACTGACACATTGCAAAGTACAGTTTTGTACCTACCATAAATGTAGATGTCCGAACTGGATAGCATCTGCAGTCATAACAACTGGGTTGTCCTGTCGTCAGGCAGCCCCTCAGTCGGCCGGATTCCAAAGTCCGGGTCCGGCTTCGGCTGATGTCGCACTTCACCCGACGTCATCTCTGTTGGTCTTCGGGTATAAAGGCATCAGCCGACGCCATTTTCCTCAGTGTTTCTTGCCCCAGATGCCAGTTGCCCTCTTGAAGGCTAAAATTTGGATAAATGCCAATGTTTCCAAAAAGATAGAGGTAAACACAAAAATAAGCATGTATGTACATATATACAAACAAATACACCATAAAAGACACACACCCACCAGCTAGCTATTAGGAGGGTAAACACCCTAGGAGTACCACAGAGGGAAGGAGGGAGGGTAATCCTGACTGCAGATGCTATCCAGTTCGGACATCTACATTTATGGTAGGTACAAAACTGTACTATGTCCTTCATGGATGCATCTGCAGTCATAACAACTGGATAGAATACCATAGCCAACTAGGGGAGGAGGAAAAATTAGATTATGGTGTGTTTAGGATCCCTTGCAGTACAGCAGTGGCAAACCCTGCTCGGGATCTGGAATATAGAGGCAAATTATAATGCTTGGCAAATGTATGCACGGAGGTCCAAGTAGCCGCCTCAATAATGTCTTTGGTTGCCACTCCTCGTAAGAAGGCTGTGGTAGTGGCTGTTGCCCTTGTAGAATGAGGTCTTATGTTCTGTGGAATTGGTTTTCCATGGAAGGAGTAACAGAAACGTATGCAATTTCCTATCCATTTGGAGATTGTCTGTTTGGAAATAGCTTTTCCTTCCCTTCCTGTTGCATAGTGATGTCTTGCTATAATGTGTGGGGGTTATTAATTAGTTGCGTGAAACCAAGTAAGTTCACTCTAGATGTAGAGGAATTATAGTTTATCTCCAACCACTTGACATTAGCATCACCTAGTAGTATTATTTCTTGTGGAATTGTTATGAATATCCAATTAGGATATCTTCCAGTATAGCTGTATTGTTGCCAGAAGGGATGTAAAAAAACAACAACACATTTGTTTATAATTGTTTAATTTCAGGAAAGTAATAAGAAGCTCTGATGAAACAAATTTTGGTATTGGACTGTTGTAACGGAAATGTGGTAGCTCATGCGAAATATTAAAGCAATACCACTACTACCTGTCCTCTTTGCGCGGTCATTTTGGATGACATTATAACCAGCAGGTATCATTTTCAAGTCTTTTATGCTGGGTTTAAGGCATGTTTCAGTTACAGCAAGACTATCAGGCTTATGTTGGGTAATCCAAGCATGTAGTTCAGCATGTTTTTTTCTAACATTTATGCCAGCAAAAATTAGATTATCAGGGATGGAGGCTGACAATATTAGGGTTACAGTAGTGTGTGGAACAAAACTGTCTTGATGTTTATTGTGTTATGTGGGGCCAGGATTAGGGTGACTGTCTCCTCCTAGAATGAGTTTAATATATTGGAGAATTACTGATATTTTTTTGAGATTTTTTCCACCCAATTTTGTTTTGGTTTGAGTTTAAATGGAGTTAATCAGTCTATATTTGGAGAAGGACGAGGGGCATCATTAAACAGGTTTGATGCAATGTGTGGAGAGTGTAGGAAGGAAGTATGAATGAGTGGCTGGGACAGAGTTGGAGATATACTGAGAGCTATTACAGGGTCATGGAAGGAAGAAAGATGGCCCAGAAGCAAGCAAAGAATAGAGGATAAGCTGAGTAGCAGCATGATTAACTAAATGGATCTCTATGTTATAGTTAACAGGCAGTAGGGAAGGAGGGATCAAGAAGGAAAAAGAAGATGCAGGTAAAAGGATATTTAGTGGTGGCAAAGAATGAAAGAAGTATTTTCTATGAAGGAAGAGAGTTGAGTTGCCATAGTATCCTCTCTGGAATATATGGAATAGGGGGTTTAAGGCTACAATTTGAGAATGTAGGTAAAATAGGAAGACGTTAGTGTTTATTTGGGAAAAATAGAAGATACAATGTAGAATGCAACTGGAAAGGCTGCAGAAATACCTCACAAAGAGGATTACCAGCCTCAAACAGATGCCCTACTCAGACCGTCTCAAAAAACTACAGCTTTAGTCTGTCGCATATCGCCTACTCAGAGGCAATCTCTGCCTAACATACAAAGCTCTGTCAAACCCAGAGCTGTTGGACATGCTCCACTTAAAGAATTCCCAATCCCTCCGAGCTACACGCTCTATGGACCTAAACCTTGTCACCACAATAAACAGAACATGCTGGAGGGATAGATTCCTATACCAGACACTTCTCATACTCTGGAACAAACTACCTATCTATATCAAACAATGCTCCTCATTAGCACTCTTCAAGAAAAATCTTGATGACTGGATGGGAGATAGGAAATTCACCCTGGGGATCACTTATGTGGCTCTGCTTGACAGGGGCACAGGAAAATAATTATCTTGGGTGGCGAAAGCCAGGGTACCATTTGGCTAGGCTTATATAGGCCCCTAGGGCCAATAGCCTAGTACCTACCTATGAACCTATGAATAGATAGGTGCTGTTATGGGACAAGGGTAGATTTTTGTTTTCCGTCATTTGACTTTTCAGAAAGTCAAGTCATATGCATATGGTTTTGACCATATGAAATTAGACTTTCCTTTGAATCAATCTTCTGAATGGGATCCATATATACACACCTAAATGTGTGTGTGTATATACACACACATAGGCACGCACACATAAAATATATACTATTTACAAAAATAGTAAATTACATAGTCAGTATTTTCTTTTAACGGCTAAACAAATAATCATCCAAAAAGGGAAAGACAACATGCAGAGGATAACAGACAGAAATTACTGAAGAAAATGCAGATGAAGGAAAGTATATCTGTGATAAGATGATCATCCTTGGGGAAAGGTAAAACAGAAAGAGTGCAGAGGTAAATGAAGGAGAAAATGATTTTATTAGAAGTAAGTAAAAAATCAGAGAATCCATGTGGAATAGTAGGTAAAAGTATATGATGTTAAAATTAAGAAACTGGAAGAAAAAGTTAAGATGTACATATATTGAGAAGTAAAAGGAAGGGGGATGAAGACAAATAGTTGAAAGACAATAGTTTACCATTTCCCTACTGTACATTATTCAATAGTTTATTAAGCAGCAAGATTTAATACCTGCTTGTTTGGGGCTTGTATCTTTATAACTAATAAGTTTGCATAGGTACAGGCTTATTTTGACAGGGGAATATATTTGATAAATTACTTCACAAGGACGGACAGGTGTGTGAATTTATGTAGGAAAATGTAGCAACATTTGCAAACCTCCCTTTTCAAAGCATCAAAACAGATACATATACATCATATGAACAAAACACAATTTCTGCACATTAATTCATGAATGCCCAATGAAACTCAAGTCTTAAATAAGGCACTCAGGCCAACAGGCCAGACTCTACTACCTGTGAATATATTTCATTATTATTATTATTTCATCAGCATAGCATGTATGGAAAAATATAAGTTGGCTTCTAAATTTTCAACTTAAGAAGAAGTGCCTGATGTAAAACCAGAGGGATGGGTACAAAGAAAGCAGAAACAAGAAATGAACATCTCCCATACAAAGCATCATAGCAAAAAAAAAATCAAAAATGGTCTACTGTAACAGTATGCAGAACTACCAGAAAAGTTAGTTTTGTAGGCCTGTAGCATAAGCCAGTCTACAGAACGAAAGCTTCCTAAACATTATCTTTGCTTCACCAATAGTGATATATGTGGCAGTTTTAGTAAAGAAGTTTATGGGCGAGATTGAGATTGTTGGACTTTTGTTGTTAAGGCGTAACAAATGGGCAGCTACAAGGTTTTAAAAAGATGTGTTCTGCAAGGTATGTCTGTTCCAGATGTGTACGTTTTGAGACAAACTACTTCCAGCTTGTTATGTAAGTATAGGAAAGTACAAGTATGATGTGGCTGTAACATAACTTAGGAAGCAGAAATGAACACAGGGTGGTTCTGATCTCTTCTGTGGAAGTGTTTTCCTTTCTTGCAATGTTCCTACCATTTTTTTCATAATGGAATTTTGAATCTCCTTATCAAACTTCTGATTTACTTTAGAATTACACCTGAGGTATTTGAGTCACGCTTCAGTTGTAATTCAGTGAAGAGCTATTTGGTAGGTCCAGTTAGCAATGCTGACATGTGGAGTGATGACTATGCACTTGGACTTAATCGGCAGAGGATGGACTCCTTTACCCAGTACTGCAGAATCATAAACAAGTATTGTAGCTTTGCTGCAGTATTTCAGGACGTCCTGCAGTGTAAAAAAAAAGAAAAAGAATGAAAAATCGTCGAGCTGTCAACATATTAGTACAGCTTGCAGTAATGTAGACTCTGAGAGAGAACTAATACTGAAAAAGTGGCCCAAGTACACATCTTTAAGGAACTCCTCATTTTGTAAGTGAACACAAGGAGAAAGATTTGTCTCATTTTTGTGCTGTTGTCTAGTGAGGCAACTCTTAAAGTAGTTAATTGTATATATAGGATGTAAACGCATTTTCAGCAGACACTCGATAAGGAGACAGTGGTCAAATGTACAAAAGGTTTTAGAGAAATCCAAGAATGCTGATACAACCACTCTGTTCTTAAAAAACTATATATGCATATGGTCTGTGATGTCTATCAAGGCTGCACTAAGTCCACAGTTTGGTGTAAATTCACGTTAACACTGACTAAGGAAGTTATCTATAGCTCACTAAGTTAAACGTAGCCTGTGAACAGCCATTTCCAGAAATTTTATGAGTGCTGACAGTGAAGCTTTGGATTAACAGTTCAATAGTGCAGGTCAGTGTCAACCTGTATAAAGGAGTATTATCACAGTGTGTTTCTGTATCTTTCAAATTTAACATTGTGTAATACTACAAATAATACTGTGACAGTATGACCTAAACAGGATGTTGTTGCTAGTCAGCTATTCAGAACGTTTGAGTTGTCGTAGGTTTGGTATGTAGGTAGCAGCAAGCGGTCTTTAGATCAAACTGGCCAGCAGCTGGATTTTTGTTGGGAATTACAGACTTTTGTTTGAAATGATACAATTACTGCCCCATACCATCTACCATATGCCATGCCCTGATACCTCTCCTACAATCTTCACAGCGATTCAGGCAGAAGACCTGGCTCAGTATGCTAACATCCATACAATAAAGGAAGGCTTTTTCTCTATGTTCTACCCTTAATACCACTTGTTCCACGTGGTGTGCAATGACATCAGGGCAGTTCAAGTACACCTGCTACCTCACAAGCACCTTGCAATGCAAATATTCTTCCTATGCTTTCAACACAGGCGTTGTTTGCCTAAGTTAGAATCCCCAGCCTCTAGTGTCACAGCCAGGCAGAAAACCCAAGATCATCAAGCTGGCATATAACCTGCTTATTCTCCACCATGGCTTTTATGGACTAGACTTGTGGAAAAGAGCACCATCTCCTCAATCCTTACATGTCCTACTATTTCTTACTAGCCTGGAAGAGATATTTAAGTATCTTTAATGTAAGCTTTAAGCACTACTACACGTTTAGATGATGTATACTATTTGACAGTGGTTGCTTATTTCTACAGTAATTCTACTGGCAATGACTGAGGACAATGTCAATAACTGTGCTGCATCACCTCACACAAGCAGCAGCTTACTGATTGCACAGATGCAGGATGCCAGTTTCTTTATAATTGCCCACTAATTTCCAGTGAATGCTGAGGTGACAGGGTAAAATGACTGGTGTGCTTTAAAGATGCACATTTGTATAATTACCTGCATGCTGCTTTAGTCTGTGCTGGTGGTGCTGCGGTAGCGTTGTCACCTCACAGACGCTGTCCGGTTCGATTCTCAGCTAGAGCGTCTTCTGTGTGGAGACATGCGTGAATGGGCGTACCTTCATTGAAGATTGTGCATCAGGGCTGGCAACTCGGCACGTAAAAATCTACTTCCAATCATTAGCAGACCGGAGTTCCGCTGTGGCGACCCTTAACCGGGAACAGCCGAAAGACGCAACAACAACCTGCATGCTGCTTTAATATAAAATGGATGTTAAAATAGGCATCACAGTACAAAGAGTGCTGGTTACTGGAGCTGTTAATGTGCTTTCCCGCTACTGGTTATAATGGTTTTGCTAGGACTGTGACTCTCAAGTATAGCTATGTGATGTACAAGGAACAGTATAACTATATTGACAGTACGCACTTACATCACTGTCCTGCTGTACGTTTGGGAATGAATGTCTATGACAGGCTCATTTGGTTATGGGCAGTGCAACAGCTCTATCACAGGTGAGTGCATATTTGGGGGCAGGGCGGGAAAGCTTTACCAGGAATGTGCCTGTCAGAAGAATCAGTCTCTTTTTTAGGAGTGATAATGGACTTCTCTAACCTGAGTAAGTTAGCCAGTACATGCAGCAAATGCCAATATATTCATCTCAACTGTCTTCTATTTTGCAGAATACCAATAATTTTGCTTCATATTTTTGCCCTGTCCCTCATAATTTTTTTTAGTTTGTGGTAAATCGCCAAGGATTACAGTCAATCCATAATGCCAGACATTAGAGTTCCATATTTTTATTGTTTAGAAAATGCATGCCAATGACAAATCTGTTGTTCTATTAAGTTTTTAAGGGAATAATAGAGTAATATTTAAAACTTGGCAAAAATTTTTAAGATGTTGTCACCCCCCCTCCCATTATTTTTGGCTTTGCTCCTGGATCTTTAGTAAAGAGTTCTGAGAGTTATGTAAAGCAACATGATCAAAAATATGGAATCAGAAGTAAATTTACAACTCAAAACATACAAGACAGTACAAGGAAGCCACTGATTATGCAGTCTTATATGGTGGCCCATAAATGCTATGATACATAAACGTAAGCTCTGTACTTAGTGATAGTAAGTGACAATGGATCTTGCTACTGCCAGTTCCTGACCATGACAAAGTATTTGTAGGAGAGAGGCAACAAACTTCTGTTACAGAAAGATGTTGAAGAGGAAGCACTGCTCCAACTTGTGTGTGCACACCCACTTTTCTCATGACTAGAATAAACCTTTATGAAAAGAGACAAATATTGTAGCTGCCTCATTAATCACTAATAACAGAGCAGGATGACTCATTAGCATTTGAAATGCATACCTATTTCATATGGGAAATGGTTGCTGTGAGAAGGAAATTCAGAACATGGTAGCATGTGATGTCAGCAACAATGTAACTCACAAAAGCCTAGCAGGGAACAACCCTAATGAGTGTCAGCATGCAACAGGAAAATGGAACAGATAAATTGCTTCTCCTTTTTCCCTGCAGATCAGGCATGTCATAGGGCCAGAACTGCTAATATATGCAATTATGAATACAGCTGAACATGTACTCCCCTTTGCCTTGGCCTTGAATAAATACAGGCTAAGGATCACCATTCTCTCATCCTCAGCTACTGCTTTCCATATCTGTTTATCTAGGAAAATGTATAAACTTTCTGCTATATCAGTGATATTCGGTTAAGGAAATTAAATGATATACAGTAAGAAAAATAAGCTTTGCTTTCTTCTTTTGAAAGTGTATACTTCATGAACATGTGTGTTATGACACCTTAATTTTCTTTTTATGAAGCAAAACTCACTTTACAATATGTGAGTTTAATCTTAGCTCATTTTTCCTACTGAAAAATGCAACATAACATAAAGCAACAATGAATTTAACCTTCTATGGAGTCCTGAATGTTTTCCAAAAGATCCTTAAACACTATCACTGCATCTACACAAACCCTCTTTATTTATTTATTTTTTGTTTTGACTTCATGATGATATAGTAGCATCAACAAAATCAATCTTTCAACAGCTACTTCCAAGCTCTTCTCCTCATTCACAGGTCTACTAGGCCTATCTCAGCCTCAATCAGACCTCACCTAACTCGCATCTGGGGCTGGCGAGGAGATCATGGACACTGGTGCAGAATTACACTGCTGCTGGGGACTACACTCTAATCCCAACACCTCTCAGCAGCCTTGTGATTGCCGCAACTGCTGCCTTTAGGAGATGCATGCATGCATGGTGTGCAGCCTTCCAAAAAAGTGGCGCACCACTTATGCAACACAGAGCTCACCAAACTCATAATGATGCTTTAGTGCAACAAGCCTAGGTTGCCAACCTCTCCCGGGATAGGTGAGCAGATGTTGACATCTCACTCCCATTCTCAGTGTTTGTGCTGCTTTTCAAACATGGGTCATCTGGGGCACAATCAGTACTTTATCCCTCTGTGTCATGTGGTGACCACAAAATTAAAATGTTTTGATTCCGTTTCAATGGTAAACATTCTCAAACATCTAGCATTCACTCATGAGGCTTTCAGTGTTACACAGTGAATGAAATGTCTATTCAAGACCCCTTCTACATCTCCTTTAAGCTCCTAGAGAAACACCGGAGCACTTTCATTGCCTGTTAATTCAAAGCTAACTGTGCAAACATACAAAGCTTTGGCCACTTTCAAACACTTACACGGGTGGTTCTCTGAAGCAAGGATACAGCAGACATTCTTTGGCTCTGAATTCAGAACAGTGTAGCTGGGTAAACTAACCAAAGTCCATGCACAATGTTCATTTACCTCAAGCTGAGACAAGGAAATAGAATTTTCTCGGGAATTTCTACTTCCTTTAATGAACATTTCGATGGCAGTTTCACCAGAATGAGTCACTTATGCTCAGTTCATAGTGGTGTGCTTTCTTGCTTTCAACAATCTGGAGAATGCTCTACGAAAGAGACTTTAATGAGCATAAGGCATACAACTAAAATGTACTTGACATAGTACACAGATCCCTATTAGGGCCTTACTCAGACTTATGAGAAGTAGCTTGACTAGGGTGGAAAAAAAGATGGCACACATCCTGGATTCAGAGCATTAGAGGGCAATATTGCCTGCTGGTATTGCTTCTGTGGTTTGAAATGAATTGCTTTAGCTCTCCATGTGTTGTATATACTGTAGCTGCTGACGCTTGCAAATGTAGCAAGCAGAGTGCTACAGTTTAAAAGGAAAAAAATGTTATTTTCACAGAAAGTCTAGGTTTAGTACTTCAGAATTAAAAGGGCTTTGGTGTAGCAGATTGCTTGCTACATGTAACAAGCAGTTGCTTGAGCAGAGGATTTTCTTCTTCCCTCTCCTTAACATAGAGATGAGGGGAGTGCCAGACGAGGGGCGATAGCACTGGATGCAAGACTAGCTAGTGACACCATGCTCATTAGTCCTTCCTCAGTCACAATGCATATGTTCAAGTGTTATGTTGATTATGTGGGACTACTTTGCTTTCACAATGTCCACCATATCACCCACACTGACACCCCAAAGGTCACTGCAAAAATCACCAATACACTGGACCACTACTTAAGTGTTTTTGTAAGGAAGCTGTGGCCCTTGCTCCCTGATGGGGTAGCTCTGCCCCTCACACCCAGTATCTCTATATACAAAGTTTTTGGTCACACCAACTCAGACAGAAGAGAACAACTTTATGTGTCTTTCTCCAACAGTAGTTCAACCTTACGAGCAGTATATTTCAGGACTATAGGATGTGTGGACAATGTACTCCAATGGGAGTACAGCCTCCTTGTAAAAGCATTTGTCATTTCTTAAATATGCCACAACATGCATACCAGGTGATGGTGAGCTGGTCCATGGTATACTGGCCACTGGACATTTTGCCTTGATAAGCCAAAGTTGACCCAATAATGTGGATTCTTTCTGCACATACCCCAGCAACCAGATCAGATGGCAATGCATTTCCTCCCTTCATCTCATTAATACAAAAACTTGGATCTACTTCTCAAGCCTTAGTGAGTCTTGTCTGGAGTTTACCGCCTATCATGTCTCTCTACTGATCAATACGTCTAGCAAGGAAAAATGTGTTTCTTTATGGTGAAAATTCTCACTTACTGCCCCACCACATAAGGATGGTACAACAGAACTGTCTACTAGCCAATTCTTCTACTATCTCCTCTCACTAAAATGCTGGAAATTAGTATCAGTAAACAATTTGCAGATCTGAACAATTTCTACTTGGGTTAGCCTTTGAGTATCTGTGTGTCAAATTTAATAATTGTTAATGGTCAAATGCAAGACACTTTTTTTCCTGAAATTCTCTAAAACACATTGCAAAACATTTTTTGGCATGCTCTCTCTCAGATCAAATACAGTCCATTCAATGGAATGGTGCTAGTTCGCTGGCACAATCCATTCAGGATGGATTTCTCCAGGGGACAATAAAAGGTACACTTTTTTCAAAAACATTTTACAGTTTCCCCTTCAACTCATCTCGTACAGACAACTTATCATTATAAAATGATCATATTAAATCTGCAGAAATCCTTCTCAAACAAACAGAAATAACAGTCTAAGTCCTCACTCCTCTAAAACGCAAATAAAACAAAAATGATCACATGGTATGGTGTCAGCTCAACAGACCCTATAATATCCATAGTTTTTATATTTGGTCTTCCTCTACAACAGTGAGAAACAGTGGACAAAACTAATTGTTTAGGAACCACTGCAGACTAAATTCGAAGCTTGATCAGCAGTTAATTAAACTGCTGTTAAAAAAGAAAGCAATCTAATCTTGGTGAGCTACAAAGAATAACTTTGTTCCTAAAAACATGGCTGCATTACTACAGCACACTTAGTTCTGTTGTTTACCTACTATATGATGGCTCTATGCTTGCTAATATATTCATCAATCAGAGTACATAAAGGCATGAGATGTAAAAAGACTGGAAAATTTCCAGTGAATGTACAAAACATAACTCTAATAAACGTATGAAGCCTATGACTTCACACTTTCTTACTCTCACAATGACCAAAATATCTCATCACTTTCTCCATTTTCTGCATAGCTTTCTAGTCATCCAGACAAATAAGGATCATAGGAATTTACTAGGCTATTGGCCCTGAGGCCCTTCTAAGCCTAACCAAGATTTTAGCCCATGTTTAGATAACTCAGCACCCGATGCCCCTGTCCAGCATTGACACAGGTGGAATCCCAGAGGTGTATTTTCTGTTTCCCATCCAGTTATCCAGGTTGTGCATAAAAAAGGGTAATGAGGTACTCTACTTGATGTGAAGAGGGAGTCTGTTTCACAGATGGGGGAGTCTTTGGGACACAAATATGTCTGGCCAACAAGTCCTATTGATGTTACAGACCAGGCTGAGGTCGCATGTGCGGGTTACTCAAGTGGAGCTTGACTTGTGGATATGCAGCAGTACCATCAAGGCAGGGTCTGAGTAGAGGGTCAGGGCTTTTAGCCTCTCAGTGTATGGTAGATGTTTGAGGCCCTGGATTCGCCTAGTACGGATGTGCTTTGTGAGGTACATGCTGAAAGGGGCATTGTACTCAGTAATGGGCCTTATAAGGGAAGAGTACAGGGATGTTATGACCTCCTTGTCCCTGGATGAGATACCCTTACTTATAAGGTGGGCCAAGTGGAAAACTTTCCATATAACGGAAGCAATATGGTGGTCAAAAGTCAAGTTGCTATCAACCTGGGTGCTCAAATCTCTCACTACTGATTGCGTGCTTAGGATGTTGTTATTAATGTGATAATTTGTGAGGATGTCACTCTCCACAAAGGGGATGATGATGCATTTTTTTGGTATTCAGCTAGAGGCCATGTTTTTGGTACCAGTCATTTGTTTGGGTGAGACACTCTTGGATGATGTCCACATCACTAGGCTAATTGATGACAGCACCCAGCTTGCAGTCATCTGCAAACTTGGTCAGCCATAGCCCATTGGTTTTGGCCTACACCTCAGTAAATTATATCCCAAATAACAGAGGCGTCAAGACCGAACCCTTGGATAAGCCACTCATTACAGGTCTACTACTTGAGATGGCTTCCCCTATTTTGACTAGGTGGGTTCCATCAGTGAGCCAGTCTACTACCCATCTGGTAACATACAGACTAATGCCTAGTTGAGAGCGTTTATCTATTATTCCCGAGTGGGGAATAGTGTCGATGGCTGTGGCCAGGTCAAGGTAGGTGATGTGCACAGTCTATCCCTCGTCGATGGCTTTGGTGACTGTCTCAAAGAAGTCGACCAAATTTAACAGACATGACCTCCCCTTGATATATTGTTTGGAGGTTGCCAATGTCCTTATTAATGAGGTCCATGATAATCCTTTCCATGGCCTTGCAGATCAGGCTAGTTAGGTTGATGGGTCTATAATTTCCTGGATCTGTGGATGCTCCACCTTTGTGCAAAGGGATGACAGTGGCTGTCCTCCACTCAGCTGGGATGAAGCTGGTACTCGGGCTTTGGTTGACTACAGCACCTAATGGTGTTGCAACATCCTTCATGTAGAATGCAGCTGAGATATTATTGGGTCCCATGGAGGCTGTATTTTTTGCCTTTGAGTGAGCAGTGATGACCTGTTCCCTAGATATAAGGGGAAGGGGGTAGGTACTGGGGATGTCCTGATTTACTGATGGGGGGCACAGAGGGTAAAGTTTTCCCTGAATCTGTCAGCCGGCAAGTTTGCTATATCTACAGCATTCGTATTGTGGTGTTCTTGACATAAAATTCTGAGCAGATCTGGTTGCTACCTTTGAGACTGCGGACATATATGAAGAAGGCCTTATTACTGTCTCCAGTAGATGTGGCCATTTTGGACTCTAAGTTTGCTTTGGAGGATTTCACTAGTGCTCTTATTTTGCTTGTTTAGGCTAAGAATAGAGTGCTTCCAATTTGGGCACCTGCTCCTTGTTGGTCTTGGACAGCAATTTTTTCCTTTTGTGATAGAGTTTATTTATTGCAGATGTCCACCAGACAGGTTTACTTTTCGTTGTGAAGGATGATTTAGTCCTGTTGGGTATTTCTGATTACATGAATCTATACAAATGCTTCTATAGTGCTTTACTTTAGTTTTGGATATTGGTGCCAGTTCCTACAGAGGGGGAGGGGCTGTTAAGCTCTTTATACCATCCCTCAGGAGGCTGCAATCAGCTTTGGAGAAGGTTTTTTGTTTGGCTCTAGTTGGGGGGGGGGGTCAAGATGGTGACTTCGAAAGTGACCGCTTTGCGGTCAGATCTTACTAAGGGAGGATGATATTGTAGGGATGCTGAAGTGGTTACTCATGTTGGTTAACACCAAGTACAAGATATTATTACCTCTTGTGGGGGTATAGCCTAGCTGTTCCAAGGCATTTGCATTGACAAAATCGGGAATCCTGGAGCATTTGTGTTGAGTAGTTCTTCCAATCTATGTTTGGGTAGTTAAAGCCACCCAGGATCAGGGTAAAGGGTTGAATCTTGACAGATTCAAGGAGGTCCAGATAGGTGGATTGGGCATCTTGAGTCGAATTGGGGGGGGGGCCTGTAGCTAGCTATGATTTGAATGGGGGTCTTGCCAATGGTTAACTGCACCAGGAGTGTTTACTGTGCATCATATTATTTGATCTGCCTGGAGGTGTGTATGTCTTTAATATATATTGAAACTCCACCTCATTTGACTTTACTGCCCACAGTTTGGGGTCTGAATGCATGATAGGATGAGTAACCAGGTAAGGCTGAGGTGCTCTCCACAGCTTTGAACCAGGTTTCTGTCAATGCGCAGATGTTACCATAGGTTCATAGGTAGGTACTAGGCTATCTGCCCGAGGGCATTTATAAGCCTAGCCACAGTGTGTTGGCTTTCGCCGCTCCATTGATTAACTGAGTCTCTGTCAAGTAGAGCCAATGAAGTGATCACAGGGGTGTATTTTCTGTTACCCATCCACTCGTCACGGTTTCTCTTGAAGTGTGTTAATGAGGGGCTCTACCTAATGTAGATAGGAATTTTGTTCCAAAGCATGGGGAGGTCTCTGTGACAGGAATCTATCCCTCCAGCATATTCTATTTATTGTTGTGGCAAGGTTTAGCTCACTAGAGCACGTGAATCGCAGTGACTTGGATTTCTTTAGGTGGAGCATATCCATCAATTCTGAGTTGGACATGGCTTTTAATAAAATTTTAAAGCATCTTATAAGAATGCTTGCAATGAGTGCAGTTTCATGTTTAGACTCCTAGCATTTAGCAGCATGACCTTTAATTTGCATTATGTTGAAATTTTGATGTTGGTAGTTTTAACCTCATCACTTTTCCTAAAAAAAGGCACTATGGGGGAGGCAAGAGCCTTGCCAGAAGCCTGAAGCCCAGTTGAGACAGATGCAGGCCATCTCTGGCAAAGCATCGTGGTCTGTTGATAATATCTTTCCAGGCTGTCAGGTACTGGATCCCACTGGAATGACACCAGAAACTAAGCCAATTGTTGAAGTCAATTATTTTCTGTTTGTATTAAGGCATCATTCTGGGTGACTGCAGAATGCTGCTTAAGGCTAGAGACATACCTACCTGGGACACATATTCAGTGAGCTCAATCGTGTCTCATTTCATATAGTACAGGGAGGTATGTCTCAAATCATTCATGCTAACATGGACTATGACAGAGTCATAACAGTGCCTGCTGTTGAGCGACTGGAGTTTGTATGTGATATGGCAAATTCTGGAACCTGACAGGCACTAACCATGACTTTCTCCTTATTCAGCCTGGTGAATGGCACACAATGGAGACTCCTATGACTAATGCTGGGTTTATAGTTAAGCCTTAGTGGCTGTGAAACACAGGTGTGTCGACTATGCGTGGTATGTGGTGTGGAGGGTTGTGGAGATCACGTGTGTTTCTGCCTCGCAGGTCTCCTTTGTTTGAGTATATTTCTGTTGAGGACTTCCTCATATGTGGATGTGTGTTGTGTAGGTGTGGGTGGTGTCTGAGGTATAATGATTGTGTTGACAACCTTCTCAGTGCCAGATATACTGGCTTGTCAGTGAGACAGCATAAACTCTAGATTCCTAATGTAGTTGCATCTCTCACAAACTGTGTTCCTAAATGGTAGTAATAGTTGGCTGTCTGTGTACATGAGGCAGTTGCTACACTGTCTCAGGATGGGTCTATATTACCATATCGAATGGTAATAATGCCAAACTCTCATATGAGCGAATATTCACAAGAACAAACTTGCTATTGTGGGGGGCTGCTCCTCCCACACCCCCCGCTAAATATATATTCCAACTCCGAAGTCACGCTACAGTGAGGAAAGGGCAAATATTCCAATCCTCACTGTACCGCGACCCCAAAAACACAAGTTTGTTCTTGTGAATATTCGCTCATATGATCGTTTGGCATTATTATTTGATATGTTAATATAGACCCCTCAGGATGTCCATATCAACCAGACTGGCAGGAGAAACTGTAGGAAATTGTCCATCCATATTTTTCAGAATCTGAGGGAGAAAGGCCAGGGATAGCTAAGGGGTAGGCCTACAGCCCAAGTGCTTAAACCAAAATTAAGAGGCTTAGAACAACATTTATAATTTAAACAGGCTATAAACAAGCAGTAATAAATGCAGCAGGAAAGATGCAATTGAACACTTTAGAGAACAAGCATCAAGTAGCAGAAAAAGCAAGATGAAGTAAGAGAGTAGGAGGAGGAAACCCAAATACAGTAAAAACAACTGAAAAAAGTGTTTTTTTTTTAGTAAAGTGGAAAAAGAAAGAGGAGAAACAGAAGATAATTCAAGGTTAAGAAACTAAGGGGGTTGGCCTTCCCAAATGATCTCTGTATTAGGTAGAATGAGCTAATCAGATGGGACTGTGAGGAGTGTCCCAGATCAAATTTAAAGTAGGGACGAGCTACTACAAATGCCCCCGACTTTAAGAACATAACAGCAGTTGTGTAGGAGCATGGGAGAAAAACAAAATTCATCAGCAAATGTATAAATGCAGACACAGATAAGTAAATAATTCAGTCAAAGAAATAAAAACAGTAACGTACTGTTAAGAATCGCTGAACAGTTAAAGTGCAAAAAATATACTTATATCAGCTCTGTATTGCCAGATTAAGAAGCACTCTCAGTCAAGCACAATTGAGCTTCTAGCAAGATAAGCAGAAACTCACACAAAGGTAATACTTTTATACCAGCAAGATAAAAGACGCTTCCAAAGCCAATCCTTGAGGCAATCCCATAACACAAAAGCTGTTTGACCAGTGGTTCCACTCTGTAATGAATTCACTACTAACTCCTTGCTGCACCAGAAAGCTGTAAAGCACCCCCTATATAGAACCAGTTAGTTCAAGCTAAAGTGCTATGCCAAATGCCTTATAACAGAAATAAAAATTTCAGCAAAGATCAAGAAACAAAATTCAGCCACAGATCAAGAAAATGTATAAATGCAGACACAAATAAGTAAATAATTCAGTCAAGCAAATAAATAAAAACAGTGCAGTACTGTTAAGAATCACTGAACAGTTAGATAAAGTGCATAAAATATACTTATATGAGTTCTGCCTTTCCATATTAAGAAGTGCTCTCAGTCAGGCATAATGGAGCTTCTGGTACATGCCTATAGCAAATCTTGAATCTACAACAACTTATTAAAAGATCCAAGCAGGATACTCTCTTCTTAGCATGTGAATTTTAAATAAGCAATGATCTCAGTCCTGATATCAGGAATATTCCAGAAGATAAACAATTCAAAACAATTCAAAACAATGGCAAGAAGTCATCCCTGTACCAAGTGGGTTTACAAATGTAATGATGGTAACACATAAATACATTGTAACAGGTACTATTACCATTTCAATAGCACACTTTTGAAGGGCCAGCTCTATTGGACCTCCAAAACAGTGCACTCTCTCACTTCCTGTAAAATGACACTCTCTTCTAGTGCTGCCCTTAGTACCAAATGCAACAGATGTTCAAAAGATCGAGTAGTGCAGTCAGTGAGAGCATTTATTTATTTACTTATATTTACATTTGTTTACCGGGATGGTCCGACTGGATACATGTCCATTTTCAGCGGAGGCCCGGGGAGAAAAGCTCCACATTAACAGTAGGTAAGTACATGTTCATAGAATACAAATTAATCTCATTTGGTAGTTTAACAGAGGAGAAGATACTATAAAGTATATTAAAAAAATAGACTAGGCTAAGTATTAAGAGAAAGATAACAGACACAGACTACAACATGCTTTTTCTCTTTCTAGTCTGACCATGAAGGATATCTTATAACCAGAATTAAAAGGGGGGGGGAGTAGGAGGGGTAGAAAGAGAGAGAGGTCATCTAGGTTTAAAAGGTTTGACCTGAAAAAAGAAGATGCTCACTAGCTAAGGGAGAGTTAATCCGGACTTGCACACTGGCAGAGCCAATGAGATTTGAGATGGTGATTTAATCTTTTTTTGAATAGGTTTAGTGAGGAAATGATGGTGAGACTGGGGGGGGAGGGAGTTCCATTTTTTTCCAATGGCATTGACAAAGAGTGCGTCACCCCCTGCATTATTGGATTTGACTGTTTGAGCTAGGAGTTTATTTGAGGAGTGTAAACTATTGAGATTGTTGTAAGGTGTAATCAACTTTGTCATTGCAGGAGTTTTGTCAGGTTGTTTCAGAATTTTAAAAGCCAGGATTAGTTGGCTCTGCTGGAGAAGGTTTGGGAATTCAATCCAACCCAGGTTTTGTAGGTTAGTACAGTGATGGGTTCTATAAGGCATCCCTGTTGCAAATCTGGCAATATGATTATAACAAGATGATAGTTTATTAAGGTCAGATATATTAAGATTCATAAGAATAGGGAAGGCATACAGGAGGGTAGAGAGAAGGTGAGAGCGGGCAGTGGCCATTTTTGCACATGGAGTAAGAAAAGATTTTATGCGATAAAGTGTCCCGAGTTTCTTGTTAACAGTTTTAATAGTCTGATTGATATGTATATCAAATCTAAGTTTATTATCAATGGTAACCCCTAATAGTTTAGTATTGGAGTCCGGGGAGATAGTAGTTCCATTTTTGGAATATATAGTAAAGGATGTGGGTATGGACTTTTGTGCAGGGTGGAAGAGAACCAATTTGGTTTTCTTTGGATTTAGAATCAGTTGACGTCCCGATAGCCAATTCTCAACTGCAGTAAAACAGGATTGTGTTTTGGTTAAGAGGTCGGCAAGAGATGGATCAGAACAAAGTAATGTTGAGTCATCTGCATATTGTATGCAGGTGGCGTCAGTGATGGCTTTGTAGAGGTCATTTATAAAGACTGAGAAGAGAAGAGGTCCCAGTATAGAACCTTGGGGAACTCCTATGGTGTTGGGTAAGAGACTAGAAAGCTTATTCTGCCAGAGTACCGCTTGTTGCCTATCAGAGAGATAGGCATGGAACCAGGCCAGAGTTTGGTTATCTAAGTGGAGATTTTTTAGGGTGTTATGAAGTAGCTGGTGGTAGAGTAGGACTGATACATTGTGAAAATCTTTTTCCTTTTGTTAAGAATAAAAAAATAATAATGTTACTCAATGTTACTCAGACATTATACAAAAGTTGTAGTAATGTCTTTCATATCTTTGCTCAGAATGATTTTTTCGGGTTATGGTCATACGTTCTTGTTTATCAGATACTGGCACCCAGACTACAGGAATTGAAGGTGATACTGAAAAACCTGCAGCTCTTAAGGTGAACACTGTATGTAGCAAAACTTAGTAATGAATTATCTACTCCAAGGAATACATTAGATGATGTAATGATATTTCCAAATGAAAGCAACGTTTACACGGTTAACTCTAATAATGCCATCATTGTAACTTAAATCACAAATGCCCCTTATATGAGGAAGATGAGATGGATGACTTTCAGGTAGTTAAGAAGAACAAGCATAGGAGGGCTAATCGTGGTAACTCCATCAACCTAACCAATAATTTATCTTGCAGGGTATATTTAAGTTATCTTGGTGGTAATGTAAATACAAATTCCTCTGTTCTGAGACACAAACAAATCCTAATTATAGGAGATTTGTTGCTAAGGACCGTCTTCGCTGAGTATCTGCACACCATGAGATGTATGGGATAATAAAAGAAAATTGTGATAGCCACTTGGGATAAGATGTAATATCACTGTAGGTGGAAATAATGATGTGATTAGGTCAAGTGAGTAAAGCTTTCAAGAAACTGTGGATGACACATTTGACTTAAGTAAAATCTATGGATTTAAGTTTTTTGTGACATTTTGAACCCTTACAAATAAGGGTAAAATGCATTTAAAAGAGAATCTCTGAGGTATTCTGTAAAATCTATTCAACTTTGTGAAAATGTTATGCAAGCTAAAGCACTGCTCCATTTCAGTCATATGGGCAAGCGTGTGTTGTGTACCTATTTGACTAAAATGGTTAAACGTTTTTTTATTGTTGAGGATGTGATTAATATGAAGTGAAAAAGGAAATCTTTAAAATGATTATTAAGTAATGCAACTAGTCTTAACAATAAATCAGCTGACTTTGAGGATTATTTAGCAAATGATTCTTTTGATATTTTATTTACAACTGAAATGTGGTTTAGCAGTAATAATACCCCAAATGAATATTCAAGACTTTAGTGGGCATCACACTTATAGGCCTAATAAAAAAGGAGGAAGGAGTATCCATTTACATTTCTACCAAGTTTTCTTCTTTACTACTTTCATGTGATGAAATATCAGAGTTTATGACTGTTAAACTAACCAGTGAAGGTGGAAGCAAGAATGTGGATGATTTTTATTGTTTATCAAACTTACCAAATGAACTTGATGTAATTGAGTCATCAAATAACTACTTGTTTTGAGAAGAACTTGATATAATTTCCAGTAACATAAATGCTCCTAATATCAGACTGGTCAATACCTTCATCCTCTAGTAAATTGGAACATAAGATCTTGAGTGAGAGTATCTCTTCAGGATACTCACAGATTGCAAATTAAAATACTAGAGGGAGTAAGGTACTGGATGTAGTCTGGCTCTCTAATAAATTAAAAATGAAATATTTTACAATATCTCAAGAGTTGGGGTACTTAGACCACTTGTGTGTCACTTCTGAAATTATGGATTCTAATTTACCAAAAGTTGATGATAGGGAGCAGGTTAAAAAATCTATAAATCAGATATTGCAGCTACTACTCCTGAAACTCTGCAATGTAATTAAGATTCTGAAATGAAAAGTAAAACTATTTGTGAAAACTGGGATATTTGTTAAAGTCATAGAGACAGCCTGAGTGACAGTTTTGTTCCAACATATATTTCTACAGCAAGGAAAAACTTGAGACCTATTTGGTGAAGTAGAAAACTTGAATCAGACAGAAGAAAAAAGAAAATTTGTTTAAGTACTTCAGGACTCATCCAACAGTTATAAAAAAAAGTATGTTTATAAGAAATATTTTATAGGATTATTTAATGAACATAACACTGCTTTTGAACAAAGTTGGCTACTAGTGGACTGGACAACAAAAAGGGTTTATTTAAACACCTACAAGGCTATGGTTTGGATGATGCTTCAAGTTTGGTACTAAGAAAAAGTTCTGGGTATATAACTGAGCCACAAAATATTGGTGATTGGTTTATTTTTCTTCAAAATGTGTCAGGTAGTTGTCCTCCATTAATGGTAGATCATAAAACTTCAAAGATCAAGTTTATGTCATCTGGTGAACTTCGATGAGCATATAATAAATGTGTTGGATAAAGGCCTAGCTATACATGTGGACATGGATCTGGGCTTTGAATCATTCCACATTCTGTTTTCATAGAGATACTGAGGACAGACATAATTTTTTTTTGTAAAGAGATGGGTTGTAAATTGGTTGGTAGGTCAGTAAAGCAGTTTTAAGATTAAGAAGAAATGTTCAAAACATGTGCTCATTAAATGTGGTACTCCCAGGGTTTTGTTTTTTGGACTTTTTTTGTTTGGACTGCTTATGAGTGATTGCCATTCATCCAAACACATTTGTTTGAGTCAGTTTGCTAATGATTTAAAGGTTAGAAGTATACCAACTAATACAGCAGATCATCAGTGACTCAAAATTATTTGTATAAGTTAACCACATGGGTAAAGTTAAAGGGCATGAAATTTAACAACAAATGCTTAGTGTACAGTTTGGTGCAATTAATAATTGTTATCCATATCTATTTGCTTTTCAGTTAAAGCAAGGATTTAGGTGCAACGTCGATTAATCTTTTATGTTGATTCATCTTTTTCTTTTGATTCACATATGTATTTGTATTGTCAGAAAAAGTTATGGACTAATATTTTATGGTTAAGTTATTTTCTGCCAGTATTCACCCCATGATCGAATACTGTGGTCCTTTTTACATGTTGGGGATCTCACAGCTAGCTAGGCCTGAGCATGTCCAAAGAACATTTACCAAACATATAGTTGGACGTGAATCATTATCATATAGGTTCATAGGTATTTACTAGCTAATGACCACAAGGGCCTTTTTAAGCCTAGCCATGCATCACAAATCTCTGATGAGTTCTGATACCCTTGATAAGTGTAAGCATGGGACTGGCGAGATGAACCATTTACCTATTTGCATCAGAGACATGTGTGCCAAGCCAGGGATGAATTTCTTGTTTCCCATCCAATTGTCCAAGTTGCACTTGAATTGGATTAGGGAGGAACTCTGCTTCACATGGATGGGGAGCCTGTTCTATAGATGGGGTAGTCTCTGGGATACATACCTATCTCTCAAGCAGGTCCTATTTATATCACAGGAAAGGTTTAAGTCTTTAGAATGGGTAATTCTGGTAATGTTTGTTTTTGTAGATATGCAGGAGGTCCATCAGAGTGGGGTCAATGCCCTGTATAACAGGCATAGATCTCCCCTCAGAAGCCTGTAGGAGACAGAATACAGGTATAAGGCCTTGAGGTGGTCTGCATAGGACATATGACTTATGCCCTGTATTCTTTTAGTGAGGAACCTCTGTGGACGTTCCAGTTGTTGGATATGCCTGGCTAGGTACATACCAAAGGGGGCATTGTACTCAGTGATAGGTCTGATGAATGCTGAATACAGTGGAACAATGAATTCCTTGGACTTAAATGCCATACCTTTGTTTATAAGTTGCACAACATAAAATGATTTCCTCACCACTGTAAACACGTGATGATCAAAGGCTAGATTACTATCTATGTGTGTCCCTAAGCCCCTGACGACTGGATCAATTCTAAGGGGTGTGTTGTCAATATGATAGTTACCAGGAAGGATGACTTCCCAAACGATACTATTATGCATTTCTTGGCATTTAGTTTTAGTCCATGACTGACACCAGTTTGTCTGTGTCAGCCCCTCCTGAAGAACATCTGTGTCAGTGTGAGATTCAATGACAGCTCCTAATTTGCAATCATCTGCAAATTTAGCCAGCCAGAGACCACTGACATTGGCCTTGACTTCTGAGAAGTAAATGCCAAAAAGGAGCGGTCCAAGGACTGATCCCTGAAGGACTACACTTGTGACTGGTCTCTTTCTAGAGCTGGACTCCCAATTCTAACTTCCTGGGCCCTGTCTGTGACCAGCTGCTATCCACCGGGTGACATACAGGTTTGTACTTAACCTCTTGAGTTTGTCAACAATGCCCGAGTGGGGTATTGTGTCAAATAACTTGGCCAGGTCAAGGTAGGCAGTGTGAACGATTTTGCCCTCATCCATTGCTTTGGTGACCTTCTCAAAGAAGTCCACCAGGTTGAGTAGCCATTCTCTTCCCTTTACGAAACCAAACTGGGTTGGGTCCAGTGTCTGGAGGTTTACTATATCTTGATTGATCATCTCCGTGATAATTTTTTTCCATAGCTTTACATATAAGACTAGTAAGACCTTTGTGCAGAGGGATGACTGTTGCCTTTCCCCATTTATGAGGCATGAAGCCTGTTTGGAGGCTACAGTTAAATAGTAATTCCAGAGGACCTGATAGGTCATGTTTCATGCTATTTAGAAGGCATCCTGGGATACTATCTGGTCCCACTGATGCTGTGCTCTTGGTCTTAGAGCATTAAGGACTTATTCCCTAGTGACAGTAGGGGGAGTTATATTTGAATTTATTTCCTGAGGGCAGGTTGAGGGGAACAGAGGAGTAAAGTTGGAGCTGAATTTATCAGCCAGGAGGTTTGTTATATCTTCTGGCTCAGTATAGGTGACTTCATTTACAATGAGATCTGCACACAATTGTGTATTGCCTTTGAGGTTGCGGACACAGCTAAAGAATGCTTTGTGGCTGTCCCTGGCCTGGGAGGCCAGACTTACCTCAAATTCGGCTTTGCTAGGCTTTATTTGTCCTCTGAGTTGTTTTAGTTTACTGAGAGTGCTTTTATCCTGATGGGTGATGCACCTCCTAATTTTTGCCATGATTTTCTTCCCCCTGTTGATCCAATTGATCCAATCCAATTGATTTTGTGATTCCACCAGGGTGGCTTTTTTTGAGTTAGTTCTGTACTTCTTCCTGGTGGGCACAGCCGCCTCTATGCAGCTATTAACATGCTTGTACAGGGTTTCTGTGAACAGTTCTGCATAGGCAAAAGTGTTTTCAGGGTTTATAGGGGCTTGTAATTTTCCCGGGTTCTCATTTAATAGCAGGAGGTTAGCCTTAGAATAGTTCCCGAATATTCCTGGTTTAGCTGGGGGTCCAGGTTTTATTTTTACTTCAAAGGAGACCACTTTGTGATCTGACCTTACCACGGAAGGCATTACAGTAGGGGGTGTGCAGCACTCTCCCATATTAGTGAGGACCAGATCCAGTATGGTTGCAACCCTGGTTGGTGTATTGACCATCAGGTCCAGGGAGTTTGTGTTTACAATATCCAGGAATTTCTGTGCATGTACATTTGATGTTGTATAGGATTCACAGTTAATAGTGGGGTAATTAAAGTCCCCCATGAATATGGTATTGGGTTGGATGGTTAGTTTCTAATACGTTTAAATACATGGTATGGGTTTCCTGGGTCACACAGGGGGACCTATAGCCTGCAAGGAACTGGTAATGGATTTTACGTATGAACATATATGTTACATATGAACAGAAACGTAAATACTTAGCACTCTATTCAACAGCTTACAGGTTATTAAGAGCTGATTTAATTCTGCTGTATAAGTGTTCTAAGGATGAAGTGTTTTCTACAATGCTGCTAGTTGGTTTTATAAACCGTGGTTTAAATACTAGGAATAATCATTTACTAATATATTTACCTAGTATCAATTCAAAACTGATGTATTGCTGTTATGAACAAACAGAGTTTGTTCATAACATAAAAATGTAGTCTACCCCAAAGATAGTAGCAAACTTAAGAAAAAAGGGGTTGGGAGGGTGGCCTAATGGTTAAGGTGTTTGCCTTACAAACACAAGGTGCAGGGTTTGAGTCTCACAAGGGATAATTGGCTAGGCTTAAAATGGCTTGCAAGGGCAGTTAGCTTAGTACTAATCTATGAGCCTATGAGTCTATGAAACCATGTAACAGAGTAGAGAAAAAGAAACTAGCTATTATGTATAGGCTTGAAATAGCACTGTTTGTAACTAAGCTGAGATCAGCCAGATCAATTCAGGAGTGAATAAAAGGAATCAAGAAAATACCAAGGAAGGAGAAGGGCAGGAAGCTGATGAAGGATGGAAGCAGACAACACAGATCTGCTGTTATAGTGAGCACATAACTTTCGTATCTGATGCTGTTCTCTTCCATTCATTCCTCAACAGATGGAACAGAGTCACCAGCTACTGTTACACTTGGGAGCTCTCATGGAAGGATATTCCACAGCACAGCCTAGCCAAAAGAGGCTCTTGTCCTTGACTGTATACCTGATTTATAGTGTGAGATGAATGTATGGAACGCAGACTATGTAGTTGCAGGACGTGTCATCAAGACGTACTCTGGAGTAGGCTACAAAATATGCCAAAGACCTACTGGAATAAGCTTTTGGAGATTTGCATAGTGACAGGCCTCTTTCTTTGTACACATAAGAGATGCATGCAAAAAGCCAATGGGAAAGTATTACTTTAGACACTCCCTTTCCCATATTGACAGAACAGACAAATCATTTAGTTAATCTTTCTGACTGTCTTGGTTTGATACAAACAGAAATGTAGTTGATAGTGTACATCTACCAAATGTAACTTCCATTCGCACTTGCTGGAAAAACTTGGAAAGAACACAGGAAGATTGATTTATTGGGTGGTTGGTTAGTTGCTTGATTATTTGAAGCCACCTTAGGGAGGAAAGGTGGATTAGTTCTCAGGGATACTCTGTCTTTGTGAAAAATCAGGTAGCAAGGTTTACATAGGTTCATAGGTTCGTACTAGGCTATCTGCCCTAGGGCATTTATAAGCCTAGCCAGAGTGTATGTGGCTTACACCACCCCTTAGGATGAGAATACTCACCCTTTTTAGGGTTTAGTTTACTATGCCTCTGTCTAGTAGTGACAAAGAGATGACCCCGGGGTAAACCTACGATCTCCCATCCACTGCCGAGATTTCTCTTGAATAGAGTCAGTGAGGGGCTCTGCCTAACATGGACTGGGATTCTGTTCCAGAGTGTAGGGAGCCTCTGGGTTATGAATCTGTCCCTCCAGCACGTTCTATTTATTTCTGTGTTGAGGTTTAAGTCACTTGTTCTCGTGGCTCTGATGGATTTGGATTTTCTAAGGTGGAGCATGTCCATTAATTCAGGATTGGACATGGCCTTGTCACGTCAGGCACAGATCACCTCTGAGTAGGCGTATGCGACTGAATAGAGCTGGAGTTTTTCAGTCGGGCAGCATATGACATATGTTTAAGACCCTTTATCCTCTTGGTGAGGAACTTTTGGGGTCTTTCCAACTGCTGCAGGTGTCGGGTGAGATACATCCCAAATGGGGCATTGTACTCAATCATTGGCCTGATAAGAGAAGAGTACAAGGGCACAATGACCTCTCTTGATCTAGATGTGAAACCCTTCATGATAAGGTGGGCAATATAGAAGGTCTTCCTAACCACTTTGGCAATGTGAGTGTCAAATGAGAGGTTACTGTCAACCTGGGTCCCTAGGTCCCTGATTACCTCTTCCGTCTTAATGGATTACCACCTATGTGGTAATTTCATAGCCTTGTCCCACCCTTGTTTTCCCAAAGGGTATGACTATACATTTTAGGCGTTTAGCTTAAGGCCATGGCTCTGGCACCAATTATCCGTTTCTATGAGGCCTCTCTGAAGGATGTTTGTGTCGCTGGAGTATCAATTATGGCCCAGTTTGCAGTCATCTGCGAACTTTGTCAGCCACAATCCTCCTATGTTTGCCTGTACCTCGGAAAAATAAATGCCGAACAAGAGGGGTCCCAGGACTGAGCCCTGTGGGACACCGCTTGTGACTGGCTTAGAGTCTGACATAGCTCCAGCAACTCTGACCCTGTGGGTTCTGTCCTTGAGCCAGTTTGCAACCCATCTTGTGACATATGGGTTTACATTTAAGCTGGTGAGTTTGTCTATGATGCCCGAGTGGGGTATTGTGTCAAAGGCTTTTGCAAGGTCAAGGTAGGCTGTGTGAACTGCCTTACCCTCATCAATGGCCTTAGTGACTGTTTCAAAAGTTCCAAGTTCAGAAGGCAGGATCTGCCCTTGACAAAGCCAAATTGGGTAGGATCCAATGTCTGTAGGTCCCCAATGTCTTTGTTTATGAGTTCCATAATGATCCTCTCCATAGCTTTGCAGACCAGGCTCGTCAGGCTTATGGGGGTAATTTCCAGGGTCCGTAGAAGCACCGCCTTTGTGAAGTGGGACCACTGTTGCCGACGCCACTCTTTGAGTGCGTATCCTGTGGTAAGGCTAAGATTAAACAGCAGCCTTATGTGTGGGTTTAGTTCCTCTTGAGTTCATGTAGCACACAGCCCGGGACACCATCCGGTCCCATTGATGCTGTGTTTTTAGCTTTAGAGAGGCGGTTCTCACCTGGGCATCTGAGATGTTAGGGAGGCTACACTCTGCTGGGATAGTTATTTCTCCTTTTGGGGGAGGGAGGAGAAATTTGCACTGAACGGTCTGCCAGAATGTTGGCAATGTCAGTGGGCTCAGTGTATTTTGTGTCATTTTGGACTAACTCTGAGCATATCTGGGAGTTTCCACCCAGGTTTCTAACATAGCTAAAGAAGGCCTTGTGATTGTCTTTTGTGTCATTTGCGATTTTTCTCTCAAAGTTGGCCTTGGATGATTTTATGAGTGATCGTAGTTTTTTGCTAGTACTGATCAGAGATGCCTTTCCTTTTAGGGATTTTGCTCTGTCATGTAGTAGCTTCCTCCTTCTGTTGTAAAGTTTGTTTATGGCTGGGGTCCACCAGACCGGTCGCCTGCCTTTGGGGGAATGGGTCTTGGTTTTATTTGGGATTGCATGATCCATGCATTCTTGAAGGTGCCCATAGAAGGCATTTGCAAAGGATTCAGCAGTGTGGGTTGTGGTTTCCACTGGCCCAGGGGCCTTGAAAGATACCACTTCAGTCTTAAGAAGTGTGAAGTTTGCTTTTGAGAAGTTCTTCACTGTGGTTTTTTGGGGGGGGGGGGGGGGGGGGATGTGGATTTCCAGTGAGATTAATTTATGGTCTGATCTTACCAAAGAGGGATGTACTTCCGGTGTGGAGCATTTTGTCCCCATGTTTGTGATGATCAGGTCTAGTATATTGTCTCCTCTTGTGGGAATGGTGACTAGTTGTTCCATTGCATTTGAGTTTATGAATTCTAAGAACCTTTGTGCTAGAGTGTTGGGGCTTGAGTAATGTTCCCAGTCTATGTTTGGGTAGTTGAAGTCTCCCAAAATGATGGTATTTGGAGAGACATTCATACTCTCCAGTGTCTTCAGGAAGGCTGTGTGGGGTTCCTGAGTTTGAGAGGGTGGTCTGTAGCATGCTACAAACTGTAAGGCAGTTTTGCCTATGGTTAGCTGCACCTGGATAGTCTCCGATGCTTAGATGCGTTGCCACTAACCTGGAGGTGTGGGTATCTTTGATGAAAATGGATACTCCCTCCTTTTGTGGTTCTGTCCAAGTTTTGGGGCTGGAAAGCATGATATGAGGTAAAACCTGATAGTGCTGGGGTGCTCTCAGGAGCCTTGAACCAGGTTTCAGTCACTGCACAGACATCGATGTTCTCCATACTGAGGAGGGCTTCGAGGGCGTGCATCTTGAGGTTTAGACTTCTGGCATTGAGCAGCATTACCCTTAGTTTTTTTCCACTTGTGTTTTCTAGGGAGGTAGGTTTGTCATTTGAGCCTTGCCTAAAAAAGGCACTATGGGGGTGGCAAGAGCCTTGGCCAATATCCGGAAGCCCAGGGGTGACAGGTGCAAACCATCCCTTGCGAAGCAGCGTGGCTTGTCAAGCATGTCATCCCAAGCAGACAGACACTGGATCCCCTTAGAATGCCACCAGTAATTAAGCCAATTGTTAAAACTGATCATTTTGTCTTTGTACTGTGACTTACAAGGTGAGGCATGGAGCTCAGAAATGCTGCTGACAGAGGTAATGGCCACAAAAAACAGTTTTCCATGACAAAATCGTCAGATCAACTTTGGGCACAGGCTCAAAAGTAGGGCCAGTCAAGGCCTGCAATAAAGTAGTAATATCCCAGAGGGCATGAGTTTCTTGAGCAGGGAGCAAAGAAGAAAGGTTCCTCTAAGGAAATGTTTTAGGTAGTCTGAGGGTTGCAATGGGGATGTGATCTTCTCTAATATGAAAAGAGGATATAGCAGCCAATTCTATCTTAAGAGTGGAGTAACAGGCACAGTTCCGAAAAAGAAATGCAAGAAAATCCAATATGGCTGGAAGAGGGGCTGAAAATGGCCCCAAGTTATTACTGGAAGCCCAGCTAAGTCAGACCAAAGGAATGGAAACCACACCTGTCAAGGCCAATAGGGAGCTATGAGGCTGACAGTAAGCCTCCTCACCAATGCTTTCTGTTAGAGCTTTGATACTGGAGGGGTAGGAGGGAAGGTGCAAAGTCTGAAGGCCTACTTGTAGACTAAAGTGTTCCTCTGTGACTTCCACTACTAGGGGATGAGAGCAAAACACTTGCTGCATTTGGTGCTGTGGGGAGATGTAAAGAGGTTGTAACAAAGAGGCCCCAATGGGTGAATATATGCTCTGCTACTACTGGGTTTGACGGACCACTTATGAGGAAGAACAGACCTGCTCAACCTATCTGTTAGAACAGTGGAATTCCCTGAAATGTGCATTACTATCTGAAAGTGGTGGGAAGACATTGCCTACTGCCATATTCTCATGTACCAAACCACTGACATGTTGTCTGTCTAGACAGATATCTCACCCAAGTGGAGAGAGTCTTGAAATGCCTGCAATGCTAAGAGGACCACTCTCATTTCCAAGATGTTGATGTGAAGACTGGCCTTCATCAGAGACCATGACTTTGGACCACCTTTACCAAGCCATGCCACCCCCCCACCCCCACCCCAGGTGAGATATGTCCATGCTCACCGTGGCTTGCAGTGAAGGAAGAACAATGGGACATCTTTAAGACAGTCAGTGACTCTAACCATCACTGGATGTGGGACCTGCAAATCTTCCTTAATGATACCTGAAAGGACATGGGATGTTGTCTGGCTGACCACTGTAAAACTTGCATGAGGTATCTGGCCAAAGAAACCAGCCAAATCATATCTGATATGAAGCCTAACAGATGTAGCATCAGTTTTGCCAATCGCTTCTGCCAGGATAGTACAGCCAAGGCTTGCCTGTGAAAACTTGAAATCCTGGTCTCAGGATGCTTTGCAATCTAGAGTTTTGTGTCTGACCAAACAAATTCTAAGGACTGAACAGGCTTGAGCTTGGACTTTGCTGTATTCACCGTCATTCCCAGATTCAAACAAAAATGGAGCAGGAATTGCTGGCCTTAACAAGTAGATCTTTGAATGAGGCAGTGATGAGCCAGTCATCCAGATAAGGAACAACTGGAACCCCTACAGTCAGATGTGAGCTGCAACCACTGCCATGCCCTTGGTGAACACCCAGGTGGATGTGGTGAGACCAAAGAGTAGGGCTCCAAATTGGAAATGACTGGCTCCCAGTCTGAAATGAAGGAACTTACAGGATCATCTCTCGGTATTTATGTGGTACTCATCCTGGAGGTCAATTAAGCACATCCAGTTATTTTGCCTTAGTAAAGGTAGACTAGACTGAACTGTGACCTTCCGGAATGTTATTTCCTTTCAGACTTGTTTAGATGACTGAGGTCCACAACTGTTTTTCTTCAGCACTAAAAAGAATCTTGAATAAATTCTGTATCCTGTCTGGTCTGGTGGGACCTCTCGGATGACTTGATTATTTAGAAGTTTCTATTTCTGAAGCAGCTGCTTCCCTTTGAGAGAGTGGCACATCAGAAGTCTTTTTGTAGGTATGGGAGGAAAAAGTAAGGAAACAAAATAGCCTATGGTTATTATCCTCTGCACCCATATATCCAGTGATGGCGGTCCAGGATGTCGAGTACAGGGATAAGTGACTCCTGACGACCTTCAGAGAGCGTTAGTCGGGCAAATGTTCAAGAGTGCTGGAAGAACTTCTTGCAGAAATGACACCCAAAAAGTCTTGATTTTGATGACCAACTCAGCACTGAGGGCAACATATAACATTACAGTTTCCCCCTCTGCCACGGGAGGCTCTATTTCCAGAAGTGTCATGTATGAACCCTTGTGACCTGTGGAACCAGTCTTCTTCCTTCAGAAGATCCTTTGAGGGCTAGAAAATCTGATTCCTACGTCGGAGAGAGCCTTACTGTCTTGTTCACTTCTGGAAAGTGTTTCTCTGACAGCCAGACCAAACAGTGTCGAACCAAGTGTAAGGGGTGTTAACAAAAAACATCTTAAAATGCTCTGCAAAACTGCAAAGCCACATCCAGGCATGTCTCCTATGGTGACGCTGTTGCTTGCTGCTCTGGAAGCACTTTCAGTGACATTAGAAATAAGGCACATAGAGACACTGGATCAAGATCGAAGGGTAGCCAACTTTAAGTGAATAGATTTCCTTTGCAGATAATGACTCCAAGAGAGATTTGGAGAGCTCCTTAGTAAAATCTCTTGGAAAATGAATATGTGCCATGTAATTCAGTGCCCTAACAGCAGAGGTTGCTGAAGTGTAGACTCGCTTAAACATGTCCAATGCAAGGGACCCCCTGTTAGGTGGATAGCTGAACTCTCTTCTGCTAGTTCCATTTTGGTAGCTTCCATCAGCACCACAGAATCTATGGTAGGACCCTTGCTCCAGTGGTGATGATCCTTGCGGAATGTAAGAAATTTGTCTGGCTTACGAGGGATGGGCGTAATGTCCAGGTCCTTCCATGCCTGTTTGGAGATTAGGTTCACCATCTCATCTGCAGGAGGAACTACCGAAGTAGTAGACAGGCCAGATACAAAAGCCTTCAGGAACACAGACTCCTTTTAAGGTGCTTCCAGTGCCCCCCCTTTCAGTCTCAGCAGTTCTAGAATCCCTCTGAACATGACATCCTCAGGGGAGGATCTAGGAGAACCTTCCCCTTCACTGAAGTCAGTGTCTTCTGTCAGCGACTTCAAGGGGAATCAGTACAGCTCCTTTTACACTGCAGCTTCCTATGCACCTTGGTGGGGTGGTCCAGAGATGACTCGGATGTCAATGGAGGCTCATCAATGAAGGTTGGTTCAAGGCTTTTAAAAGCTGGCTGTCCCAGTGGTCATAGATGACCAGGCTCAGGACCCGGGGAAACCTTGTATGTGGTGGGGGGGGTGGATCATATCGTGAGAGGGAAGTCTGGTCTCTAGAGTTGGAGAGCTCACTTTCAAAAGCCTTGAAAGCTGAGCCTGAGATGGATCCAGGGAGTGTCTTCACCAATGGAACTGAAGTCTGTAGCTGCAGCTCAACCCGAGAATATGCTCAACTTGGATACAAAGCAGACATCAGAGCCAAGCTATCCAACGCTGAAGATCTAGGCAGGAAGAATGGATCTAAAGGCCTCAGCTCTGAACAAACCCCCTCAGAATGGGCAAAGACTTCCCAACATCAAGATCCAAATGGCTCCAAAAAGGTCGAAGCCCACCAAATCAAAGGAACCATGGGAGTTAAAGATGACCAAGTCCCTGGCTCCAAGAAAAACACATCCAGGAATGAAGTCTGATCCAGCTACTTCTATACTCATGGATGGATCTGATAAGGTGTTATCATTTTCTAAGGGGAAGAAACAATCCCTCTGGATATGGCAGAGGCCAGAGCCTGGAGGACTCCCTAGCTGGATTTGGGTTTGGTAGAATTTCCTCACCATCCTGTCCACATCCTTCTCAGTAAGGCTACTGAAGTACCTGGCTGAACGGAGGGATGAAGTAGAGGAAGAAGGCCTGGAGATCCATTGGAATCATAATTCTTGAAGGACTGAAGAACTCAACCTTGATGAAATTGGCCTTGGAAAAAAAAAATCAAGGCTCGGGAAGTGGCAGACTTCTAGATCTGACAAAGACCAGTTCTGAAGGCAAAATCAGATCTGAAGTTTTCATTAGTTTTGGAGTTGGAGCTGAAGAAGGAGAATGTTCCGGAGATCTCTTCTTGGCCTTAACTTTTTCTTTAGACTTTTGGGTCTGCAATGATCAGCTAGTTTCTAAGCCTATGGTGAGGAAGCAGAAGGCCCAGAGGAAAGAGAACAGGTGCTTTCTCCCACACAGGCAGGGAGACGTCCTTTTAAAACTAACTTACTTCAATGTTCTGCAATTGCCCTTTGCCCAAAAGCTTTACAAATGCTGCACTGAGAATCCAATTGTGAAGCCGTCAAGCAATAGATACATTTCGAGTGTCTGAATTATGGAACTTGTGGCCACGTCGCACACTTTTTGAAACCTGAGGGTTTTTCTGACATCTCTAGTAGAGACCAAAGAAGGAAAAACAAAAATGTTTGCCCCAACAAAGGAAGGGATTGTGAGATCAACTGTTGAGAGAAAGGGGATAAAAGAACTATGTCCTAAGGTGTCAGCAGGAAAGAATACCCAAAACTCTTTGTTTTTTTATATATTATATAACGGGGAAAATGTTTGAAAGAACTTCTAACCAGAATGAAAAAACAGAGAACACAGAAAATGTTACTTATCTTTAGCCAAAAAACGCTTGAGCACCAAAGACCATGTCTAAAGTTTACGGTTCAAATGAGATCGGAGGTAACTTGCTCATCACAAGAGAATTATAGGTAAAGGGAGGCACCAGATCCAAAGTTTATGGCTGAAGCTGGATCCAAGACAGATCTAAAGAAACATCCATTAAGGAATAGAAGGAAGACAAAACATCAGACTGTGGTGTTTCCATGGGTGCAAAGCCTGGGAAAAACAAGAAAACAGGCAAAAAGTAAGAGTTCTGGAAAACCAATGTTTCAAAAAAAAAAAAGTGGATATAATGTCTGGTGAGGGAAATAGAGCTGTTACATGAGGTAAATAGTACAAAACCGCAAGCCAAGTAATTGATTTCAGTTGTGCAACTATGTATTTTTTAAAACTAGATCAGGAACCCCACAGGAGAAACTGCTGGAGCAAGAATCCAGGGGAGCCTGAAATGCACCTGTGAAAGGCAGATGAACAGAGGCCAGAGTAGTCAGCTCTGGGATGGGAGTTTCTTTGGCAAGACTGCAAACAATTAGTGGAAACTCTAGTAACAGAAACTCTGATTGGATTAACCTGAGAACTACTGATAAATAGGTTCACAGGAGGTTGCTAGGCTAGTGACCCTAGAGCCTTTACAAGCCTAGCCATATTAATTCCAAGTATATCCATTTGTTCTTTTTGGGTAGTTCGCAAGAGTACTTTTATGAACACAGCAGGTCTGTGATTAGCAGTGGCTATCCCTGTCCATGAGAGACATGGGTGCCAACCCAGGGGTGAATTTGCTGTCTCCAATCCAATTATCTAGGTTGTGTTTCAATAGGGTCAGCGAGGCACTCTGTTTTATGAGAATAGGAAGTCTATTCCAGAGAAGCTGCAGTCTCTGAGACATATCTGTCTCTCCAGCATGTTCTGTTAATGTCACAGGCTAGGCTGAGATCCCTAGAGCAAGTGACACTTGTGACATTTGACTTGCAGATGTGCAGCACTTCCATTAGGGCAGGGTCAGAGGCAGCACTTCCATTAGTTAGGGTCAGAGACGGCCCAAGTCACCTCTCAGCAGCCTATAAGATACAGAATAAAAGTGACAGGGCTTTCAGCCAGTCCACATAGATCATGGTTTGTAGTCTCTATATTTTCTAAGTGAGAAACCTCTGGGGTCTCTCCATAGGTTCATAGGTTAGTACTAGGCTATTGGCCCTAGGGTCTATACAAGCCTAACCATAACAATTCCTTGGCTATTTCTTCCCACAATATTTAATTCCCTGGACCCCTGCCTAGTAGGGCGACTGACGTGATCCCCGGAGTGAATTTCCTATCTCCCATCCAAATGTCAAGGCTCCTTTTGAAGAGGGCCAAGGAGACGCTCTGCTTGACATGTATGGGCAGTCTATTCCAGAGTATGGGGAGTCTCTGGGTCAGGAACCTATCCCTCCAGCATGTTTTGTTCATTGTGATGACAAGGTTTAGATCCCTGGAGCGTGTGGCTCTGAAGGATTGGGATATCTTTAAGTGGAGCATGTCCAACAGCTCAGGGTTTGACATGACCTTGTATGTTAAGCAGAGACTGCCTTTGAGTAGACAATATGCCACAGAGTATAGCTGGAGTTTTTTTAGGTGGTCAGCATATGGCATCTGCTTTAGGCCTGTGATTCTTTTAGTGAGGTATTTCTGTGGCCTTTCCAGCTATTGCAGATGTCTTGTGAGGTACATACCAAATGGGGCATTATACTCTATAATGGGTCTAATGAGGGATGAGTACAGTGGGACAATGACCTCCTTTTTTCTGGATGAAAAGCCCTTAGTGATGAGATGTGCCACTTAGAAGGATTTCCTGACTGTTGTGGCAGTGTGGTTATCGAAAGTGAGACCACTGTCCACCTGTGTCCCTAAGTCTCTCATCACACTTTCAATGTTTAGTGTCCTGCCACCTATGTGGTAATTCATGGGTACATGTTTTTATCCAAAGGGGATAACTATACATTTTTTGGCATTAAGCTTGAGCCCATGGCTCTGGCACTAGGCATCTGTTTGTGTAAGGCCCTTTTGTAGAATATCCACATCATTTGGGGATTCAATAATGGCTCCCAGTTTGCAGTCATCTGTGAACTTTGTTAGCCAGAGTCCCTTAGTGTTGGCCTGTACTTCATAGAAGTAGATGCCAAACATGAGTGGTCCCAGGACTGATCCCTGAGGTACTCCACTTGTCACTTGTCTGGAGCTGGATTTGGAGTTGGCTACTTTTACAGTCAGGGTTCTGACAGTAAGCCAGTTGGCAACCCATCGAGTGACAGGGATTTATGCCCAGCTTAGTAAGTTTATCTGTGATTCCAGAGTGGGGGATGGTGTCAAAGGCCTTGGCGAGGTCCAGATAGGCTGTGTGGACCGCCTTACCCTCGTCCACAGCTCTGGAGACTGATTCGAAGAAGTCAATCAGATTCAGGAGACAAGATCGGCCCTTCACAAAGCCAAACTGGGTGGGGACCAGCGTTTGAAGGTTGCCAATGTCTTTGTTTATAAGTTCCATGATAATGCGTTCCATGCCCTTGCAGATCAGGCTGGTCAGACTGATGGGACGGTAGTTCCCGGGATCAAAGGCGGATTCTCCCTTGTGGAGCGGGATAACTGTAGCTGTGCGCCACTGAGTGGGCACGAAGCCTGAGGTGAGGCTATGATTAAACATGACACTTAGGTGAGGTGCCAGTTCATGTAGTACACAGCCTGGAATGTCATCTGGTCCCATGGATGCTGGATTCTTAGCTTTGGATAGTGCAGTTTCTACCTGTGTGGCCATGATTATCAGAATTTGGCAATCTTTTGGTATTGAGATGGGCCCTTTATGGGGTAAGAGGGGGATGAAGTTGGCACTAAATCGATCTGCCAGGATATTGGCAATATCCTTGGGATCAGTATATTTAATGCCATTCTGTTGTAGCTCAGAGCAGATCTGAGCATTGCCATTTAGATTCTTGACATAACTATAGAATGCCTTGTGGTTGTCTTTGGAATCTGGCAATTTTATTTTCGTAACTAGCTTTTGAGGATTTTATGAGGGATCTCAGCTTCTTACTGAGGCTGGTGAGGGAGGTTTTTGCATCAGTTTCTTCCTTCTGTTGTATAGTTTGTTTATAGCAGGGGACCACCAGATTGGCTTTCCTTTTTTTGGAGAAGAGCATCTTGGTTCTATTTGGGATGGCTCGATTCATGCATGAGTGGATGTGCTCGTACAGTGCCTTAGTGTAGGATTCTGCAGTCGAACGTCCAGATCCCATCTGCGTGGGTGTTGTGAAGTTTGTCACTTCTGATTTCAGTAGCTTGAAGTTGGCTTTGGAGAAGTTTTTTAAGGAGGTTTACTTACTGGGGGGTGGGGGTGGGATGTGGATGTCAAGGATGATTTGCTTATGGTCAGACCTGACCAATGAGGGGGTGACAACTGGTGTGGAGCATCTATCTCCCATGTTGGTAATGACCAGGTCTAGGATATTGGAGCCCCTGGTGGGACAATGGATTAGTTGATCCAGGGCGTTGGAATTTATGAATTCCAAGATCAGTTGGGAAAAGGAGTTGGTACACGAGTAGTTTTCCCAATTAATGGCAGGGTAGTTGAAATCACCAAGCATTAGGGTGTTGGGTTGTATCTTAATATTTTCCAGTATGTTTAGAAAGGTGTAATGAGAATCTTGGGGCATGGTGGGGAATCTGTAGCAAGCTACAATTTGGATTGCAGTCTTACCTAGTGTTAGTTGCACCTGGAGAATTTCAGATGCATTGTGTTGGGCAACTAGCCTGGAGGTGTGAATATTCTTGGTGAATATGGACACTCCTCCACCTTTAGTGTTTCGCTCTTGGTTTTGTGGCCGAAAAGTGTGGTAAGAATTGTAGCCTGGTATTGCTGCTCTCTGGAGCCTTGAACCAGGTCTCAGTTACTGTACAGATATCGATGTTCTCCATTTTTAAGAGTGCCTCGAGAGAGTGCATTTCGAGGTTTAGACTTCTAGCATTGAGTAGCATTACCTTCAGATTTTGCATGCTTGTATCTGTTACGATGGTGATTTTATCCTTTGAACTTTGCCTAAAAAAGGCACTATAGGGGTGGCAAGAGCTTTAGCCAGTAACCTGAATCCCAGGGGTGACAGGTGCAGACCATCTCTGGCAAAGCATTGTGGTTTGCCGATCATGTCCTCCCAGGCAGACAAATACTGGATCCCCTTTGAATGACACCAGAAGCTTAGCCAATTGTTGAAGTCAATCATTTTGTCCTTATACTGTGGTATCATTCTGGGCGAGGCAGGATGCCACTCAGGGCTAGGGTCATACCTGCCTGGGTCACATGATTCAAGAGCTTTTCCATGTCTCTTTTCATGTAGTCCAGGGAGGTACGTCTCAAGTCATTCACTCCAGCATGGACAATGACAGAGTCATATTTGTACTTGTTGTGGAGTGACTTGAGTGCATGCATTATGTGGCGGATCCTGGCACCCGACAGGCAGCTGACTGTAATTTTCTCCTTGTTCAGCCTGGTGAGTGGGACATCAGTGTGCCTGACTATAGAGTCACCTATGACTAAAGTGTTGGGTACATTGTCTTGCCTTAGGGGCTGTTGTTGGGTGGCACACTGGTGTTGTGAGCTATGTGTCACTTTGGTTGTGACTGGTGTTTGTTTGCGTTTCGGCGGTCCTTGTTGCTTGGGCAGGTTAATGTTAAGGGCATCCGCATATGTGGGCTTAGTGCTGCTATGTGTGGGTGTTGATGGTGTGGGTTTTGAAGGGCTATGAGTTGCTTGAGGTGTAATGCAGATGTTAACCTTTTCCTCTTGAACGTCTAGCACAATCTTGGCCGGAGAGAGCTTTGCTTCCAGTTTGGCTATGTAAGTGCATCTCTCGCAGGTTGTAGTGTTGGGTGGTAGGAGGAAAGGATTGTCTGTGTACATGAGGCCATTGCAGCATTGCCCCAGTATTCCCAGATTCACCAGGTGGACAGGAGAAATTAACGGAAGCTGACCCTTGGACATGCCTGTTTAGGTGCTTTTTTGTAAAGTTTAAGAGCTGTTTACCCATACCTTTGCAAGGTACTTTGCAATTATAGGCTGTTTAGTGCCTATAATTAATTTCTCCTTATTGACAAGGAGAGCTGAGTGCTTGTATCGGTTTCAGGCTTCCTAGTGCTTTCCAGCAGGTTCTAGAGCAAGTGCTAGTCACAGGGGTTCAGATTATAGTGCTACTACTGAAAAACCAGCTAGTTTTAAGAGAAAATTTGAAGAGCAGAATTTCTGGCACCTGGAATAGTTTAACTGTAGCCTCGCAGTGCTGCACGATGTGAAAAATGTGCAAACACACGCGTTTTTAAGCCAGAAAGTTGAAAGGGATAGAAATCAGCCCAAAAGGCTAATATAATTACAATTTCAGAGCTGGAAATCACTCCTCTAGCGTTAGATAGGCAGTACAATGCTCACCAGTCCCACTGGTAGGCAGTAGGACTTCCCTCTACCAAAGCAAGGTCTGGACAGCTTCTGAGCACAGAAAATAAAGTCCTGAGACAAGCAAAGCCTGGGATATGGACTGGCTAGAAAAGGTGGGAAACGAGCAAACAAGATAGTATTTTTTTTGTTGAAACAGGCTAAACAATGCAATAATACAGTAAATAAACACAGAAAAGGCTAATACACTTGAGTGTGTAGTCCTAAACAGTAAATGCAATTAAAACTCTACAAAATTAGCAATTTAAAACTTTTTAAATGAAGCAAGGCAAGTGCACAACTGAAAAACTATTTAAGACAGCAAAATAAGTAGCTAGTCTACATATACAAAGAAGTCTATATATACAGAAAAGCAGCTAAAACACACAAATACTTCAGATGCAGTGCAACCTAGAGCACTTGAGTTGTAGCAATATTAAGGCAATTACAGTTATAATAAATGCTCTAAAAAATACTCTATATTTCCAAAATGTTTGAGAAGCACAGTCAGACCACAAGGAGATTCAGGCAAAAAAAATTTTTTTTTTTTTTTTGAAAGGGAAAAGGGAGAAACAGAATGCCTTATCAAATGTTCTCTCTGTATTAGGTAGAATGAGCTAACGACACTAGACTGGGAGGAGTGTCCCAGATCAGATTTACAGTAGGGGCGGGCAACTGCAAAACCACCAAGTATATCAGCAAGACACCAGCTTGACAATACTAAAGCTATTAGCCTACAGACAGTAAGCACTACAGAAATAAACATGATCTACCCTTATCAAAGCCAAACTGGGTTTGGTCCAGTGTTTGGAGGATGCCTTTGTCCTTGTTGATGAAGTCCATGATAATTCTTTCAACGACCTTGCAGATGAGGCTGGTTAGACTGATGCATCTGTAGTTCCCACCAGTTGATGCCCCACCCCTTTATGCAGGGGAATTACCATTGCTGTTCTCCATTCTGCAGGAACACATCCAGTTCTCAAGCTATGATTAAGGAGAACACCAAGTGGGTCCTCTAGGTCTTGTTTCAGATTGGACAGTAAACAACCTGGTATATTATCTGGTCCCACTGAGGCTGTGTTTTTGGTCTTGGTGGGTGCAGACATGACCTGTTATCTAGAGATAGTAGACAGAGGGCTGGTGACAGATATGCTTTGGGTTATGGTAGGTGGGCATGGGGGGATAAAGTTTGCACTGAATCTGTCAGCTAGCAGGTTGTTGATATCTTCCAGTGTAGTATGACTGATCCCATCTACAACCAGTTCGGCACATAGATGGGCATTCCCTTTTAGACTTCAGATGCAGTTAAAGAATACCTTATGATTATCCCTGGCTAGGGATAAGATTTTAGTTTCATGATTTGCTTTAGAAGACTTTACAAAATTTCTGATTTTCTTGTTTAGGCTTAGGAGGGAACTCTTCCTCTGCAGAGTAGTTTTCAACAACAGTTTTTTCCTCTTGTTATATAATGTGTTTATACTTGAGGTTTACCATTGTGGCTTGATTTTATAGGAAGACCTGGTTTTGATCCAGTCAGGTACAGCAGAGTTTATACAGTCGCTTAAGTGTTTGTAAAGGGCATTCGCATAAACTTCTGCATAGTAATCACAGATGTCTGCGACTGTGGGTGGTATGAAGCTTTTTATACCATCGTTTAATAAGCTGTAGTTAGCTTTTGGTAAAATTTTTATAATTTTTGTTCCTGTGAGGGTATCAGTTCCAGTGTTTACTTCAAATAAGACTGATTTGTGGTCTGATCTAACCACTGAGGGCTTCACACATGGTGAAGTACAGTGACCCACCATGCTGGTGAATACTATGTCCAAAACATAAGAGCCCTATTGGGGGTGCAGACTATCTGTTCCACAGCATTTGTGTTAAAGTCCAGGAACCTCAGGGTCAGTGTGTTTTTGCATGTATATGTCCCCCAGTCTACGAAAGGATGGTTGAAATCTCCCATGAATATGGTGTTGGGTTGTATGGCGAGGGATTCCAGTAAATCGAGGTAGGTGGTGTGCTTATCCTGGGTCATGCCGGGGTATCTATAGCTAGGAACAATGTGGTATGGTACTTTCCCAATAGTTAATTGGACAGGGAGTCATTCAAGAGAGTCATGCTGCTTGACCAGTCTCGAAGTGCATTTGGTTTTAATGAAGATGGATACCACTTCCACCTTTGGTTCCATCGTGCTAATTTTGAGGTCTGAATGTATGGAAGGCATTGTAGTCATGCATGGCCGTGGTCCTCTCAGCAGCCTTGAACCATGTCTGGATAACTGCACAGATGTCAGCATCCTCCAAGGTAAGGAGTGCTTCCAGGAAGTGCAGTTTTGTGTTTAAATTTCTAGCATTAAGCAGCACAACCCTGAGTTTGTCTTAATTAGATTTTGTTGTGTTGAAAAATTTTTTGTTTAGAAATTGCCTAATAAAGACACTATGGGTGAAGCAAGAGCCTTTGCCAGTATCTGAAAGCCTGGGGGGGACAGATGTAGACCATCTCTAGCAAAGCAGCGAGGTCTGTCTACCATATCCTCCCAGGCTGACAGATACTGGATACTCCTGGACTGACACCAGAAGCTAAGCCAATTGTTGAAGTCAATAATTTTTTGTTTATATTGTAGCATCATCCTGGGTGAGTGAAGGATACTGCTTAGGGCTAGGGGACATGCCTGTCTGGGACACATAATCAGAGAGTTCTGTCATATGTCTCTCCATATAGTTCAGAGTGGTACATCTCAAGTCATTCACTCCAACATGGACTATGACAGAGTCATAGCGATAATTGTTGTTGAGTGATTTGAGAGCATGCATGATTTGTCGGATCCTGGCACCTGACAAGCAGCTGACTGTGACCTTCTTCTTGTCCAGTCTGATGAGGGAAACATCTGTGTGTCTCACTATGGAGTTGCCTATGACCAAGACATTTAATGTGCTTTGCATTAGGGGCTTACTCGTTGAGACATGGGAGTGTGTGATGATATGTGTAGTGTCATTTTTTTGCTTAGTGGTGAGTGTGGGTCGTGTGAGTTTGGAAGGTCTGTTCTTTTGGTAAGCTTTTAGTGAGTACTTCCATGTATGTAGGTTTTTGTGTCGTGACTGTATTTTGTGTAAGAGGTGAGATTTGCATGAGGGGTGAAGAGCGTGTGCTGCAACCTGTTTGATATCTAGACTGTTTTTATGCAAGGGAATTCACTCTGGTTCCACAGTGTATTGGCATCTCTCACATAGGATGTTAGTTTGCTTTACGGGTAAATGGTTGTCAGTATACATGAAGCAATTGCTACATTGCCTCAAGTTGCCCATATCAATTAAGTTGTCAGGAGAAATGATGCGAAACTGCCCATCCATTGTGGGAGGATTTTTCTGAATGTGTATTTGGGAAGGAAGTGGGCTAGCTGGACCTAGTGCTTTGGCTTAACTAGTGGGCTAGTTTGACGGAGTAGCAAAGGTAGTGGGTGTATAGTAGATTGTGGATGATGTGTGAGAACGCTGCTTAGAACACAACTGCGTTGTCCTTTGCTTAGCAGGGAAGCTTGGGGGGTTCTACTGGAAGGTATCTAGGGAAAAATAATGCTCCCAGGCATTTGCATTTATACAGTCACTGCTAAACCCTGTTGCACAGTGCACAGCAATGAACAAATGTGAGGCTTATATACAGGTGAATTTAAACAGATTTGAACACAACTACCAAGGGAAAAGCACCAACCTGAGCCTTTCTCCAGCAATCCCCAACTCAGATGGCTTCTGAGCTCCACACTTCTGCCACAAGGGTGCAGGCAGACCCTCTTAATGTAAGATGGCTGGTTTAAGAGCACAGTGATACTAAACAGTATAGATTTAGTAGCTCTGAATCTAGCCTATGCTTTATAAGGTAATGAAATACAATTTCAAAGTGCAGAGTAAAAAGCAGTCACAAACCACAAGAATAAAGCAGTAATTCAATTGAATACAGTTAAAGTGCAGTGCTGGCTTAAAATATACTTATTTTTCAGTTTTTTTTAGTGGATGCCTTGGATTTCAGTGCAAATGCACTCCAGACCTCTGACTAAAGTTGACAAATGTTGAGCAGCTCCGGGAAACTGAATGCAATTGCAAGGCTTATATACTGGTGAATTTAAACAGTTTTTAAAACTACCACCAATGGGAAAGCTCTAAACTGAGCCTTTCTCCAGCACTCCCCAACATGAGTCATAAACTATGCACATCTGCCACAAGGGTGCAGGGTGGCCCGCTTAATTTATGACGGCTGATTATACAGCACAGTGATACCAAACAGTCTAGATTCAGCACGTCTGAATCTAGCCTATGCTATGTAGGGAAAGGAAAAAAACATTTCTAGATGGGAAGGAGTACGGGAAAGTCTATTAAGGGTCAAAGAGAGTGTTTAGTATACTATTAGATGACCTGTAGTGGTACCACCCTCTGCACAAACTGGCAGCTCTTTGAGCAGCTGTGAACCATGGGAGACTATGGACAACGTTTCCTATAAAGGATTTTTAAGTGGAGAGGTTTGCTTATATGCAAGCATGGGGAACCACGTTTGCACGATGTGTAAACTTGAGGCTTTTATACCCAGCAGGATAAAACACTTTTACAAAGTTAAACCCTCAGACCAATCTTTACAACAGAAGTCAGAATTCCTGCAAAATAAGGAATCCTTGAAAATAAGTTTACTAACTCTGAGAAATGTTCACAACACACAAAAACTTTG